>NC_046170.1:9339201-9701341 GCF_011064425.1 Rattus rattus | reverse complement strand
ATTGGAAGGGAAAAAAAAGAAAAAAGAAATGTAAAAACATGATATATCTAATAAGAATGCAAAATATTTCCCCAAAATAAAATATTTTCATAAATAAATAACTAAATGGAGAAAAGCTTGTATTTTTAAGTCTATTATTGATCTCCACATTACTTTGAAAACTGTGACAAAATAAAAGGCATGTGTTTGATTTGTACAGCAATGATTGCTTGCTAGGTTCTTAGGACACAGATAATGAACAAGCAAACAAGGTCCCACATTCCCTCTTGAAGGAAGATTTTCAATTATCAAGACTTCCTGAATGCCCATATGAATTCAAGGATTCAGTGTCTTCCCCAAATGTGAAGCTGGGCTTCATCCCTTTAACAAATGGTACCTATGGGGAAACATTCCAGATCCAAATTCTAACAAAGGGAAAGCAACTATGAGTACATGAAGAACAAGCTGTCTTTCAGGTGAAGTGCAGAGGAGGAATATAAAAATATTCTTTAGGTTACTGTAAGTTGAATCTTCTTTTGTTTGCAAGAATATATACTATTACCAAGCAGACAAATATCATAGACCTATGGGAGCACAATTAAATCATTCAACCTTGGTTGGGACACTACTACAAAACATATGCTTCATGATACAGCTTACAAATTAACCTTTCCAGTCCTTAGCCAATTTTTAAACCAGTAAATTTTTAGCCAGTTTTAAATAAATAACTTCTGATTCTATGGCCTAGTAAATTACCATATGATGGTATATAAAGAAATACAATTTAATTGAAAAAGCCAACTGAAAATTTGACAGCCACAAATCCAATTTTATCTTATTTAATCGAAGAACTTGCTTATATTTGATAATTTGATGAAAACTGACAGTTAACTTTTTTCAAAGTACCACAATTTAGACAGTAGTACTAGGAGTGAGAAGGTGGTTTAGGAGTATGCCAAAGGTGTTAGGATTAGATTTAAAGTAAATCCCCCATGAATTAGAATTGCTTGAGAGACAATTTGACAATTCTTATTAGTTCAGCTGAAAAATTGTTGTTCCTTAGTCAATTTGGGAAGACCCAATGACTTGGGCCAGCAATACAATATCTGGTAGTATTCCAAATATACAATACATGACAGAAGAAGATTACTAGCCTTTTGCTGACTTGTATTTTGCCTGTTGTTAGTGCTGATTTCTTTCTTTCTTCCTTTCTTTCTTCCTTCCTTTCTTCCTTCCTTTCTTTCTTTCTTTCTTTTCTTTCTTTCTTTCTTTCTTCCTTCCTTCCTTCCTTCCTTCCTTCCTTCCTTTCCTTCTTTTTTCTTAGTTTTTGCTTTTATATTATTTGTTATTTTTGGGTTGCTTGTTTGTTTGTTTGTTTTGAAGCTGAGAACTGAACCCAGGGCCTTGAACTTGCTAGGCAAGCTTTCTACTACTGAGCTAAATCCCCAACCCAGTTTACTATCTTTTTTCCCTTTTTTATCTTTTTCTTGGATATTTTCTTTATTTACCTTTCAAATGTTATCCCTTCTTTACTGATCAGAACCTCAGTTTCCAGGCCTTTATCTTTGACTAAGGACAAAAGAATCTCCTCTAACTTTCTAGAGTTTTGGAGCCAAAATGGCACTGCTGAGGCACTCAGTCCTGTTAATGGAGAAACTACCCAATTCTTGGCCTTCCCAGTAGAATATTGCCACTGTAAACCCATTCTGACTGTAGAGGTATCCAGCTTCAAGAAAATGAACAACTAATGTATTCTCAGTCTCAAGTGTTAGACAACTTACTTACTATTTCAGTATATATTGAATATTTAATCAATATTCAATATATATATATTTAGAATTTATTTAATTATACACATATATCATTGGTTCTGTGTTCTAGAGAAGCCTGACTAATAAAGAGGAGAGAACATAGAAATAAATTGACACATGACAAGGCAGGTCCACAGTACAGACAAACAATATTAATCAGAATATAAACCAAAAAACAAGTTTTATTTGTATTAGACAATGTGGAGAATTAATTGAGGCTGGATATACCAAATAACAGTTGGAAACTTTAGACGTATTTAAAATGCCATTAGGATTCACAGTTATAATAAACTAAAACTCAGAAAGGCTACACATTTTCAGAGCTTCTGATGACATCATACGGATTGTGTGTCTGTGGGAGAGATATATTTCCTTTCTGACTCTCACTTTGACTCCGATGGCTAATGGGGGGGGGTTTGCTTATAAAATGTTCTACATGGTCTCCTGTTTAAAAATTTGTCCCCAGTAGATGCTGCAATTTTTGAAACAGTAGCCATCTTTAGAAAAAAAGGACAATATAGAGATAGATTCCTATTGGAAGCCTTTGAAGATCACACCTCAACCCCTCTTTTTCCGGCTCTTTACTTTCCGGTTCACAGTTTTGTGTACAAGTATCAACCACACGCTTATGTACCCACCACTGTGAACTGAGTGACCACACCTTCTACTCCATAATGTACTCAAACCATGTGTTAAAATAAATCTTTCCTTTGTTTCTGCCTTGTATTTCAACCATGAGGAAAAATAGTAACAAATACATACCTTAAAGGATCAACTATACCAGATGGAACGTACAGATCCTCTAAGAGTCTTTACTCAGGCTGTGGGAAGAATTCAGTACTTCCTGGAAGCCGAAGTCATTTTAAAAATTCTATTGTGACTGTCAGTCCATTTCCAATAAGGTTAGTGATAGTTCCTGGGATTTGCATTCCAGAGGCTATGTTTATCTGTTTTTAGTTCATGACATTATTAAATCTAGTATGTACCAGGATACGTATAGTATTCATGCAGGTGCAGCTATGATTATTTTTATATTCATTTCAAAATTATTGCAGAAATCTCCATCCTGTTTCTTTCCTGTTTCTTTGTCTATCTACATTTGCTCTAATTGATTGGCTTATTTTTCTGACTTGAAAAAGAAAGTGCCTGACAGGGTATGAGTTAATCAGAATGTTAAAAAGTCTAAAGCCACAAAGTAGAGGGAGAAGGACAAATCAATATCAACAATACAGACTTTACAGATAGAATGTATTAACATTCACTGCTCTTTTTCTTTACTTTTTTTAAAACTAATTTTATGCTGTTTTTTTACTTATTATAATCATTGGAAATGTGAGACTGTATCGGAAGGTGAGACTCATTTTTTATGTGGACATCAGTGTAGTTCAGGATTCTCAATGGTATTTATGACGAATATATAGACATATTTAAAGGTTGCTAAGAGAATTGTTTAAAGCATTGGGGAAAGGATTCCAATTGCTGTGTGTATGTCATGTGTGTTGTGTGTGCATGTGTGTGTTGTGTGTTATGAGTGCCATATGTGTGTGTTGTGTGTATGTGCATATTGTGAGTGTATGTCTGTGTTGTGTGTTGTATGTGGTGTACATATGTGTTTGTATGTTTGTGTTGTGTGTTGTGCATGTGGTGTGTGTGTGTGTGTGTGTGTGTGTGTGTGTGTGTGTGTTCACAAGGGAAGCCAGAGGAGGACATTGAGCATCCTACTTCATAAGGATCTTCCGTATTTCACATTGACAGAGTCTGTTACTGAGCCTGTATCCACTCTCCTCTTTCTGCCCCATGCCACCATATAGGGGTTGTAAGAACACCTATAGCCACCACTGAGCCCTGTCCTGCTTTTTTATGTGGTAGTAGGATTTTAATTAAGACCCTCATGCTTGCACAACAAGCACAATTAGCAAATAAGTTTCTAATGTGTTCAGGATCTTAACATTGTGACTTGCTTTGTCCTTTAAAGTAAATCTCATTCTTAGCATCGAGAATAAAATAATAATAATAATGTAAAATATTATGTTAGTGCCTGTTTCTAGTGTCAAAAAATAACTTTTCCTATAAATTATATACAATAATATTGCAACAGACTTTCAGGATCTATTGAAGATCCAATGAACTTCACTTTACTACCTTTTAGGACCCATCACTCACCTGTATGAAAACTATGTTATTAACAGATTGATACTGTGACTCTACAAGTTTGGTATCCTGGGCCTGCCATAATCTGAAACACTAGGGTAACACAACTACTTAGCATCTCTCTGTCCTCAATTCTAGGTAGCCACACTCAATTACTGCTGAACGAACATAAAAGTCTAAGTGATTTGTTTGAAATAGGATGTTTTTCAGGAGTAATTTCTTCATCACCACTCTACTAGGCTTTATGCTGTATCTGAAACTTCCAAGGAAATTTCACCTTTATTTTGTTTATCCTTCCTATGCCAGAATAGTCTTCTTTCCCATCCTTTTAGACTTAGTAGTTCATTTAGTGACTGCTTCTATAATTAATCAGATTTTCTGGCAATCTTTGCCAGTCTCTGGTTCTGACAAAATCTACCTCAACATGGGTAGAAATATTAGTGCTAAGAGTTCTGTGAGGCTTTATTAAGAAGTTGGCCATAGAGGCATCACTACAGTATAATAACATTTGGAAGCAAAGATGACTCAATTTCAGAGGCAATTATCTACTTTCTTGGAAGCTATTAGTGCACTAGAAAGAGATTGTAAGTAGGAAAGTAGAAAAGAATGATACATCCAGTTTAGAAAGATTCCAGTAGCCACAAAGAATTAACCAAAGGAAATCAGAGGAAAAAAATGGACCCATGTTTCCCTTGAATCCTGTAGAGAACAAAAGCAAGGAGTGTTCTAGATATAACCTGTATAAAACAGCCCCAATACTTCCTGATTGGAGCTCTGGGCAAGACCGAGGGCATATGTTTGCATCCTATACTTCTTAGCCAGGTGCTTCAATACTTCATCAAATGAACACAACATGATAATCTGGGGAAAAATAATTGAAAATTCAATTCATATTAGCTCTACAAGTCTATTTTTGCCCCCATAACTACGCTGATGCTATCTTTGAAGTGACCTTATTTTTACTATGTAACTTCTTTTTTATCTTCTCAATAAAGATCTTTCAGTTATCATCATTCCTTAAATTCTTTTCAGTGCGAGTTGCTTCAGGTAAAAGACCTATTTATTTCTAGCAGTAGACAGTCCCATCTACCTATGTTTGTGAGAGTCAAATTTTAGAAATAAATACTGTCTTAATTATTTCATGGAGCCTCATTTATATTTTCTCTGTCCCAATATATTTGCATATATAAAACAGAGAGAAAAAACATGTATGACTTGCAGCCAGGCTGTTAAAAACAAACAAACAAACAAAATACTCCAAGCTAAGCTGTAGCTTGCTTACTTTGTAGGCTCAGTGAAGTCTATTTCATTGGAAGTTAACAACCTAGAGCCCTGCAGGGCTATTTCAGTAACTAAATGTATTCATGATTGAAGCTTCTAACGATGCACTGATCACAGGTTGGCAGCTGGGCTGAGTGGTAAATGCATGACCATTTTCATTTTCTTTTTAAGAAAATTGTGCACATTCATTGGGTCATTTCATACAAATTAACTACTATCTCCACCAGTACACCAATCAATATATACAGACTCTATCACTGAGACATCCAATTTGAATATGCATTTGGAGCAAAAATATACATTGGCAAGACTGACATGACACTATTTGGACTGTAACACAGCACCACCATTCACACTAAGCATGTATTTACTCTCACTCTCAAAGGGGAGTAGCTCACACTGACAAATTCCTGAAAATAGGCCAACCAGAATATTTTGAAAAAAACCTAAGTGTGACTATTTTAGGGAAGTCTAAAGATCTAAGGAGCAATGTTTTTCCAACAAGAGTGAATGGTTTCTGACTTACATTAACTATTTAAGCAGAATATTGTTTCTGAAATCCTCTTCTTCTATTTGGTTTTCTTAACAATTTAGGGAAATATGGTTTAACCCTGTTAAAATATCAAGCTCAATGAGATATTGACAAGGAAGTATTAGCCAAATGAAAGGTAAAATAAGACCTATTTCGTAACAGGATTGAGGAAATAGCTATAGATGACTTGAATGCACTTTTAAGTGTCACATGAGTTTACACATATAGACAAGAAAGAATTCAGGCTGTTTTAATCCTTCTCTAACATGTAATGTTTGAAAGAATGGATATGGAGAGGCAACAGGCTCAAGAAAACAAAACAAACAAACAAACAAAAAAAACCAATTTGTAATCATTTAATGTGGTGTACTGTCACTACCCCAAAGTAATAGGCAGTAGAAAATAGTTATAAATATTCCATTTCTCTCACTGCTCTTTTATGAAAAAAATTCATTTTGTTGCTTCCATTTTTCAATATTATGCTAATGTGATGCAAATAGAAGTGGTAGAAAGAAAATCTGGATGGAAAATGAGACTTTCTGCTGGGCTCAACATCTCAGAAAAAAGTCCTTGATACAAATCTCATTTTCTATGTGAAGCAAAAAGGTTAAAGTTTGTATTTAATCATGGATTGGACTTGCTACAGCTCTAAAAAGTCATCATAAAGTATTGCTAGCATGGGCACATTTGTTGACCGGATAGCAGCATAAGATTCAATTTTCCACCCTTTGCAGTTCAACACAGATAAAAGAAGGAGTGAAATGTATAAATTCTCTTTCCAAAATGATATTTCAAGTTGATAACTTGCAACTGCATTGCAGTCACAACTCTTAGCTTTTTAAAGTAAATGACGATGTGTGTGTGTGTGTGTGTGTGTGTGTGTGTGTGTATGTGGGTGTGTGTGTATGAATGATCAAAAAGCAAACTTATAAAAGCAGATATTTAATTGCAAAAAAACATAAAAAGAGAAATAGGAACCAGATGTGTTCCCTTTTGTTTTCAAGTCTGAGCATTTGTAACGCTAAGGCAGGAGGACTGCTGTGAGTTTATAGCTAGCAAGAACTACAGATAAACTTCTCAAATGTCCCCCAAAATAAGTAATAATGAATTGAGAGGAAATTGACAGAGGACAGCATGCAAACTCTTCAACATCCAGTGTCCAGGCACTACATGGGAAAATTAAGCAACTATACTGTTTTAGTAGAATGTTTCAATTCAACGATGAAATGTTATTTCAAATCCTGTGGAAACACTATCTTGCCACACAAGAGTCACATACACATAGACACATGTCAGGAAACATCCAGAGAATTGTCTACAATAGCAAGTATGGTCAAAGAGCAAGCCGAGGGATGACTGATAGTTCTTTTAATAAAGAACCAGTCTTGCTATCAGGCAAGAATGTGGAGAAAATTGAAATCACCATAATTAGGCTGACAGAGAAATCCTATTTAAGGACTATACATGGACTGACCCTGGGCTCCAACTGTGTAGGTAGCAATGAATAGCCTAGTAAGAGCACCAGTGGAAGGGGAAGCCCTTGGTCCTGCCAAGGCTGAACCCCCAGTGAACAGAATAGTTGGGGGGAGGGTGGTAAGGGGAGGACCATGGGGAGGAGAACACCCATATAGAAGGGGAGGGGGAGGGGCTAGGGGGATGTTTGCTTGGAAACCGGGAAAGGTAATAACAATTAAAATGTAAATAAGAAATAACCAATTTAATGAAGATGGAGAAAAGGGAAAAAAAGAAAAGAAAAAACAAAAACAAAAACAAAAAATGATACATGAAACTAGAAAAATTAATCAAAAAGTGACCCGAGGAAAAGAAGATATTGAAGGAAATTCTTCAGAAATAAAGGAATGGGATGACAAAAAAAAAAAAAAAGAAAAAAAAAAAGAAAGAAATCTGAATTCAGTTATAAATACATTATTTTTTTTGATGGCTACCCCTAATTGTTTTCTCATAATATTAAATTTTATCTCTTGAAAGATAAGCTCACAACTTGTTTTTATATGAGGATTGAAGAGAGCAATAGCTGTCACATATCTGTTAGCATGCACTGTATAGATATCTTTTGGGCTTCTACGAAGAAGGATCACCAAAATTAGTTGAGAAAGATGTGGGTTTGAATTTATAAATTTAAAATTATTTTAGGACCTTATCTTGACTAGCAGAATTTTTCATTTCTTGGAAAGAATGCTTTTTGGTAACAGAAAAAAACACTATTTTTCTGTTTGAAATTATAAATATACCATATGTGATAAATATACCTATATTCCCCCTTTCTTTTTTATTGGCTAGTTTAAGTATTTACATTTCAAATGTTAGCCGCTCTCCAGGTTTCTGCCTCTCCCATACCCTCTCCCCCTGCTTCTATGAGGATGCTTCCTCTCCCACCCACTCCCACCTCAACCCCCTGGCAATCACCTACCATAGGAAAAGGAGCCTTCACAGAACCAAGGGCTTCTCCTCCTATTGATGCCAGACAATGCTATCCTCTGCTACATATGCAGCTGAAGCCATGGGTCCTCCCATGTATAATCTGTACCAGTAAGGCTCGGGTAGTCTCTCAGGAGATATCCGTAAGTTTGACTGATGTATGTTATTTTTAAATTACAAAGACATTCTTAATTATTATTAAGTAAAAACCTATATAGTACTTTTAAGGGAAAATACGTCAATTTGAATTTTAGAATGCTGTTTGCCATCATCTGTTATCTATCAGCCAAGGGTCCAGCCTTGACTTTATTGTGTAGACCAGTCTGGTCTAGATTTTACAGAGATCTGACTGTTTCAGTCTCCTGTGTCTGCCCTTTTGCTTGTTTTAACTCTGATGCTGTACTGTGCCTGGCCATGCCTCAGTCCCTTTGTTTAGAAGGAGAGGGGCTTCAGCCTTCCCTAAGATTCTGGCCACAGCAGTGAACTTATGGTTGCACGTTTGTGTGTCACAAGCACGGAGCATCAATTCCCATATGATAATATTTGAGTTAGGTACAAAACATTGAATATACCAAGACAGGATAGACAATACTATGGACTGGACACTGTAAACTTATATCATACTTTATAGTTTTCATAATTCTTTTATAATTGTTACAATTTCATTCAGTATATATTTGAAAGAAAAATAGCCCTTAATTAAGGAAAAAGGCAAATTGTAGAGAAAATATCCTGTGTATTATATGGATACATCACCTGTCAATTTAAAAACCTATGGCCTATTTCAAAAACAACAAAACTATTCTGTAACTAACCACATGGTAGAGTAGCTTCTTACTATCGGTAAAGTAGGAGATATTCAGAGTGAGGCAAAGACTGTTACATGTTCACTGTTGAAGGAAGTACCAAATGTAATGTGGTTCACTAAATGATGATAAATAGATTTTGTTTTCCATTGAGTCTACAATCACTCCAAATCCCCTCACTTATGAGTTCATATATCATAGGAGGGTTAAAACAGCCTGAGCTTTTTATTATCAATGTCTGTAATCTCATGTGTCACTGAAAAGGTTTGCGGGGCGTGTTTATCAACTAACAGAACACCCACACAGAAAAGTTTGATAAAGTCTAAATGTGCAGAAAAAAAAATTATCCTCAACTCAGATGTAGATATCAAAAGCCAAAATATTTTGTAGCTCAGAGAGATAGCAAAATACAGACAAAGAATGATTTTCTAGATTGCTCAGATTAGCTGTGTGCTGTGACATACCCAGATACATACTTGTTTGAGTTGATGCCAGCATGTGTACGGAATGAGAAGCAAAAAAAAACAAAACAAACAAACAAAAACCTAGTTACCTTTATTGTTGAAGAAACTATGAAATCTATACTGAAATATCTGTTTCTATTACATTCTTATATTCTCATTTCTCTGTATTATGCCTAGATAAGCTTCCAGTTGAAACTTTGAGACTTGCAATTAGACAGTCAGAGAAAAATAATCATCCTTACAAAAGAAGACATCTCTTTTGGCTTTATGTAACATTAATACAGTGTTATAAATTTCTAAATCTGAAGCATCCACGTTCTATGACTTGAATTTGGAAGACAAAGAGTTAAGTGTGGAATTAACAATGCTGTTTGTATAATCTTGTGTGAAGCTAATTTGTGGTTATTTCCTTAAATGATGTTGAACAACAACTCCAAGCTGTAGCAACCCAAATTCAAGTCATCTTTCAGCATGAAAAAACTCATTTTGATTCTTCAGTCTGACAGACGTTATGAACCTGTGTTGACCTCAGTGAGAATTTCAGGCAAAAGCCAGGCACACAGTGCAAAAAACAGCAGGCACCTGTGATCTGGCTCTTAAACTGAATGAACTATGGATGAGAGACTCTTCCAATTCCTTTGGGAATTTTCTAAAAATAGAACCTTGGCTGACTTTAAGAGGAGGATTTGAAAATACTGCGACCATGAAGTACACATATATATATATATTTAAGACTTTTAAAATGAATCAAAGTTCCAACGGCAAAAAGATTGATTCTTGAAGACTATTTTACTTGATTGAAAGTGACAACAAAATCCATATTTGTGTGAAGTGTTATAGCTAAAATGGCCCTTAGGAAGTCCATTCATACTCAGGACTTTCCAGATTGAGAAAGAGTCCCCAGGGAGTTTGCCTAATTGTCTCAAGGGATTCAATATGCCAGAGGCCAGGGCAGGTGTAAAGTCAGCAGTTCAGAGAGTGTATTTACAGTTGGTCCAACATCACTAGCTTCTATTTCTTTGACTTAATAAACGATATATTTGTTGAAGAGGTATTTCAACCACTTAGAAACTATATTCTTCTTGACTGACACAAAGTTCTTTCATGTGAAAATAAGAAATTCTGACAGGGCATGTATAAGAGTAGGGTAGAAGTATGCTAATAACATTATTGTTTGTTTCTTTGGTTGTGCAATGGTTTTATAAGTGAATTAATAATTGGCATTTAAAGTTTCTCTGAAAACTTTGAAGATTGACTCTATTAGGCTCTTATAATTCTAAGCATAGAAGTAAGAAATTACTACATATGTATATATTGTGAACAAAGACAGAAAGATACAAATGGTATTAATTTATCATGTGATCATTATCATGTGGCCCAATAACATAATGCTGCCTTGTGAGATAGTTTTTCCTCAGGTGAACAGTCCAATGACATGATATTGTCTTTAATTTTTCACCTAAGAAAAGCCCAAAATGGAAATTTACATTAGTCTTTGTTTAATTTTTACTACTATGGTAACAGCATGACCAAATGTAACCAGAAAAGGAAAGGGTCCATTTGACTTACATGTTCTAATTATAGTCTATCACTGCAGAAAATTAAGGCAGGAAAACTGTGACGTAGACAATGGAGGCATGCTGCGTAGTGAGTTGCTCTCCATGGCTTGTGTAGTCTACTTTCTTAGACATATAGGACCAACCGCCCGGGAATGGCACTACCCACAGTGGCCTGGCCCTCATACTTCAACCACAAATCAAGAACATGTCCCACAATTATGCCCATAGGCCAATGAGTAGAGGCAATTGCGCAACTAATCTTTTCTCTTCCCAGTTCAATCTAGTGTGTATCCAGTTGACAAAAACTAACCAGCACAGAAAAAATTTACAGTGAAGAACATCCCTTATATATTGAACTAGTGGAAAAAATTCGTTGGGGTATGTGTGTTGTCATGTAATTGAAATGTAAATAAGAAATACCTAATTTAATAAAGATGGAGGGAAAAAAAGTATTGTCAACAGGAGAGGTTTGGACTCATGAGGAAAAATTACATCCCTCAGCTTCTACTTTCTCAGAAATTCATGTTTCCCATCGTGTGTGTGTGTGTGCATGAACCTGCATGTATTTTGTATATTTGTATGTATTGGTGATAGTATGACTGTGTGTATGGCCATTTTCGCATGTGTGTGGAATTTCATGTACATGCGTGTTTACTTGCTCAGGGAAGACCATAGGTTACATTGTGTGATTTTCTAAATTGGTTTCTACCTTATTTACAGAGGCAATTCTCTTGCTGAACATGGAAGTTATCAAAGATGAGTAGTCTAAATATTCAGATTACCTGAAGATGGATCTCCTGTATCTTCTTTCCTATTGCTGGGATTATCAAAGACTGCCATATTTACTCAGCTTTATAGGTGGGTTCTGGTGATCTGACCTGTATCCCTCATGCAGGCCAAGTGCTTTTTCGACTTTACCATGTGCCCCGAATCTCAGTAATTCTTAATAGTGTCAAAAGAAAGTGTCATGACATTAGTTGTTCTTATACACAGAAGGGATTCATTTTGTTGTGTACAGTCATTTTTCTGTCTTCCATTCTGCAGCCTGGAACAGATGTGATGTTTGGCACTATAGCTGTTCTATTGAGATGCACTGAAGTTGCACAACCATTTCTTTATAGAAACATCAATTCATATATGCTGCCCACAGCTGGCTGGTGTTGAAGGAGTTACCAATATCTCTATCCTTAATGCACTTTCACATCCAAAGTCATCTAAGAAACACTGTGCCTCCTTTGCAAGCACTTTAAAACCAGTATAATAATGAGAATAGAATGCTTTGGTTTGTTATTCTTTAATAATCTCTCTATCATAAGAGTAAAGTTAATCACCATTCATAACTCATATTGAAATACAACTCTTCTACACAATTCAAGAAAATACTAGCAAATGAATAGCATTTGTTTGCTAAAGAATAAATATACTATTCTCTTATTTGCTAAAATAGTGTAAGTATCATTCTTTAAAACTTTGTCAGGAATGCTGCTCCTAGAATAGGAGGTTCTGAAGTACATGAGACCCACAACAGAAAATCAAACCAAGCAAGAAATCTGTATGCAAGCCCACCAGTACTATGCCGCCTTCCGTTTCTTTATTGAACAGTTATTGAGCACTCTGCCGTGTGTCTGGGGCCTGTACTCTCCACTTCCCAATATTTGTTTTTCTCCCTTGATACAAATGAAAACCTAGGAGATAATCTCAGCATTGCCAGCTTTTGTTTGGTTTACTTTTCAAGAAACTTTAATTAAGGCTACTCTTGACATTTCTTCTCAGTCATTTGCAGGGATTTCTAATGGACCCGATTTGCTGTGCAATCTAACTGGCAAGCATGCATGTATGTAGACCTGAGATGGAGGTGTTAGTGTAAGAGTACACCTTTTGTGGAGTGGTATTCCTTTGGATTCCAGAGAATGGCAATTACAGAAGTGAGTGCTATGAGTGCTGACACCCACTGCCTTTAAGGTTTCAGGCCAGTCATTGGCTTGCCTGTTCTCCTGGAGGTACCCTAATTCTGTGGCACTATGATTTGATTTCCAAGCTTAGTTCAGCACTATTAGTGACTTCTGCAATTCACTTTGGACATCAGATTTAGCATTGTGATGGGATCATAAAAATATGGGACTTTTGCTGTCTCAATATCTTCTGAACATTATTTTAACTCTCTCTGCATCCTTCCCAAGCATGAGATTTACAGCAATTGCTATTACCAGACTGTTTATTGTTTCTGCTGAATGGATTTGTATTGATGGAATGCACGCTACAGACTCAGCAGGGCCACAAATGCCTCTCTTTACTCACTGGCCACAGGTACTTGTCAAACCAACCTCACTAATTTGGAATAATTGTATCTAAAGAGCTAGCTGTGTTGAAGTAATAAAATGCTTGAATTATTAAATATCTTAAAATATTTAAATTGAGATTTTGTTTAGGGAGGTTTGTTGCGTTATTCCTATCTGCAACTGAGTAAGCCAGTGAATTGTTAATGAGGTATAGTGAAAAATCAACTCGGATTTCCAGATACAGTGAAACTGCTCTGTTTGATAATAGATATTTTGATTTTGGTGTAACTCTGGCATGTTTCAGCATTTAGTCTCACCATTATCTATGATTTGACTTGTGCTATATTTCATATTATATATTTGTACATATTTCCAGGATATAGAACACAGAATGGCAAATTTTAAGTGCATAGCCATCGAACCACAACTAGATTCTAATTTCAGCTGGTACTTTAATATATTTGTATCTCATAGTGAAATCATGAAACTTGAAGGTGAGTGGCTGAATCTAGAAGGTTGACAAATCAACCTATATATACACTTAGTTACTTGTACACATGTAAGTAGAGGTGCATATCGAACTAGAAAGCAGATACCTAGATGTAGGAAAATGTTGTTTGGGGAAAATGGGTAGGGCAGTAAGTTCCCTAAGACCTGAGAATAGAAAGGAGGTTACAAAAGGCAGGTAGATAGATCAATTGGGGTCCAATGAATAGGAAAGAAGATAGAGAAGAATAAATAGAAACCCATTTTTTTAAATACCATAATGAAACTGCATTCTAAATAAAAATTATATAGAGGTGTGTGTGTGTGTGTGTTTGTGTGTGTGTGTGTGTGTGTGTGTGTGTGTGTGAGAGAGAGAGAGAGAGAGAGAGAGAGAGAGAGAGACCAACAGACAGAGACAGACAGAGACAGACAGAGATGAAGAGAGAGGTTCAGTACAAGATTCTAGGCTCAGGTTCAGGGTACTACTTTAATCTTAATGACTTTACTTTGTTTCATTATACAGCAGGAAATATGATTTAAAAATTTGAAGCATATTATTGTAACATTAACATCCATAAAGAAGAAAAAGTCATTGCAGGACACATTGTTGGATTTGGATCTTGCAATATAGGTATTTCTTAAATGAGTGAAAATCTCTAGTCCATTAGGAAAGGTAGGTTTTAGTTCTCAAGAACACATGTTACCTGTATATAATTATTATTATAATAATACTTGGAGGAAACACATTTAATTTTCTGAAACAACATTCTGCTAAAAATTCACTTCAGTTTAGAGTTTAGAATATCTTGTATTATCAGGTTGTGTGTGTGTGTGTGTGTGTGTGTGTGTGTGTGCATGTGTGTGTGTTTGTGTGTGTGTGTGTGTGTGTTTGTGTGTGTGTGTGTAATTAGACAGGAGTTATTCACTAGCCTGTGCTTGAAGTGTAATACTTTTCAAATTAAAAAAAATCTTTGTGTTCTAGTCAGTCAAAGAGTGAACTACTCTCTTTTCTCTTTTCTTTCGCCCTTGGATATTGGCAGAGACAGCTCCAGAGAAAGAGAGAGTGTGAGAACCAGAGACAGAGACAGAGAGAGAGAGAGAGAGAGAGAGAGAGAGAGAGAGGAGAGAGTTTTTAGATATCTTTTATTACTCTTTTTAAACTTAATTTTCTTTCCTTTCTCATAAGTATACAAAGAATCGCTATGAGATGAGACGATCTGATATTCTTTGAAGTGTTTACAGCTCCCACACCCGCGGATCCCGGCCCGCAGCAGCTCTCTGCTCCCAGAACCTGTGGGAGAGATACCTTACCGCCTGGTCAGGTGGGCACTCCTGAGGCTGCAGAGCAGAAGAGACCACCAACACTGCCCACCCCTGCCCACATCCCTGGCCCAAGAGGAAACTGTATAAGGCCTCTGGGCTCCCGTGGGAGAGGGCCCAGGTGAGGCAGGAGCCCTGCCTGAGACACCGCCGGAACCTGAAGGAAACAGACCGGATAAACAGTTCTCTGCACCCAAATCCCGTGGGAAGGAGAGCTAAACCTTCAGAGAGGCAGACACGCCTGCGAAACCAGAAGAGACTGCTCTCTACACACATTGCTGATTCCAGAGGAAAACACCGGAGGCCATCTGGAACCCTGGTGCACGGAGGCTCCCGGAAGGGGCGGCACAGATCTTCCTGGGTGCTGCCACCTCGGAGAGCCCGTGGGCAGCACCCCGCGAGCGAACTTGAGCCTCGGGACCACAGGTAAGACCAACTTTTCTGCTGCAAGTGACCTGCCTGGTGAACTCAAGACACAGGCCCACAGGAACAGCTGAAGACCTGTAGAGGGGAAAAACTACACGCACGAAAGCAGAACACTCTGTCCCCAATACTGGCAGAAAGAAAACAGTAAAACAGGTCTACAGCACTCCTGACACACAGGCTTATAGGACAATCTAGCCACTGTCAGAAATAGCAGAACAAAGTAACACTAGAGATAATCTGATGGCGAGAGGCAAGCGCAGGAACCCAAGCAACAGAAACCAAGACTACATGACATCATCGGAACCCAATTCTCCCACCAAAACAAACATGGAATATCCAAACACACCAGAAAAGCAAGATCTAGTTTCAAAATCATATTTGATCATGATGCTGGAGGACTTCAAGAAAGACGTGAAGAACTCCCTTAGAGAAACACAGGAAAACATTAATAAACAAGTAGAAGCCTACAGAGAGGAATCGCAAAAATCTCTGAAAGAATTCCAGGAAAACACAAACAAACAGTTGAAGGAATTAAAAATGGAAATAGAAGCAATCAAGAAAGAACACATGGAAATAACCCTGGATATAGAAAACCAAAAGAAGAGACAAGGAGCTGTAGATACAAGCTTCACCAACAGAATACAAGAGATGGAAGAGAGAATCTCAGGAGCAGAAGATTCCATAGAAATCATTGACTCAACTGTCAAAGATAATGTAAAGCGGAAAAAGCTACTGGTCCAAAACATACAGGAAATCCAGGACTCAATGAGAAGATCAAACCTAAGGATAATAGGTATAGAAGAGAGTGAAGACTCCCAGCTCAAAGGACCAGTAAATATCTTCAACAAAATCATAGAAGAAAATTTCCCTAACCTAAAAAAAGAGATACCCATAGGCATACAAAGCCTACAGAACTCCAAATAGATTGGACCAGAAAAAAAACACCTCCGTCACATAATAGTCAAAACACCAAACGCACAAAATAAAGAAAAAGAATATTAAAAAGCAGTAAGGGAAAAGGTCAAATAACATATAAAGGCAGACCTATCAGAATCACACCAGACTTCTAGCCAGAAACTATGAAGGCCAGAAGATCCTGGACTGATGTCATACAGACCCTAAGAGAACACAAATGCCAGCCCAGGCTACTGTATCCTGCAAAACTCAATTAACATAGATGGAGAAACCAAGATATTCCATGACAAAACCAAATTTACACAATATCTTTCTACAAATCCAGCACTACAAAGGATAATAAATGGTAAAGCCCAACATAAGGAGGCAAGCTATACCCAAGAAGAGGCAAGAAACTAATCGTCTTGGCAACAAAACAAAGAGGAGAAAAGCACACAAACACAACCTCACATCCAAATATGAATATAACAGGAAGCAATAATCACTATTCCTTAATATCTGTCAACATCAATGGCCTCAACTCCCCAATAAAAAGACATAGATTAACAAACTGGATACGCAACGAGGACCCTGCATTCTGCTGCCTACAGGAAACACACCTCAGAGACAAAGACAGACACTACCTCAGAGTGAAAGGCTGGGAAACAACTTTCCAAGCAAATGGTCAGAAGAAACAAGCTGGAGTAGCCATTCTAATATCAAATAAAATCAATTTCCAACTAAAAGTCATCAAAAAAGATAAGGAAGGACACTTTATATTCATCAAAGGAAAAATCCACCAAGATGAACTCTCAATCCTAAATATCTATGCCCCAAATACAAGGGCAACTACATACGTAAAAGAAACCTTACTAAAGCTCAAAACACACATTGCACCTCACACAATAATAGTGGGAGATTTCAACACCCCACTCTTATCAATGGACAATCATGGAAACAGAAATTAAACAGAGGCGTGACAGACTAAGAGAAGTCATGAGCCAAATGGACTTAACGGATATTTATAGAACGTTCTACCCTAAAACAAAAAGGATATACCTTCTTCTCAGCTCCTCATGGTACTTTCTCCAAAATTGACCATATAATTGGTCAAAAACAGGCCTCAACAGATACAGAAAGATAGAAATAATCCCATGCGTGCTATCGGACCACCACGGCCTAAAAGCTGGTCTTCAATAACAATAAGGAAGAATGCCCACATATCGTGGAAATTGAACAATGCTCTACTCAATGATAACCTGGTCAAGGAAGAAATAAAGAAAGAAATTAAAAACTTTTTAGAATTTAATGAAAATGAAGGTACAACATACCCAAACTTATGGGACACAATGAAAGCTGTGCTAAGAGGAAAACTCATAGCGCTGAGTGCCTGCAGAAAGAAACAGGAAAGAGCATATGTCAGCAGCTTGACAGCACACCTAAAAGCTCTAGAACAAAAAGAAGCAAATACACCCAGGAGGAGTAGAAGGCAGGAAATAATCAAACTCAGAGCTGAAATCAACCAAGTAGAAAAAAAAGGACCATAGAAAGAATCAACAGAACCAAAAGTTGGTTCTTTGAGAAAATCAACAAGATAGATAAACCCCTAGCCAGACTAACGAGAGGACACAGAGAGTGTGTCCAAATTAACAAAATCAGAAATGAAAAGGGAGACATAACTACAGATTCAGAGGAAATTCAAAAAATCATCAGATCTTACTATAAAAGCCTATATTCAACAAAACTTGAAAATCTACAGGAAATGGACAATTTCCTAGATAGATACCAGGTACCGAAGTTAAATCAGGAACAGATAAACCAGTTAAACAACCCCATAACTCCTAAGGAAATAGAAGCAGTCATTAAAGGTCTCCCAACCAAAAAGAGCCCAGGTCCAGACGGGTTTAGTGCAGAATTCTATCAGACCTTCATAGGAGACCTCATACCAATATTATCCAAACTATTCCACAAAATTGAAACAGATGGAGCACTACCGAATTCCTTCTATGAAGCCACAATTACTCTTATACCTAAACCACACAAAGACCCAACAAAGAAAGAGAACTTCAGACCAATTTCCCTTATGAACATTGGCGCAAAAATACTCAACAAAATTCTGGCAAACCGAATCCAAGAGCACATCAAAACAATCATCCACCATGATCAAGTAGGCTTCATCCCAGGCATGCAGGGATGGTTTAATATCTGGAAAACCATCAACGTGATCCATTATATAAACAAACTGAAAGAACAAAACCACATGATCATTTCATTAGATGCTGAGAAAAGCATTTGACAAAATTCAACACCCCTTCATGATAAAAGTCCTGGAAAGAATAGGAATACAAGGCCCATACCTAAACATAGTAAAAGCCATATACAGCAAACCAGTTGCTAACATTAAACTAAATGGAGAGAAACTTGAAGCAATCCCACTAAAATCAGGGACTAGACAAGGCTGCCCACTCTCCCTACTTATTCAATATAGTTCTTGAAGTTCTAGCCAGAGCAATCAGACAACAAAAAGGAGATCAAGGGATGGATACAGATCGGAAAAGAAGAAGTCAAAATATCACTATTTGCAGATGATATGATAGTATATTTAAGTGATGCCAAAAGTTCCACCAGAGAACTACTAAAGCTGATAAACAACTTCAGCAAAGTGGCTGGGTATAAAATTAACTCAAATAAATCAGTAGCCTTCCTCTACACAAAAGAGAAACAAGCCGAGAAAGAAATTAGGGAAACGACACCCTTCATAATAGACCCAAATAATATAAAATACCTCGGTGTGACTTTAACCAAGCAAGTAAAAGATCTGTACAATAAGAACTTCAAGACACTGAAGAAAGAAATTGAAGAAGACCTCAGAAGATGGAAAGATCTCCCATGCTCATGGATTGGCAGGATTAATATAGTAAAAATGGCCATTTTACCAAAAGCGATCTACAGATTCAATGCAATCCCCATCAAAATACCAATCCAATTCTTCAAAGAGTTAGACAGAACAATTTGCAAATTCATCTGGAATAACAAAAAACCCAGGATAGCTAAAACTATCCTCAACAATAAAAGGACTTCAGGGGGAATCACTATCCCTGAACTCAAGCAGTATTACAGAGCAATAGTGATAAAAACTGCATGGTATTGGTACAGAGACAGACAGATAGACCAATGGAACAGAATTGAAGACCCAGAAATGAATCCACACACCTATGGTCACTTGATTTTTTTTTGACAAAGGAGCCAAATCCATCCAATGGAAAAAAGATAGCATTTTCAGCAAATGGTGCTGGTTCAACTGGAGGTCAACATGTAGAAGAATGCAGATCGATCCATGCTTATCACCCTGTACAAAGCTTAAGTCCAAGTGGATCAAGGACCTCCACATCAAACCAGACACACTCAAACTAATAGAAGAAAAACTAGGGAAGCATCTGGAACACATGGGCACTGGAAAAAATTTCCTGAACAAAACACCAATGGCTTATGCTCTAAGATCAAGAATCGACAAATGGGATCTCATAAAACTGCAAAGCTTCTGTAAGGCAAAGGACACTGTGGTTAGGACAAAACGGCAACCAACAGATTGGGAAAAGATCTTTACCAATCCTACAACAGATAGAGGCCTTATATCCAAAATATACAAAGAACTCAAAAAGTTAGACCGCAGGGAGACAAATAACCCTATTAAAAAATGGGGTTCAGAGCTAAACAAAGAATTCACAGCTGAGGAATGCCGAATGGCTGAGAAACACCTAAAGAAATGTTCAACATCTTTAGTCATCAGGGAAATGAAAATCAAAACAACCCTGAGATTTCACCTCACACCAGTGAGAATGGCTAAGATCAAAAACTCAGGTGACAGCAAATGCTGGCGAGGATGTGGAGAAAGAGGAACACTCCTCCATTGTTGGTGGGATTGCAGACTGGTACAACCATTCTGGAAATCAGTCTGGAGGTTCCTCAGAAAATTGGACATTGAACTGCCTGAGGATCCAGCTATCCCTCTCTTGGGCATATACCCAAAAGATGCCCCAACATATAAAAAAGACACGTGCTCCACTATGTTCATCGCAGCCTTATTTATCATAGCCAGAAGCTGGAAAGAACCCAGATGCCCTTCAACAGAGGAATGGATACAGAAAATGTGGTATATCTACACAATGGAATATTACTCAGCTATCAAAAACAACGAGTTTATGAAATTTGTAGGCAAATGGTTGGAACTGGAAAATATCATCCTGAGTGAGCTAACCCAATCACAGAAAGACATACATGGTATGCACTCATTGATAAGTGGCTATTAGCCCAAATGCCTGAATTACCCTAGATGCCTAGAACAAATGAAACTCAAGACGGATGATCAAAATGTGAATGCTTCACTCCTTCTTTAAAAGGGAACAAGAATACCCTTGGCAGGAAGATAGAGGCAAAGATTAAAACAGAGACTGAAGGAACATCCATTCAGAGCCTGCCCCACATGTGGCCCATATATATACAGCCACCCAATTAGACAAGATGGATGAAGCAAAGAAGTGCAGAAGTGTAGATCGCTCCTGAGAGACACAGCCAGAATACAGCAAATACAGAGGCGAATGTCAGCAGCAAACCTCTGAACTGAGAATAGGACCCCCGTTGAAGGAATCAGAGAAAGAACTGGAAGAGCTTGAAGGGGCTCGAGACCCTATATGTACAACAATGCCAAGCCACCAGAGCTTCCAGGGACTAAGCCACTACCTAAAGACTATACATGGACTGACCCTGGACTTTGACCTCATAGGTAGCAATGAATATCCTAGTAAGAGCACCAGTGGAAGGGGAAGCCCTGGGTCCTGCTAAGAATGAATCCCCAGTGAACTAGACTGTCAGGGGAGGGCAGCAATGGGGGAGGGTGGGGAGGAACACCCATAAGGAAGGGGGGAGGAAGGGATGTTTGCCGGAAACCGGAAAGGGAATAACACTCGAAATGTATATAAGAAATATTCAAGTTAATAAAAAAAAAAATAAATAAAAAAAAAAAAAAAAGTGTTTACAGCTAAGATTTCCCAAGATGCTAAAGAAGAAAGATTAGAGACACTATCAAAGTCTTGTTAATGATTGTCAATAACACCATGGCTTAGTTCACCTCATGTTAATGTAAACAAAGTTTTGTGATTCAAGGTCAGCCTTTCATCTTGGTTAGGAGATCAAACAAAGAACAAAATGGAAATAAAATTTTACTTTAGTAATTATTGAATTGAATGTGACATGGCTTTAAAAAAAGATTGTGATTTGAAGCTTAACTCCACAAATAACTAGCTAATAAGAATGCAGATAACATTCCAAGATTTGTTTTCTTATTTTTAATCTGGAAATAACATGTTTCTCATGGTATTTGCAGAGGATTTTTTTTTGTTGTTGTTGATTTTTTTAAAGATCTGGCAGAGTACTGGCTACTTAAGATTTGAAAGTTATTTGGTTTTGTTTATTGTTTCTATTTCTTAATCAAACCCAACATTTTTATTACACACACACACACACACACACACACACACACACACACACACACATATATCCCAGATTTGGTCACCATCTTAATAGAAACTTATAGTAGAGGTATGACTGATTTATTACTAAATGATTACAGTAGAGTAAAATTAATCTTTAATAAATTCATAAATGCTGTTCAAAGAGAATGTCAATGAAAGATGATTAATTTGGGCTTGAGAGATTGAGATAGGCATCCCAGCAGTGTTGACATTTGACTTTAACCATGAAGGATGAATATGCTAATAACCTGAGAGCAAAAAAAAAGAATTGTGTGAATTTAAGAACTGCATGAAGCCTGGTTGGGGGGGGGGCTATAAGACATGAGTATTGGAAAGAAGAGAAAGGGACGAGAACTATGGCCCTGAGAATGACAGCATCCTATACCTCTGTTTGCAATCACATCTGGCTACAGCTGTATCATAACAACTCTCTTTAATTTCTTCTCCACCTACCCATTATTCTTCTCATACTCTGACTTTCCACTTTGCATATCTGAATTCCTACCCTATTCCAGTGTCCATAGACTTTCATTTTGCAAAATGGCTACAAACAATACACACGATTACCATCATTATCTTGAAGTTTGGTGTAAAGAAATTTGCAAATAGACAAATAATTATCTGAACACCATATACTGAAACTGTAAGCATCATCCACTTATAGATATTTATCCTCTATAATCAATGTCATAATAGAGATCAACCTCTTACTCATGATGTTTACTGAATTATAAAAATAGAACCTGGGAATATCTATATGCTTATGTGATAATGAAAGTTCATTGTTACTAAAATCAGGGAGCATCCGAAGCCCAGGAATCCTTTGCCACGATATATTAATAACTTGGATTGTCAAGCCAACAACATCTCTGGGTTTGTCTCTCCTTCAACTTTTAATTCACTGTGACGCAAAAGCAGTTTTCAGTAAGTGGCTTGGTTATCTTAATGGGAAAGATCTCAAAGTGAAGCTGAGTATCACAGATAACTACACTGGAGTAAAAACAAGAGTATGCCAAAAACTGTAATCTTTAATCCAGACGTTTCAGAACAATTGGATGTAGGGTAGGAAGATGGAAGCAACAGCACAGCAACTGTAGAAAGGATTATAAATTGCTAGAATTAATCTAGGGCATAAAAATACAAAAAGGAAACTAAGAACAAGGGGTACCAATTATAGGAAGCAAAATTAATTGGCATAAATGAAGCAAAATTAATTGCAGTGCATTGAACATTTCTACTCGGAGCCTTCAGCCATAGACATCCCCCAGTCCATCAGTATCTGAGAACTTCAAAGATTACCTAATGTGAGCAGAACTGATAATGTCTCTCTGACAACTTAAATTCATTATAGTACAGATATTCTAGATTTTATTTATGAATTATACCATGAAATATACTCCATATGAAGGCCCATTTCCTGGTTTATATCTCTTAAGTTCTTATGTTCATGTAAGGCAATGAGGAATAGGACTTCATGCTGCAAAATGGGATATATGTATATATGCTTTTCAACAGACTCATGTCTCCTAATTTCCAGAAAGAATAGAAGGAGAAGAAAATGAAGGAACTGATAAGAAAGCTCAACTAGAAGACAGAGAACAAGGAGGAGGGAGTAATAAAACATCCCTCAAAATTTAAATATAAAGTTTCTATACAATGCTAAAACAAAATCAAGATAGATCAATAATGGATGGATGGTTGGATGAGTGGAGATACATACATACATACATATATATATACATATATGTATATATGATATATATATCATATATATGAGAGAGATGATAGATATTTTAGCCATGACAAGGAATTTAGTCCTGTTATTTTTAACAACATAAGTAAAATTGAGTGATGTTGTGTTAAATGGAATAAGTTAACCACATAAAGAAAACTATCATGCCTTCCTCTCATTTATATGTAGAGATTAGACATAACACTTGAAGTAAAGAGAAATCTCAGAATGTTCTTGTATTTACTTAATTTTTTACATTTAACATAAGAACAGACTCCATTACATAGTAATATGAGTGATTTTTCCAAATGTTTTGATATTGATAGATTCGTTTTAATATTTTTATCATGCAATCATAATTATCATATAAAACTAATTACAAGATCAGCCTTTGGTATACCAAAAATATAGATACTACTGGAGTATTTGCTTGTGAGCATGTGTGTGTGTTTGTGTGTTGTGTGAGTGTGAACATATGTGAATGTGTATGTGTTTATGATTGTGAGTGTATAGGTATATGTGAATACATGTGCATGTTTGTGTGAGTGGTTTGTTTGTATGTGCACACATGCGCACACATGATGTGTCTGGACGAGGAGATACTGTGAACAAATTTAGGCTTGTTTTCCATTTATGTCATTCATGTTGCTTGCATTGTATACTTCATACATTTCTATATTTGGATAATGAATTAATGGAGCACTCAGTCAATCAGGAGTACATTCTATCAACATTTTAACAATAATGAAAAAAATCACAAGAGTTAATCTGATTGCCCTAAATATTAATTTAACCTTTTCCCAGAACAAAAGATTACATAAATGAAAATTTTCACCCAACCACCTATTTTCCAAAGGCATAGTGGAGATAGAGGTAACACATTAATATTCAAATGGCTTATGAGGCTGTTTTGTGAAATGTGAAATATAAAACTTTGATTATGGCAAATCATTAGAAGTTACTAAATTCACTTGAAATTTAAACATGATCATTCTATGTTGTCGATATTGTCCTTCATAGAAATAAGGTTAACTGGACTTCTAAATAATAATTAATAAATGTACAATATTTATTCAGTTTGAAACTCTGTGTATCATAGTTACAGATGAGTTAAATCCTGTTACTTTAACAAGCAATTCAGAACTGCTTTCTGGATATTTTTCAGTAGAGAAATACTAATCATTAAAATGACTCTGCCTCTTCATGATTTGAATAATGCTAATTGCACTATGAAATACAACCTGAAAATCTCTCATATACATTTTCAGCTTTGTCTTTCATTTTTATTATTTCTTTTGTTTTTTGAGATTATAATTAATTATCACATTTCCCTCTTCTCTTTTCTCCCTTCAAATGCTCACAAATTTCTCCTTGCTCTCTTTCAATTTCATAACCCATTTTCATTGATTGTTGTTTCATCCATGCACATATGAGTGTGTGTGTGTGTGTGTGTGTGTGTGTGTGTGTGTGTGTGTGTGTATTCCAAATATATATTTATATATTACATTTCAGGTAGACAGAAAGTTAGATGGATGGATATAGAGATAGAGTGATAGAAAGATAAGATAGGAAGATGAGAGATGTATAGATGGTAGATAGATTTAGGCTTTTATATTTGTAAATGCAGACTTCTTCAGTCTGCATAAACTTATTCATATTTGTGCTCTCAGTGCTGACCTTTTGGTTTTAGAAAAACAATTGATATTCTCATCCCTTAGGACCACTATTTCTGCCAGCATTCTTGTGTTGCCTATAGTTCTTTGTGTAGGATTGAAGCCAGGCAGTCTTTCTCAGGTACACTTAAGCCTGTATATTGCTGTGGTATATTTTCAGCTCATGTTTATGTAGTCATTTTGGTGAGACTGTATGATTCCTACATTTTTAGGAGACACAATCTCACAGCAGACTCCCGGGTCCTTTGGCTTCTTTCTTCCCTTCTTCCATAATGTTCCCTGATTCTTAGGGTCTGATGTTGTTCTATACTTGTAAATGATAATTTTGCCTCATCACACATTGACTTCCCTGTAGAAAGAGTCATTTTTTACATTTTACTTTTGAAATATTTACAGTATTAATTTAATTTTCCTTTTTAATTAATGACCATGGAAAGAGAGAGGATAACATCTCAAAAGCTGAAGCTAATACTTTTAGCTCACGTGTATGTGTGCTATTCTGATACTGATTTCATTATTCAGGACTGTCATTTCTTAGTCTCTCAGATGTTGAGAGTACATGGAGCACCACAATAACCACAATGCCCAGCTTTCATGAAAACAATGCATTCACATTCAATGTTGCTAGATTCTGAATGGAAATGACACAAGATATAGGTAGATAGATAGATAGATAGATAGATAGATAGATAGATAGATAGATAGATAGATAGACAGACAGAAAGAGAAATACAGAGAGAGAGACAGAGACAGATAGACAGAGACAGAGAGACAGAGTCAGAGAGAAAGACAGAGAGAGACAGAGAGAGACACAGAGAGAGAGACACAGAGAGAGAGACAAATAATGGTGATGATTTATATAAGTTCTTTTTGATCCAAAGAGATTTGTATCAACAACCTTAAAATTCTCATTTGTGCTCAATACCTGCCCACTTTCTTCAGGTATGCTGAATAAAATATATAGATACTAAATAGTTTGCCTATAAGCATCATCTGAACATAACCTTTAAAATGTATATTTTTTAGGTCTCTCTCTCCTTTGCTAAAGATGACAGTCATGCACATGTTACTATCATTGCCTCAAGGATTGATATGTAGTAAATTTTATGTCATAGTAAACCCCTTGGGGTTTCACAGGAATCTGACTGCTTTCTGGACTAATGGAAGTTAGTTGATTTCGAATGACAGTTATAAAGAGGTATACAAAAGAACTTGATGAGAATCAATCTTACAGTGATGGAGTCATGTCATTATATCCTACTTGTTTCTTAGCAGGAAAGAAGTCAGCTAGTATAATTTGTATAGAAGTGAAGGACTTCAAACCAGGTAGTTAGTGATTCTACTTTTATTTCAATACTATGGACTGAGAAATAGGTACAAAGACAAGGACACCAGAATCCCAATTTCTTGGCAATCTGGAGTTATTACACCTACAAATGCTATTGATAAGACGAGTGTCTGAGTTAGAGAGAGAGAAGAGGGGGACAAAGACAGAGAGAGAGAGACAGAGACAGAGAAATAGAGAGTTGTTGATTTGGTGTTATCTCTGCATTTATTTATTGGAACGAACTGAATGTATTGCTGTGTGTCCATTTAAAAAAGATGACAGTGATTCTTTCTAACTCAGTCTACTGAAATGATGCAAACTCACATAAGAACCCACAGACCAAGCCAACCAAAATGATTATCAAGGACCTAGTACCCCCTTAAATGAATGAATATGACACTTGAAATTAAATAAGACATAAACCCTTAGATACTTCCAAGAATTCCATCAGAAAAATAGTAGTATATTCAAAGTTCAGTTAAAATAGAGTCAGTCCTACAAATGCAAAGGCCTTACTCCAAATTGAACTCTTCCCAACTTAAGTGGAAAAGAGCTCAAATCACACAAAAAAGTGAAAATTGGGAATAAGTTGTAGTTTTAATGAGAATTACCCCCATATATTTATATATTTGAATAATTGGTTTACAATCTTACCAGGGAGTGGGTAAGATTATTCCCACGACAGTTCTAACTATGCTGGGTTTCAGGAGGAATTCTGGAAGACTTTACAACTTTGTTGTAGTTAAGTTCAGTAAGCAGGGCTAAATGGGATATCCTACTAGGGGCACAGACATTCAAATGCTGAGAACTATTTCTGTTGGGAAAACTTGCTACTTAAGGTGGAAGTCTACCATATCCTGATAGCTCTTCTGACCTCAGTTCAAAATGGATGATTTCCTTTTCCCATGAAGGCTTTTCCTTCTCTGACATTGTCTGGTGTGCCTGATCCTCTTAGGAAGTTCTTGTAATTCTTTGCAAAACTTTAAGTTCAACTTTCTAGAACCCACCCATTAAGTACCTGAGATTCCTGGAATCCTTCCCCATAAAAATAAGGCATTCACAATATGTTAAGCTCCAGCTGATTATTTTACATATACCTTTAAAACTTTTTCCCAGTTTCAAAAGTTCATATAGCCCCGGAATGCTCAAATAAAGTGTATGGACACCAACCATTTCAGTAAAGTTTATTGGAGGAGGACTTCTTCTCAGGTACTCACTCCCATCTTGACTAGGATCCTGCGGACCCAACACATTCTGTACTCTGCTTCATCCTTCCATCCTAAGTAGTATCTGGACACACTCAGAGAGGAAATGGAGGACAAGGAAGCACAGCTGGTCCCCAAATTGCTTACCACAGGATGGATTGTAGTAGCCCAGTTAAAAAGGTTGCAGAGGGAACCAGTATTAACTTCTGTGATAGGGAAAATTCTTGTGATAGTTTGGTAAACACTGTGGCTGCTTTCTACCTTCGTCCTAACAATCATGCAGGAATTGAAGTTTTAGACTAACACAATTGGCAGAGGAGATTTCAAGACTGCATAATATTGACTTAATTTCTTGCCAGTAGTGATCACTCTTATGCAGGTTTACAATGAAAAAGAGCAAGCAGGGCAAACAGACATACAAAATGTACAGTGTGGGGGAAGCAGGACACCAGAAAATTTTATGTTGGAGCCATGGTTTATACTGAAAGACATAAGAAGGAATGGAATAAATAAGGTGATGCTAATCCTTAAACTTCTGCAAAGAAAAGACCTATGGGGTTTTCTTCCTTGAGAACAATAATAAATCAAAACTTATGCAATTCTAATATACAAGGAGGGATCTACATTCCATTCCAAGCTGGCAACAAAACTTGGTAGCATAATACACATGATTCTAGCTTCATTAGTCATGAAGGAGAGAGAAGTAAAGGAGTTATGGCATCGTTTTCTGCATTTAAGGAGTGCTCTGGGGCCAGGATATGTCAGGGGATTGCCCTTCATGAACACACTGAAGAGTCATTTGTGTGAAGCTGTGAAAGTGAAGTCTGCAGAGTGTTTGAGAATACATGATATAGCATGTTCAGGAAGTGTGGGATACCTGCCAAGGAATATGTCATATGGAGTGGAGAACCAGCCCAAGTGAGATAACTGTGTTGCAGTCAGAAAGTGTGGAAGGACAGATCTATATAAGCCTTTGATATGAGACATGAACTTAAAGGATTTAGAGTTAGTCCTGAAGAGTTTTACAGCTTTGGTACTGTATTTCACTGTTATGC
Source organism: Rattus rattus (assembly GCF_011064425.1). Classification (NCBI taxonomy): domain Eukaryota; kingdom Metazoa; phylum Chordata; class Mammalia; order Rodentia; family Muridae; genus Rattus; species Rattus rattus. Next base: position 9,672,391 of record NC_046170.1, on the reverse strand, counting down.
CATGATTCATACCTTTTGAAACAGAAATACATACTCATTGCTATGGTATATTAAAGTGTGTGATTTACTTTTTGATTTTTTTAAACAACACATTACAATTAAAGATAGGGTTAGCCTTTAGACTCAAAATAGACCATAAATATTTAAACTGTTTGAGACTGTGAAATATCATGTGGACTTTCACAGTTGGACTAAATGCATTTTGCATTATGCTGTGGCTACTAGCCTATAGAAGGGCAGGGAATAGAATAGGTGTTGTGATTGAGTCCCCATAGTTTATACATTAGAATGGTTAGTATTCATTGGTGAAACTGATTTAGGAAGAATTAAGAAGTGTAGCCTAGTTGGAAGAAAGCCCAGTTAGTATGCTCTCTCTGCCTCTCTCAACTACTGCTCCAGCACCTTGCCTGCTTGTCTTCTATTGTTTTTCTGCCCATGATTGACATGGACTCTAAGCTCCCAGAACCATGTTTGTGATGGCAATATAAAATTAGGGAAGAAATTACACAATAAAATAAAAGAAAATATGACATATGATTTTATAATATGTTTTTGATGATTATCTCACATTTTTATAGAGTCTCTGAGAGGTTTTCCCAGCACCTGCTGTGTCTGATACAGATACTTACACCCAACCATTGAATTTAAGTCAGGGAACCCTTTGGTTGAATTGGTGGAAGGATTGAAGAACCTGAAGGGGAAGACAACCCCATACGAAAACCACCATTCCCAACTAACCTGGACCACTGGGAGCTCCCAGAAACTGAGTCATGAACCAGACAGCATACACAGACTAGTCCAGGGCCCCAGAGGAGTACCTGCTCTATTCTCAGTAAGAGAAGTGGTGTCTAATCCTCCGGTGACTTGAGGCCCCAGAGTAGGGGGGCAGGTTGGGGACAGGAGGAAGGATAAATGGAATAAGGACCCATGGGAGGGGGAACCAGAGGGAGACATTGGCTGGATTGCATGTGTGTGTGTGTGTGTGTGTGTGTGTATGTGTGTGTACATACAAAGAAAGAAAGAAAGAAAGAAAGAAAGAAAGAAAGAAAGAAAGAAAGAAAGAAAGGGGAAAGAAAGGCAATCAATCAATCAAAGGTAGAAATCAATCAAAACATTGTATGATTTTCTCAAACAATTGATGAGAAAAAATAGAACATACGTTTAAATGGGGAAAAATCTAAACTGTACTAAAAGAGCAGAAAAAGCAAAATATAATATATGATATAAAGGTACATGTTAATTTATAGTTACCAATTACATGTTGAGTGATAAGATTATAGGTAGATAGCAATGTAAGATAAATTACAATTTAGCTTTGTCCTAAAAGAAAGGCAGATGCAGACTATAAATTATCCATTATCCAAAACAGCAAATACAGAGCAACAATTCTTTAAATAAAAAGAAGGGTTGACAGCACATAGGAAACTCTTCATTTAGAACTCAGTGTGTCTTGAAATGAACCTTTGAGATGCCCTGTAGTAGTTTGCTGGGGTTAGAAAAACTACAGAAAAGCAGCAACTTATATTTGTAAATATTTTATGAGAATGAAATATACACGTAATATTATAAAAGACTCCTAGGAAAGCTTTGTCTCATCTTTGATTATACAATAAGGTGTTATATCTGGTTACAACCACAAAAATGTACAAAACTTTGATTTTTGATGAATCTCATTGTTTAGCTATAAGTTTGTCACACTTATTCCATTTGAGATGAAAAGGATGTTTGGCAAGAAAGTCCACTTAACATTCTGTTTTACTGTAGAAAATATTGACTATATCAGCTTCTTTAAATGTATACGAATAGTAGGTGATTAAGTTAGTGTTGAAGGGCAGAAATTTTATGACCATTTTTGATGTTTTGCCTCACAACTCTACAACAGAAATATGCTATTAAATAGTGCTTATGTAATAATTTGATGAACCAGTTCACTGTTTATTCATTTTCAAATTTAAATTAGAAGTAACAGTCTTAAAAGTACAGAAATAAACCTATCTGACTACGCTAAAATTATGAATGAAAATTTCTAGTTAACACTCTAAAAAGGAATTAACCTGAAGCAGAAAAATACCTCCAAAAATCATTAAATATAGCTTTGATTTTTCAAATAACGATATATGAAATAGTCTTGCTACAACCTTTAATTATTTGGGGGTTAATTATAAAAGACAAAATGTCATTCCTGTGATTAGAGAACACTAGCTCATTAATGATTGTTTAGGCAGAAGATTTTATATCAAACTATTTGATGATATGTTTACATTTTAACTTCTAAAACTTAGCTAATTACCAGATCTTCCTTAGGGAAGATCTAACACACTTTTGCATTAATATGAATGCATAGGTTTCATATAAAATGAGTTTTATAAAAATTTTGTAAATGTTTCAGATGTGACTCTAGTCAGAAGATGTTTGGACCTAAAGCTGCATGATGTATTTAACACAAACATTATAATAAGGATTTAGTTAATCTTTTTTTTTTTTTTTTTTTAGTTGGGGACCGAACCCAGGGCCTTGCGCTTGCTAGGCAAGCGCCCTGCCGCTGAGCTAAATCCCCAACCCTTAGTTAATCTTTAAATCAATACACTGACAGATTTTAAGGTTGTTTATGTTTTAGTTAGGACTGAAGGGACCTGTCCTATAATGTGCAGAGCTTAAGCCTCCCCATGTTTCCTCCAACAATTCGACTCATCCTCCAATAAGACCATATCTCATGCTAGTGCAATTCTCTGTGTCAAGCATTCAAATCGCCAAATTTGGTGACCCATACAGGTTTGGATAGGTGACTAAACCTAATCAAACTACCACAGTCTTTAAAATTAATTTCCTATACTCCTTTTATTATATAAACTATAATGCTATTAACTTTTTGCACTATCTTCAGATCAATTCTTTTATGTATACTCATGTTTAGTCTACAGTGATACTGTTCTCATAAAATCAGAGATAACACAGACTTAGAATATATTATAAGACCCCTCTTCTGACTACCATAAAGGAGTTAATTGAATACATGTTTTTTTTTACATATTTTTAAAAATGTTTCCTAGATAAGACATGACTTTTGTGAAAACATTTATTGGATAAATATAAAGAAAAAAGTTCTTGAACAGTGTGAAATAAATCCAAATGTGAGATTAATTTCATTTTTTAACAGAGAGGTACAAGTTATGTACACACATTATGAGGAGAGCAAAAAGGTATATATGGTAGAATTTATGAGGAAGAAAGTAAAGAAGGTAGTTAGCAAATTCTATTGAAATTCCAATAAAATAAAATAATAACAAAGAAAAACACAAGGAAGTGGTGGGAAAATAAAAATGTTCAAAGTATCATTATTTTATGAGACAGTGTGTTAAATGAAGACGCATCAGAGTAGAAGCTGATATTTTAAAAATAGGCAAATACACACCAGTAGCAGTAATGAAACTGCACTTGCCAAAGTGTTGGTGAATTAAAGCAATAGGATCTTAAACCCTACCAACCGTCCATGTATCCTTGTCCTTGATGGACTATCTCCAGGCTAAGAGGACTCACAAGTAAATGCTTTCTCTCCACCCAATGGCAAGGATGTGAGTTAACTTGGAAGCTGACATTAGAGTTAGGCTGATGTCTAGAAATAAATGGTCAAAATGCCTGTTGTATTGGTTATGGTGGTCCAAATCTGAACAGTGTTTGTAATAAATAGATAACAGGTTCTTTTAATTTCTTTTTGCTTGTTATTGTTACAAAATACCCAGTAAGAATCAAGTTAAGGAAAAGTGTTTATCATGTATCATGTTTGATGGCATAATCCATCAAGGCAGGGAGGTTATACCAATAAGGCCTTGACCCAGATGACCACATTTTAGGCAGAGTGTGGAATAGAGATATGAGAACTAGTTTTATGTTCTTTACTCAGTGCAGTTCCACACTAACACTGGGGTTGTGGATTCCCTCCTAAATAAACCAAACCTAAACACCCTTTTTAGTGTTTTGTCTCCTATGATATACTAGATCTTCTTAGGTTGACAATCAACATTAACTATCGAATTGATAGTTAGGCATTGATATAAATGCCTTGTATAGGGCAGGAGATAATATAGATCACAAAATAATGTTAGATCTACTTTGACCATTTCTTTTCTGTAAACATCACAAGTCACTTGTTTATTTAAACCATCTCTGAAACAAAATGCTATACTCTGTATTATCTTTTAAGTTCATCCAAGTGAATGTATAAATAAAAAGTAGTATAGAAATGCAATGGATTTTTATTGATAGAGAAAAATAACACTATGACATTAGCCAAAAAAATGAAGAAACTGGAGATTATTATGTCAATACTATGAACTCATAATGATAAGAATTGTGTGCTTTCCTTTATATGAGAGACACGTGTGTGTGCATGCGTGTGCACATGTACCTATCTCTTAATAAGTTAGATGGTAGGTAGATAGATGATAGAAGATAGATAGATAGATAGATAGATAGATAGATAGATAGATAGATAGATAGATAGATAGATAGATAGATAGGCAGGCAGGCAGACAGACAGACAGACAGACAGGCAGACAGACAGACAGACAGTATAGTATAGTACAGAGCAGTACGAAGAAATTTAAGATGGAAGTCAGAGCTTTAGGTGTGGGAAATAATGACATAAAGAAGCTCTGAAAGGAGATAGGAAGCTATTTCTGGGTAGGAGGATCAACAAAAGATGGATAGGCAGGATCATGAAGGACACAGTATATAGTTGCATATATGTGACAAATACTGTAGTAAAAAGTGTTACTTTGTGTTATAAATTAAACTTACAAAAGTCAAAAAGCAATTAACTACCTACCAAATCATTTAACTTATATTCTAGTCTCATTTTTCGTATTTTGCCACTGCAGAATTACTTTTCATTTTTAATTACAAATAGACGGAAGAATATAATTAATAGCAGAAATTAAAACTATCTATGAGCTATTTGCCTATAATCAAAGTGCTTTGTGTTTGGCATGTATAATAATACTGGAGAAATTCTGCTTTGTTAATTGTGTTGCCTTATTTTCTGCAAAATTACCAGGACAAGCAGGACAGGATGCGATATGAGCTGCTGTAAGGCAGCCTTTCTTGATCTACTTGCTTTGTTTTTATTTGTTCACTTTCTGAATAGAGCCCTTTTATCTACTACAGGCTGGCTTGGAATCATAGATTCTCTTGTTTGCACTATCTGAGCTACTGGAATTATTGACCAGTACCAGAATTTCTGCATGAACTGAAATTGCTAAGGAGCTGATGTAGATATTCATGAGCATTATAATTCTAATATATTGTGCTTTCAGTAGTTTCTGGATTGCCAGTATGATTTTACAAGTTGGATAAATAAAATAGATAAAGAATACATTGATTAAAATTTTGATGGATGAATATAAATACTTTGCTATCAGTTCTGTTTGGTGTATGACTGTGATTTTTGAAATGTCTCACTTACTTTTACAAGTTTTAAGATTCATATACAATTTCTAAATACGGTACAGATTTCTTCCAACCCTATACCCTGCTGACTAAATATTGAAATATTTAATTATTATTTTGTCCTTGTCATTGTTAATAGTTAGTACTGATGCATTATTAAATGAAAGCTGTGCTGCTTTTTAAATTTGACTCTCCACCCTCCACAATCATATTCAAGACACCAGCTATATTTAATCATCTCATTTCCTCAGCCTATTATTACTCTGTGGCAATGTATCACTTCCCTTCCTTTCAATGTTTATGGTGTTTTGAGGTGTACTAATCAGGTCGTTTGCAGACTACTCATTAAATGAGATTTGCCTACTGTCTTTCCCATGATGAGGCTGTGATTATGGGATATAGAGAAAAAGATGGCTCTAATCCACACCATGGGCATCATTATAACTTTTCCTTCCAAATTTACTTAGTACATTTGAAGAGTGAGAAAACTGGCAATACCAACTTCTATTTGCTGAATAACCAAGCATGAGAATCTACATACAAAATCACCATAGCTTTAATTCAGCAGCCTGTAGGAAGTGTCCATATCAACTGGAATGCATTGCATATAAATGGCTCATTATTCTCAAGCTTATATTCTACAACCATCCATAAAGTCATCTAGGTCAAGTGATGGTTAATACAGTCAACTTAATGGGATTTGGAATCAAAGGATACAAATTTACAGGAAGTTTAAACTGATGCTGGAAAATCTGACATGAATACTCACAATAACGTTCCATTAATGTCTCAGACTGAATACAAAGGAGAAAATGAAAGCTGATGAGTAGGTAAAGGCCTGGTCATACAACACAAAGATATGAGTCCAGTTCCCAGAAACCAAGGAAACATGATATAATGTGCCATTCATACCAGAATTACTGCATCAAAATGGAAGATACAAGCAGGGGACTCCAGAATCTCTCAGGCCAGCTAGCCTGGCATAGAATAGGCAGAACATCAGGCTAAAGTAAGCTAATAACCAAAGACTGATGCACTTAGCTTAGAGTAACAGCAAATGTACTCTGACAAGCATGTCCACACATACACACACACACACACACACACACACACACACACACACACACACACACACACACACACTCTAATACATGGAAACAAAAATGATTACAAAAGAATATGATCTGAGAACCAACATTCATTTCTGTGCTTCCTGACCAGATACACCATTACCAACTACCTCATGCATTTGCTTCTATGCCTTCTCCTCAACCAAGCCTAGCTCAGTCTGCTCTGTGAGCCCAAAGAAACCACTCTTTCCTTAAATTGCTCTCATTAAGTGTTTTATCACAGAAAAGGTAACTAACAAAAGCCAGTACTGTTAAAACTATTGCCTCTATGAAGCTATTCCATTCAATAGTAGTGTAGCTTGGAACGTGTTACCATATTTGCCCGCCTTTCATGATGCCCGTAGACTTTCTAGTGTTCTACTGTTTAGTTTATATGATTGGTTATATAATGTTTAGAGGGCTTAAATAGGGTCATACACAATCATTACATTATCAAAATAAATAGCTTCCTATACCAAGTATAAACAAATGGAAAGAAAAGCAAATTACTGTCTCTCCAACTCTTTAGCTCTTTGCTTTCCACTGAGTTCCTCAATTTTCACACACTGATATTTCAAAAGTGTCCCAGAATTTGTGTTATACATATGGAAAGTATCTTTCTAAGATGAAGATCTCTCAATGCACAGTGATCTTTTATCTTAAGCCTTCTCTTGTGTGGTTACATAGCTCACTTGTTCCATTGATGAATGTACTTCCTATGCACGAACACCAAGGCTTTCTGACTGTCAGATGAAAAATCAATAGAACTGTGAATGAAAATTTGCGATCTTTAAGTCATTCATATAAACAGGAAATCAGTTAATAATTCTCTAAGAGAATAAACTTAGTTTCATAAGACTACCAAGCTATTTTCTGAAGTTTATACATGATTTTCATTCCCCTAAAAGATGTTGCTGCTTGGAGGTTTTTTTTATGCAATTTCTGTTACTTTTTAATGGTATTGTCCTCTTCATTCATTTTCTTAAAAAGTATATTCTTGACTATGATTCCTTTCCTGATATGAACATGTTGTTGTAAATATTTCTTTTGTAACCTATTTCAGCAACAAATCACACAATTTAGTAAGTCATAAACTGTTGTGATTCTTTTGGTATTTTACCTTCGTATATGTCTACCAATATTGTTCATGAATGTGATACCATACATAATATATGTTGTCAAATATGTGTTGTATATAAATATGATTTTGATTCTAAATAACTAGAAATATTCTCCAGCTTTTTTGTCTATTTTTGACATGTTAAGTGCTACTATGATTGAAAACTTTCAATGTGTGTCTTATTGCCCATATATTTTCTCTTTTTGTTTGTAAAAAAAATCAGGAGACTTAGGTATTTCAGTATACTTCTTGGAAGATTTTACTATCAATGATAGTATAATAATTTACTATAACTGATAAAACTGAATAAGGAACTTTACTTGTCATTCAAACTTCCAGAGAGTTCAGTGACCAAAGGTTATTATAATATTTTCATTTGCAATGCTAATTTTTTCTAAAATATTTCTTATGTTGCTTCTTTTTATTTGATGTGATTTATCAATCAATTTATAGGCTCATACACTTTCAATATATTACTATATTTTTAAATTTTGTAATCATAATATTATTGCATCAATTACCATGTTCATTTCTACTCTCTGATGCACCATGCCATTTGTCTTTCAAATTCATGACCTCTTTTGCTTTAGGTTTTGTACGAGTTGCTCAGTTTGTATAATATTACTTGTATGTACTTGTTTTTTAGAATGACCACTTAGTATTGCCTAACCAATTAGATGAGACAAAATCTCTTATTTTTTAGCTTTTCATATTTGCCTGTAGTTATGTTCCTAGTGTTTCAATCTCATGAGCTTACCCATTTACTGTATTTATGTGTATTGATTTATTCTTTGTTCAGGTTGTTTTCAGGAAACCATGGGTGTAGAATCTGACAATTCTAGGTGACAATCTTATAGCTAACTTCCTATTTTTCTAGCTCCAATAAACATTCTATACCCCCTTTTAATAACAATCTCAGAATTGTATGTGCATTTGATGGGTTATAGTTGAATTAGTTGCGACTAACTGCATAACTCTATATTTTGATTAGTTGTGGCTTTCTGTAATAGTTTCTATTTATTGCCAAAGAAGTTTCTTTGATGAGATGTCAGGACTATAGACTTTAAACAAATTAATGAAATTTTAAAACAATACTTAGAACAGGAATTACTAGAGACCATCACATGTGCATTTGTAGTGTGGGGGTTCTTAAATGACCAGTATGTTTGTCACTGCTAATAAAAAGTCGCCTACCTGCTACAACTTAGATAAGAAGCTTCCACCAATAAATATATCATGGTCCTCTCCATAAATATGTAAAAGATATGATATTAATTGAGCAATTCTTTCTAAGTCTCTAGCTACATAAATCTAGTGTTTTCATATAGTGTGATAATATATTTGAGATTCATCCCTTTGTCTTCTTCTGCTTCTAGAAATGAGAAAAGAATCCTTAGATTATGTAAAGGCAGCAGGATGCCTACTGCTGCCTGGAAGAAACATGCTTTGAGATACATTTCTTGTATAATCATCAACCAGTTCTTACATTTCAATGAAGATTTCCTGATCATTTTGATAGGAATCGCATAATAGTGATTCATTCATTGCTTTTTCAGAGATTGTAGGGTGGTATGTCATTACAGTTTTTTCCATTTTCCTGCTTCTAACTGTGGGCAGCAAAAAGTGAGCTGACTAACCCCTTACTCAAATATACTTACCCATGATGTTCTCCAAGGCCAGAACAGAATACAATTAAGCCAAGAAAGCTGGAAGGACTTATTGGAGAGGATTACTTTTCCTTATTAGTGTAGAAGAATTGTATTATTTTACACATTTTCCAACACTGTATGGAACTGTCTAACATCAGTTCAATTTGGGATGTTTGTATTTCCAAAGTAAAGGAATAGGATTTTTACTAACAAACCAATGCTTTTTTTAAAATTTAAAAATGTATTTGTGATTTTTGTCTTGTAGGTTGCCTCAAGTGTGTCCTTCTGCATGCTATGGTACACTGCTAGAGATCACAGGACCATTTCAGGTATGAATTCTGTCCTTCTAAAATAGGTTCCAATAGGAGCTGAGTAAAGCTTTAATCTAGCAAATATAAGGTTCTAGTCTCCCAGGCTCTATTCTTAGAACTCCATAGAATCAGCATTTGAAACATGGTGACAGAAAGATCAACTCAAGGACATCGTTGGCTGTATAGTGGCCTCATTGCTAGACTGGACTACTTGAGGCCCTATCTTAACAAATACATTCTAGTTATCAATTTCTTCAGTTTGTGTGCTATGTTAGCCTACTTGCTAATCATCTCACCGCCCCCCGAAGTGATATAATTTTAAGATACATTTTTAGCAACAAATCGTAATGCTATAGCAGCTTCTAAACTCCATTAGTTCAAATATTAAGTAATTTTGAATTTGAGAAGAAAGTACAGTTTATGTAATTTTATGCTTAATGTTTATGGAATTATGTGCTTGAATAAGAGAGAATATTCAGTGAAACCTTTGGCTCTTTATCACATGCCATTTAAAGAAATCTCCTGCCTTATTTCTAGCACACTGGGTGCTGACTCAGATATCCTTGAATGTAAGGGATAACAGAATAGGCCTACTGATGAGACTAGAGTCTCCATATATTTTGAAAATTGCAGTGACATTAGCATGGATGAAGTTCATGCCTGTTATTCTATATACTAGATGTGAGGTTGGATTTTAAGCTTGGTTGGGAAATAATTATATTACCATGGGAAAGAGAATGGTCTTAAAGCAAAACACACTTTGAAAGTAAAACTGCTTAACTGCATTAGCAAAATCCAGGAACACTAACACAGAACCTTACACAGAAAATTAAGGTTAAGTCTGTATATCATTGTTTACAACGATGGATGTTAGACCTGTTTTTAAACTATCATCTCTGTCAGAAAGCATTAACTTAGTGAACAAAACCATGAAGCATTAACTTATTGAGTGTGAGCATTTGTTAGTTGATATAACAAATCACTAAAATGAACTTGGGGTAATGAAAGGAGTTTTAAAATCATACTAAGTTACTCAAAATAATACATGAAATTAGCATAAGTGTGAGACTTATAGAAACCCAGAATATCTACATTATCCCTTCTGGTTGTAAACCACCTTTCTGTCATTTAAGTTGTTACCTTCACATCTAACAAGACTAGCCTGGCTGTTTCCTTCATAATCCTGAGATGTTAAGAATAACATTTTTTTCTTGGGAAAAAGAAAACTGAAGTCCTTTTTTACTATATTAATCCTGCCAATGCATGAGCATGGGAGGTCTTCCAATCTTCTGAGATCTTCTTCAATTTCTTTCTTCAGAAACTTGAAGTTCTAGTCTAGAAAGTATTTGTCTCCTCTGGGTTCTCAGGAGTATCCACACTTCTGAGGGTCCAGCTCTTTCCCTCATGGGATTTGAGTGCAGGGAGCTGTGGGATCTCTTCTGTTCAGTCCCTTCTGAAATATCTTAATCTACATACTTGCACTACAAAACTGTGCCTGTTTTTAATTTTAAGTTCCTTTCTTTGTGTTTCTGATTTCTGGTAATGAGTATGAAGATACAGTTTTATCTGCTCGTGTTAAAGGAATCAATTCCCTTTTATTACTCTGGCATCTTTTAACAGGGTTATACAATCATAGAACACCATTGAAGAGCTATGAAAAATATTTCCATAGAAAATCAAAGTAGTCCTGAGGGTCATGGCTGATTTACAACATAGAGAAAACTTATGTTGGTATCATACCTATTTTTGCTAACTATTCCAAACGTTGTACTTTTCTGACTTATAGATTTGTTAAATGCTAGTTTGACAAACCTATAAATTTAAAAGTTTGAAAACATTCTATGCTGCTCAGTTTTAACTTGACACAAACAAAAGACAACCTCGCTTAAGTAGTTGCCACCATCAGACTGGCCTGCAGCCATGTCTGTGAGACATGTTTTAAATATCTGACTTATCTAGGAGAGTCCAGGCCACTATAGCACTGTTTATGTGTCCACCCTTGTGAAGGTGGTCCAGGTTTCTATAAGAAAGCAAGCTGAGCCAGCCATGAAAGGAAGCCTAGAAGCAATGCCTCTCCACAGTCTCTTGCTTCAGTTTCTGTCTCTAGGTTTCAGTCTAGCTTTTCTCAAGGATGGACTGTAACCTACGTGCAAATAAGCCCCATTTCTCCCTCATGCCGATTTTGTTTAGTGTTTTTAATCGCAACAGCAGGAAAAGCAAACCAGAACAAATAGTGACCACATAGAAAAAGCAATGAAAAGTTCCACTTCAAAAAATTAAATGTCTCCCTTGGTGAGGGGAAAGAAATCATTGGACCAACTTACCATTTGTACCGCTTTAATTTTTTACTTCTTTCTTTCTCATTCACTGTAGTTTATTTCTAACAGCATCTTATGAGGTTTCATTGGATGGAAAAATGGCATGCACCATAGTGAGATTATTTTCCTATTTCTTTTGATTATGAATTTTGTTAGCAGAAGGTAAGCAAATCTGCACTGAGCCCTGTGATTTGAAGATGAATAATAAGAATCGGGAAATCAATACTTAGTAGAAACAATTTAGAAAGAAACACAATAAATTTTTACATTGGAAAATTAACTTGGTTGTTTGTCTCTCCCTATAAATGACTTTTGCTCAAGGCCTACTGTGCAGAGGAAGCCGTAGGGAAATAACGCAGTGCATTTCGCATTGTCTTCAAATACATTTTCTGCCTGAATGGAGTAAGCATTAAATTTAAACCAAGGAAATCACTGGCTGATAGAAATCTCAGCCTAAGAAACGTAGCAGAAAGGCCCAGACTCATCTAGCCTCAGAATTTTCAGTCATTCATGTACATATATCCTGGAACTCCGTTACCTGACTTACACTTCCATAAGAAGGAATGACCTTGAGAGCACAAACATTGCTGTTTACTTAAATCTAGAAAAGTATTTTCACCTTGAGCAAAACTTGGACTACTGCTGTTATAAGTATTAGACGAGTGACGTAGGTAGGCAACTTGAAGTCTATACATTGTTAACTCAGGCCATGAGTAGTAGTAGCACACCCATGCAGTCCAGGCTATCCAGGACGCTGGAGGAATAAGGCTATTTTGAGTGCTGCACTTCCGTGCTGGTATGTGCCTCCTAACACGAACAAAGAAAAAACAGGCAAAGAATAAAGATGATCTTACAATTCATGCTAATTTTTATTAAATATGCTCATCTCATTACATTGTTTAATAATACTACATGCTTAGACTACTTAGCGTGTGTCTTCTTATCCAATAATCTTTTGTTCAGGAAATTCTAGATCTAATATTTAATGTACAATATGTAAAATCCAAGGCCCACTTTTCAAGCTTGCACTCTTTTGTTTTAAAAAAAATTTATTAGATATATTTCTTTACTTACATTTCAAATGTTATTCCCTTTCCTGGCTTCCTGTCCATAAGCCCCCATAACTTCCCCCTCCCCGATACAGGTATTGCCCCCATGCATCCCCCCACACCCCCCATATTCCCCTGCACTGGGGGTCCAACCTTGTCAGGACCAAGGGCTTCCCCTTCCATTGGTGCCCCAACAAGGCTATTCTCTGCTACTTATGCAGATGGAGCCCTGAGTCAGTCCATGTATGGGTCAGTCCATGTATAGTCTTTCAGCAGTGGTTTAGTCCCTGGAAGCTCTGGTTGGTTGGCATTGTTGTTTTTATGAGGTTGCAAGCTCCTTCAACTCTTTCACTCCTTCCTCTAATTCCCCCCAAGGGGATCCTATTCTCAGTTTGTTGGTTTGCTGCTAGCATTGACCTCTGTATTGGACATGCTCTGGCTATGTCTCTCAGGAGAGATCTATATCTGGTCCCTTTCAGCATGCATTTTCTGGCTTTATCAATCGTATCTAGTTTTGGTGGCTGTATATATATGGGCCACTTGTGTGTCAGGCTCTGAATGGCTATTCCTTGAGTCGCTGCTCTAAACTTTGCTTCCATATCTCCTCCTATGGATATTTGTTCCCCTTTTAATAAGGAGTGGGAGCATCCCCATTTTGGTCATCCTTCTTGAGCTTCTGTGGTCTGTGGATTGCATCTTGGTTAATTCGAGCTTTTTGGCTAATATCCATTTATCAATGAGTGCACTCCAAGTGTGTTTTTCTCTGACTGAGTAACCTCACTTAGGATGATATTTTCTAGTTCATTCCATTTGCCTATGAATTGCATGAAGTCAGTGTTTTTGATAGCTGAGTAGTACTCCATTGTGTAGATGTACCACAATTTTTTAATCCATTCCTCTGTTAAAAGGCATCTGGATTCTTTCCAGCTATTGGCTAGTATAAATAAGGCTGCTTTAAACACAGTGAAGCACGTGTCTTTGTTATATGTCGGAGCATCTTTTGAGTATATGCACAAGAGAGGTATAGCTGGGTCCTTAGGTAGTGGAATGTCCAATTTTCTGAGAAACCTCCACACTGATTTCCGGATTGGTTGTACCTGTTTACAATCCTACCATCAATGGAGGAGTGTTCCTCTTTCTCCACATCCTTGCCAGCATCTGCTGTCACCTGAGTTTTTTATCTTAAGCTTGCACTCTTTACTGAAAAGGTCCATCACAATCTCTGGGAAGTATTCTTCCTTAATAATAATTGATTCTTCTCCATGTTAGAGGTCTTAAATAAACATAGAACATTTGAAAACATTTCTGGAAAAATAATATCTTAATAGTTTTTTTGTTTATAAAGAAGTAAAGAGAAATGATTAATACAATCAACAATACTTCACCTTAACCAAGGAGATAAAAACAAGTCAAATATCAATGAATAATGTTTATAATTTATGGCTCACTTTACCCTCCATTTAATATGTTAGCTGTTCAAGCTAGTATTTGTGGCATAGGAATGGTTAAAATCACTGGTACTAGATAACGTGTTGCCCCTCAAATTATCACAAAAACAGTTTATCTGGTTTTCTGTGCCTCTTAACAACCTCTTGATTATTTCCCACTTCCCAGTGAAGAAACCACATCATCTGGGTCCAACTCTGATAGAAGTGTTGTAGTTATTATGAAGTAAGTAAAGTAGAATGTGCTCATATATGTGTACATCCAAAATGTTTCTGAGGGAAAACTGTGGAACTGTGTGTACTTCCATTGTGTTGCTGCTCAATCTTCTTCGAGATTTTTTTGCATGAGAGTAGATAAGAAGGGGTGTTCTCTCCTTAATTTACCCAGGATGCTAGTTAACAAAGTTGCTTGTTAAATAATAAATTTGAAATAAAAAGAGTAGCAAATGCGTGTGTGTGTGTGTGTGTGTGTGTGAGAGAGAGAGAGAGAGAGAGAATCATTTTGTAATGTATTTATTTAACTAATATTTAATGAGTAATTATAACCCATATACATATACCATATACATAATTTGGGGGGATTTTAGTAGTCTATGCTGAGACATTATTCTCACTAAAGAATAGAAGAAAAAAGAAATCAAGGTGTGTGTGTGTGTGTGTGTGTGTGTGTCCACGCGTGTGTGTGTTATTGTAACTTGGGATAACTGACAAGAAGTAAATTTAGGAACATTAAAATATTTAATCTTCAGAACATACCTGAGGGGGAAAATGCTCACAACCACTATCTTAATGTAGTAGAATCTGAGCTTGGAATCGTAGATGAAATGTGTGTCTTGATAAAGTGGCACCTTTGACTTCAGATTGACCCTGTCCATTAAAACACACCAAATCAATAAAAATATTTTCAAAGCACCTGACATCAAACAACAAAGACATGATATCCGATGCCTCAAAAGGGATAAATGAGCAGGTAGACTTCCGTTGGAGTAGCTTATTCCCTAGAGAAGCTGTAAGGGCAGCTCTGTAGGGAAAATAACCGTGCCTCTCTATCTGATTCGAAGTATCCAAAGTGAGGGTATGAAATACATGGGTTCAAAGAAACCAAGGGCAGACAACCGACAAGAGTGGTGACACAAAACATTACAAGTGGCACCAAACAGACCTCAACTCGCTGTGTTCTTATGAGAAAAAATTGAAGGTGGGTGCATAGAACTGGTAAAACATACAAACAAACAAAAAGCAAAAACAAAACAAAACCTCAATTATTTTTTCTCTTTTTGGGTCTGTTTCCTCTTTGACCTTTGTGTCTCCGAGGTCATTTTCCTTTGCATACACCCGGGATTACAGTAATGCCAGGCACTGACCTTTCCTTCGGACTGAGAGTCCAAAACTACCCAAATGCTATAGCTAGTCACACAGGAAAGATCAGCCCACTATGAGATCAAGCCTCTCTTAAATGACTGTTTGAACAGATTATCCCCTTTAAGCATCACAGCATAGCAAAGTCTTTGGGGCTTTATGCAGAAATATACTAACCAGTTAGTACATTGGCCTGACAAGGGTATCTGCTCTGCCATTTCCACAGACCCAACTATCTCCTATAATACAAAAAAGTTCTTATCATCTTCTTAGAGAAGCTTTCATTGGTTCTCCCTGATTCAACTATATTATTTAAAGATCCCTGTTCTGCCGATCACCAAAACCTCATCTTTTTCATTTGTTCTCTATTAAGATTACTCACTGAGCTTTGTCCACTGGGATTTCTAGAACTGTTGCTTTTGTCCTACACTCTGCTCAAAATAAGCATCATGACATCAGAAACAAAAGAATAATCAAGAAACAAAAGAGTGTTGATATTTATAAGTGACTAGAACAGGATATTTTCTTAAAAGTTAGATGAGAAACGTTCTGAACTCAGAGCTTACTAAACTCAATCTGTAAGGGAGCGGCCATGAATAAAATTTGGTCTATATTATTTATACCATCATATTTTGAGAACTAGAATCACTGAAAAGTTTGTGTACTACAAAATTATCTTCAAAACAAAGCTTAACATAATTTATATGTCTATTACATATTTACATGCCTACATAAAAATTTTATAACATGGAACATACTGTACATGAATAATAGCATGCCCCAAACAAAGAAAATATTATTTACATTGTAAAGATGGAATGGTTAATTGATCCTGACCAAAAAATGACACAAGAATATTACCATAAATATAAATCAAAACAGATATGGTTTTTATATACCCAGAGTTAAATATAGAGACTATAGATATAAAAAGGCACAGGTCAGATTTCTAAATATTAAAATTACAATATAATTGGATTAATATACAAGTGTTATACATTTTAGAGGTCAAAATGTTACAGAAATTGGCAGCAAAACTGAAGATATAGAAATCACACTTATCAAAAGAATACTCAAATGTAGAAGATTGTTAATATTCAACAGTGATCTGTGTAATTAATACAAGTGAACCAATATACATGCATTTACAGTACCAGACTCACATACAGGGGTCATAGGATGTATTGAAGTTATCAATAAATTAAATAATATTAATAAATAAAATATTAAAATCAAATAAAATTTAAAATGTTGTAAAGGCAATAAGATACAAACAAAACAATATGGTACTGCATAATCAAGTGACTCAAAACTACCTGTGTATGAAGCAGAAACTTCATGAAAATTCAAGAGGAAAAATTAGAAACGGAGAGAGGAAAGAAGAAAGAATAAAAGCAAATATGCAAATGACAACAAATAACTGTTTAGATTAATTTTTGCAATATATTTAAAAAGGGAAAAGATAAAATTTTCAAAGTAAATTCTTTCAGCAGGGTACCAAGTTTGAAACAATATTTACTGAACGTAAAATACAGACCATGAAATGAAATTAGTCAGGACCACTTTCTGGAATTTCCTAGTTGAGTGGTTGCAAAATCATTTTTTAAGGTCTTTTTTTAACTTTTAACATTTTACTTCTGTGCTTTGGAATGTGTGTGCATCATAAACTAGCAGGTGTCTGTTGAGGTCAGAATCAGGCAACGGATTTCACAGAGCTTGAGCCCAAGAGGTCATTGAGCAGCCTTGACTGGGTTCCGGGAATTAAACTTGGCCCCTCTGAAACAGCAGCAAATGCTCTTGAACACACAGTCATTGCTCTACATTCAAGATATAGCCCAGGCTGGCATGAAACTCACGATCTTCCTATTGGAGTTTCTTCAGCATATCTTACTCTTATCCTCCACTCCAATGTCCCAATATGCAATGCATTGAAAAAGTCCACACTATGAGATGTAATTTTTCTGCCTTGGTTACTTTTATTTTTTATTGTATTGTTTCCATTGACTAAATCTTTAATATACACTTGTCTTTATACATGCAGATAAATGTAGTCACTACCCTTCCTCAAGGAAAGCTCTCTTTGTAGCAGACAGGGATAATTACAGAAAATTCACAACTAATCAAAATGAAGAATACTGAAGCCCAGTTCCCATGGATACATCTACAAAAGACTCCTGGACTTAAGTCTCAGGGAACATTGATAAACAGGGGAGGCAAAATGGTAAGGACCAAAGGATCAGCAATTTTTCTACCACGATCCCCAGTGCCTAGATATGCTACCTCTCACACACTAAATTCTCAGGAAGCAATAGTATAATTAGAGATGAATTCATGAGGACATAGATGAGTCTTCTCAAATTTCCTTCTTGACTATTTTATGCACATATGGCAAATCTCCAAACTTCATTTATGTTGACAAGTCTCGTGTTGACTTGAGAACTTTGGTATTTACCACACAAAGGGAAAAATTATGAAAAAGAGGTTTCACGGTGTCATATGTGTCTTTAAAAGAATACCAAAGGAGAAGTAGATGTGGACATTTATCTCTAACTCATAGAAAGCAAAGATGAAAATCCCTCCCTCTAATGTCCAACTGCTGACGATATTCTACACAGGCCATCACCGTATTGTTTTGGCTATTTTTTTTTTTTTTGGAGACAAAATGGAAGTACATGTGGTTCCCTTATGTGTTCTATAGTTTTGTTCTATATACTTCAAATTTCTTTGTCCTGTTCCTGCTTGTGCTCATTCATGTCTTTTCTTGAGGGAAGTTTTCTGCAAATCCCTACTGATCTTCAACATAAACAACGTATTTGCTCCACCCCCCATCCACATGAACTCCACTGTCACCCTGAATTTATATTTAATTTATCATTGTACTTATTGCTATTTTAAAGCATGTTATTTAGTTTATGTCATCATGATACTTAACCTTTTCCCTTTGTTTTTGCCATAGAGTCAGGACACAGCTAACGGCATCAGGAACACACTGCTTCACTTTGACAGATTATGTGAATGGAAAATCAATGAGTTTAAAGTCAGAGAAGACTAGAAGTTCTATCCATATTCTATATATCACTTTTGTCTTACAAGCTTAAAGAGTTTCTCATCCTAAAAGTGGAAGCAAGGAGAGTATTAGCAGTGTCAATGGAGCATTGGGTAATGGCTGTGTATGGGTGAGAGCCAAGACTATAGAAGTAGGAAGGGGAAGCTGGAAAAATTATGAAAGAATGAAGATATCAAACGTAATGAATTTATGATCTTTTTCATCAGCAGTAGGAAGCACAGAAAACATTAACATCAGTGAATAAAATGATGAATTTTACATCTTAAGGGAAATCAGCTCAATAGATGGAAGTGAAATGGGAGAGAAAATGACTGCTGGCCAAGACTCCAGACATAGGATTGGTATCAAAGCCTATGGAATATTTCTGAAATAGTCACTGAAGGAAATTTTTGTTTCCTTCAAAATGTGGACCTCACAGTACTTAGCAATTTGAACAAACATAAATTAATGCATTTATCTTCAAAAAGTTGCTCATTTTAAAATGTTTAAATGTTAAAATAATATATATTATATTACATATATAATTCAAATTTTTTATAACTATGTATATATGCATTATAAAGCAATATTTTATTTCAAGTCTATAGATGTGGAGAAATACAAATGGAATAAAGAAGACTAAGTACAGTAAAAACTCTTGTCTATTTAATATACAGGTTGTCAAAGGTTAAGCTATATAAATGCATTCATAAATAAAAGGATAAAAATAAGTTCAATGAAATATACACAAAAAATGTAAGAACCAATTCTAAAAAGCCCAACAGAAGGTCACTATTACCATAGTAGATCTAAGTAGGGATTATAGGATGTTGTATATAGAAGAAAAATCAAGAGAAACCCTGAAATTAAAATTCTAAGAAATGCCAAAGTAGAAAATAGGATCACGAGGGCAAAACATTGATGCATACATACAAGTAGACTTAAGCCAGAGAACTTTGCACTGTGTGGAATCAGCTAAATATGAAAAGATAAATATTGCTTGATCTCTCTTATATTTGGAATCTAAAAAAATAATAAAAACTAGAAAAGTGCAAAACATGAATAGTAGCATCATGATTACCAGCACAAAAAGACTAAAGAGAAATTGGAGACATATTGATCAAATATATACATTTGCAGTGGATAAGCTGTAAAATCCCTATAAATAATACTTTGGTTATTAACAAGGTAAAACTGTAATTTGCAGAACAAGGGAAACATAAGTTTTCTATTCACACATATATACAAACAAGTAGTAGGTTATCCCAGTTACCATGAACATAACAATGATTTCATAGTGAACACTTGAATTGTGTAGATTCAATGACATATGCATATATAAAAGCATGTTTTTACTTTAAATATATTTATTAATGTGTGTATGGTATAATAGTGCAGGTACATATATACCATAGGGTACATATGGAAGTCAGAGGACAACTGTTTTGACTTGGTTCTCTCCTTTGATTTTGGGTTGTTCTGCTTAAACTCAGATGTCAGAATTGAACAATATATAGTTTTATGCCCATTGAGCAGTGTTGTCAGTCTTCAAGTATATTTTTGTATCAAAAGCATGCCCTAGTAAACATGGAGAAAATAATTACATTGAACTAAAGAGTTAGCTGTACCCAGGCCCTGATTCAATTGTGTTCCTTGCAGGAAGAACGATACTGTGCTAGACTTTCTTTTCCACTTAGAGTCTGCTATTATTAACTTAAAGAAGCCATTGATCTCCATCAGTAACTAAAAGCAGAGATCACTTGCTTCTTAAAGTACTTCAAAAAGTCATTCATGTATGAAAATAATCTTCAATGTTGCAGAATTCACAAAGGATTTCTACATTTTTTGAAGGAAACACTGCAGTTGGTATCTACAAGGACATTCTTCTGGCTTCAGGAAATAAGGCCCATTGTAGTGATTTTGCATCACGAATGGCTCCTTTTCTTTGTTATTATGTATTATACTTATCATAATGGAAACAGCATGTTGCCTTGAGTTATTTTGATAACAGTTGGCCGAACACATTCCAAAGAGTAAACACATATAAACAATATCTGAGAAGCAGGCTAAGATTTGCAGGTCAAATAGTTATTGATCAATCATCTTGTGTCATTGTTAAAATTTTAATAGCTGAAAAGGCTTGCATTTCCATTTCTTGTTCGATCAAATTCAGTAGCACCTCTCAGGTTCTCTTGGCATACAATAATAAAATGTTCATTTGTATGAGAGGACAAAAATAATACTTGGGACTGTTTTCTCACCAATTCCAAGAAACTTTACCGATAGATATGGTGAAAGAATGGCAATGGGGTAACTTTTCACTGAGTTCTAATATGCCTTTGCACCTAAGTTGTTGACTACACAGCAAACAAAATATTCTTTTCATGAAAGTTCTCATTTTATCTCAGTGATAAATAACATACACAAAAATGTAACCAATAATGCTTTCTCATCCTGGTTTGTCACCAAGAAAACCCTTTGTCCTATCCAACACAGAGTAGGTCTTCAGACAGGAAACAGTTTAATGTTTCATGAGGACTTTAGATGGAGCCATTTAAACAAGAGATATGATAAAATGTGAGGAATAAAGATCTGGCCTCAATTAGAGTTGAGGATGCCTATAGGCAGCAAGGTAGTACATGTACAAAATAAAGAAAGACCATACTTGGATAAAATGGTTTGGGCCCATTCCTTCTCTCTCTCTAATTGTTTACCAGGTCATCTTTATGCAACAAGGGTCCAAATATTGAGGATAAACTATCAATCCACTCTAACTAAGGTGGAAATCATTTAGTTAACACACTAACTGTAAATTTTGACTACTTAACTTTCAAGCATTTAAGGCCATCCTATAGTTTTTGATGTTCATCATGGTATTCATGGACTTGTTTTTCCTAATATGATTCTCAATTCACAAACATAAGGATTGGATTTGTTCATCTGAACTTAGAATAATATGTTTTGATTGTTGGTTTGTATTTTTTTAACAACCATTACCACCAAAAGAAAGGAACTACTTTTCTAGACAAAACAAAGAATTCTATCCTCTGAGTCATTTCATTGTTCCAAATAGATAGCCTCTGAAGAGTTTCCATGAAACTTTCCATGATTCTGTTTTATTTCTGTTCCTTTGAACTCATCACAGTCTTTTTAATTCTTTGTAGTACAGGAGAAACAAAATTTTGCTGTCAATTCTGATACTGATTCAATTCACCAGGTATTTTATTATTGATAAGCAATTCTAAGAAACTGTCCTGTTCTGTCCATGTATAAATAAAACTGGTGAGATGTGATTTGGTTGAGAAAATAATAATACAAGCCAATTGCTCATTTTATGACACCTACTACATGTCATATAGTAGATATGGAGTAAGTATTAGTTATTACTTTTTTAAATAAAAAGAGCAAAATAAGGAATAGTATACCAGTAAACTGACTTGTTACATTTAGCTATTTTGAACTTCTTTGCTTAAATATCATAATGTCCTCAAATTTTTGTAATCTCATGGTGGCAAGAAAAAATGTTACTTATTTCAGAAAATTGGATTGTAAATAAAGACAAATATTATATTCCTTTGTCATTTGGTAAGTAAAGTTTTCATGGGTCACTAGTCACAAAACACTTATAAGAAATAATTTTCACTTTACATCCTTTATTTAAAAAGACACTTATATTGAGAATAATTATTCTGGCGATTTATAGATAGATGCTTAATTTGCCACCATTTTGTCTTCTCTGACTTGAGAAGGTATTATTAGACCTGAAGTAAAATATTTAAGAAGAGTGTACTATAATTGTAAACGGAACGTGCTCACACAAGGTAGGTATGCTTTGAAATCAAGTATAAGCCTTTGGGATATGTGTACGTGTTTGTGTTGTTCTTACTTATGTGGGCATGTGGATTTGAGAGGTCAACATAAAGATCCTTCTCCAATTACTTTTCTAATGCATTTTTTTGAGACAGCATGTCTGAACCTCAAACTCAACAATTTGGCTATAATATCTGTCCAACAAGACCCAAAGAGCCTTTGTGTCTGTGATCTGGGATGACTGATACATACTATTATATCAGGGGCTGAGTGCTAGGTCTTGAGTACTGGATATCTTAATTGGGGTTCTCTTGTTTTCAAATGAAACACTTTATCCACTGATGCATTTCTATTCTCTGCAAAACTTTTTGTTAAAAAAGAAGTCAAAAATGAATCACGAGGATTGATAATTTAGAGGACTCAATCATAACACATGTATTTGAGTACTGATGAACATTGTTTCAAGTAAATTAAATAAAAATATATTAAAAGATACCCTGCTAAAGTGCAGACTTCACTAGCCAGAAAAATAGGTAGGCAGCTTTCCTGGCGAACTTCCCCACTTCCATCATCTTAGCATGACCCACAACAGCCCTGCCCAAGTTGCCATGTCCCTGTCTCCACTTCTTGCAGACATCCTCTGCTCAAATGTAGCAAACATAAGCCAGAAGAATAGAGAAAATGAAGTGAAACAGAAACTCCCTGTTGGACAAGAGGCCATGTCAGCCACCAAACTTGAGATAAGTCTCCTGTTTCCAAAAATCCTCTGTTTTCTCAGCATACACCTCTACTCTCTCCAATCTTCCCTTTCCTTCATGTTGCCATTCCCCATAACAGCCACCATAAGTCTAAACCCCAACTCAGGCAAATCTAAGGGCCAAAATACCCATCCAAAAAAGCCAAACTCTGCCATCAGCACCTAGACTTTTATTCACCCCAAGCCCAGATGCATAGATATCATTTAAGAACATAATCCAAAACAGCCAAAGTAATATGTCACCACCAGAAACCAGCAATCCTACTACAGCAAACACTGAATGTTACAACCCAGCAGAAATACAATATAAAGACTTTAAAACAAACTTTATGAAGAAGGTAGAAATCCTTAAAGAAGTAAATAAAATTTTTAAAGAATCAAAGAAAAGATAGATAAAGATTTAGAGAGAATCACGAAATCCCATAAAAGCACTAATAATATTAAAAAAACAAGCAAATAGATGAAAGTAATAAATAAAACTGTTCAAATGCTGAAAATGTTAATTGAAACAAAGGAACAAAAACATAACTTAGGGAATTCTGAAAATGAAAAATTGAGGTAACTGAACAGAAACCACAGATGCAAGCATCACCATAAAAGAGACAAGAAGTAACATTGGCAAATTCATTTTATGGGGTCACAGTCACTCTGGTACACAAAACACACAAAGATTCAACCGAGAACAATTCCAGGCAAATTTTTCTATGCACCTAAATACAATGATAACCAATAGAATAATCACAAACTGAATCCAAGAACACATCAAAAAGATCATCCACCAGGATGCGGTAGGTTTCTTCACAGACATGCAGACATGGTCCAACATATAAACATCTGAAAATGTAATCCATCATAAACAAATGAAAGAAAAATAAATCACATGATTATCTCATTAGATCCTGAAAAAGCATATGACAAAATCCAACACAGCTTTTATAATATGAACCTTCGAGAGATTACGGATACAAGGGACTTATCTAAACATAATTAAGACAATTTACAGCAAGCCCATAGCCAACATCTAATTAAATGGAAAGAAACTCAAAGTAATTCTATTAAAAACGGGAACAGGGCAAGACTGACCACTCTCTCCCTATCTATCCAATATAATCCCTGAAGTTCTAGCTAGAGCAATAAGAAAACTGTAAGAGATCTAATGGATACAATTTGGAAAGAAAAAAGTCAAAGTATGTGCAGGTAATATAATGGTATACATCAGAAATCCCAAAAATTCTACTAAAGAACTTTTTTTAAAAAGTCAATGAAATGATTCCTAATGTTATTCTGCTATATTCATAGATAGACAGGTGCCTAGTCCAATTCTAGCCAGAGAGGATTCATCCACTAGAAGGTGGGGGTAGATTCAGAGACCCACAGTCAAATATTAGGAAAAACTCAGAAAACTCCCGAGAAGAGTGCGGGAAGAATTGTAGGAACCAGAGGTTAATGACACCGTAAGAACATGACACACAGATTGAAGCAGCAATCACAGAGCATGCATGGGTCTGAGCTAGGTCCTAAGTGTTATGTGTTATCATTATGTAGCTTGCTGATTTTGTGGAATTCCAATAGTGGGAGTAGGATGTGTCTCTGACTCCTTTGCCTGCTCTTAGGACCATTTTTCTCCTACTGGGTTGCCTTGTCCAGCCTTGATATGAGGGTCTTACTGTAATTTGTTATTCTTTGTCCAGTAAATAACTGTGGGAAGCATTCTCTTTTCTAATGGGTAACTAAGGAGAGAATCTGGGAGAGATGTGAGGAAGGAGAGTGATTGGTAAAAGTGGAGGAAGGTGAAACAAGTCAGGGTGTAATGTATGAGACAAAAATAAGAAAAAACAAACAAACATAAATAATGAATGAATACATTTAAAGAGTAAAAATGAAATCATAATGTACCCCTTATCTGGAAATGAAAATTCAATACTAGCAATGCAAAATCTGGCTGTGCTGCCTTGGTACCTACTTCAAATAAAAATAAGAAGTTCCTATTGTTTCTACTCCCATATTTCAGGTTTTCTGAAGTTCCAAACTGATAGATGAAAAACACAGAACCTCAGAGAGCATTTATTTCTCCACTTACTGTCTTAGGAACCACTGATATACTGTTATTGAAGACATGCATTAACAGGCTGACATAGAATTTACAAACTTACAGGTATCAGGGAAAGTTTTACTGTGCTTGGAACTAGAAACACAACTGTTTCTAAACCAATATTTTGCTGTAGATACTTTTCTGTTTTATTGTATGTGCTATATATCAAGTATGCATGTATGTGTGCACATAGGCTTAAGGGTACACATATTTTGGAACACATGTGCAGAGGATAGAGATTAAAGATGTACATTAAGTATTTTTTCCCTACCAATCACCACCTTCTTTATTCCTTTGAGACAGTCTCTAAGCCCAAAGCTGGCCATTGCAGGTAGGGTGACTGGTCATTAAACTATCAAGATTTACCTGTACCTGCTTCCATTTCTGTGGTTAGAGGGACATAAGGTCTTCCTAGCTTTTATGTGGATACTGAGTATTCAAATGTGGGTCCTCAAAGCTTTCTCAGCCAGTGTTCTTACTCTCTGAGTCATATCCTCATGAGGTCTCTCCTTCCTTATCTTAGTATGCTATAAATTTTAATTTAACTTACAGTGGGATGTCATATAACTTAAACTAATATTTCAGTACTACTTGTTATCCAGTGTCTAGTCTTCTATGTACAGTGATTCCTGTGTGAATTCATTCTGCTTAAATTGTTTTTTGAGTTTCTTATCTGTGCTAATAAAACACATCAGGATGAGTAGGGTATGGCACTTTAAAATTGTGACCTATAACGAAATGTGTGTCTATGCCAATAGTAAGCCAGTACTCTTCCACGGATAGTCTAGGATGTAGTTAATAAATATTCCTTCCTCTCCACAGATAAGATTAAGGGAAAGAGTGAAGCAGTAACACCTAGAGAACAGCTTGATTACTCAGTCTTAAGTTACACACACACACACACACACACACACACACACACACACACACACACATATGCATACTTGCATATATATATATACATGTATACACGTTCACATTAATGCACAGCTATACTTATTTGTACACACATGTACAGATACATACACACACATAATTTTGTCTGTCTTTCATTGTAGTGAATTTCAGTGTCTCAGTGATAATATTTGTCCTTTCTTGGTTCTTAGTTCATTTTCAACTGAGACTATACTGATTTCCACAAGAATATATCAAAAATGTTACTATGATTCTTAGCTTCTAAATTCTCCAGTTTGAGAACTAAAATGAATTAACCTTACAATCTTTATGAAGTAATGTGATATAATCATTGCTATACTTACCCAGTAACATAGGGGTTCTATACTAGTGAGTTTGGGGAACCTAATCTGCTAATTCTGAAAATGACAGTGAAGTTGCCAACTTCTCTTTGTAGACACAATAATATCGTTTCAATCTCCAAACAACATTACCACAGAGAGGACTTCTTATAAGGTAATTTCTCAGAAACTTTATTACACATAAATCAATAAAATTCTCTTGAGAGGTGTTATCCATACCTAGGCTAATAATGTATAATTTTCTTCTCTTTATATAAGCCATAAGGTTTTCACAGAGGATTGATAGGATGCTCGGAATGCTATGGTTGCAGCTCTATCCTTGTCCTCATTAGATTTTACTCTTCCTCCACTAATTCTCTTCTTCCTCTGTTCCCCATTTCTGACAATTCTGCCATCATGTCCTCTACGGCTTTGTAAACCTGCTGCTTCATTCATGTATGAAAATCTAATTCTAAGTGTGTATCTCCTGCATAGGCTTTACAGAGCTCTAAAATTAACCTAACTCTCCATCTATGGAAAATGGTGGATTGTTGTAATTTACATGACAAAATGATAAAAACAAATCACTTATGATTTATTCTTCTTCAATATTTCAAGTACTGCCTCCCTAGAGCATCTTTTGCCTCTCTAGAGAAAATTGTAAGTAAATGTACATTAGTGATATTTTTTATCAAATTGAATTGCTCAATTTGTCCTTTGCATACATTAGACATTGTTCATATCACACAATATTTTGCAAACAGATTGTACTACTCTTAAACATGTATATTATTGGCTTATATATTTGCTTTGTATTAGTCGTTTTTCTTTCTCTAAGACTGAGTTTAGCCTGCATAATCATGTAGACGGAATGTCAATTATGGTGGCAGACAGAGAAAACATGCAACTTGTCATTGTTGAATGAATATATTGGATTTTATTTTTAGTTGAAAATGTATGTTTGTCTCGATAAATACTGTTTATAATATAAGGACTAACACTCCCATTACTATATTTAATAGTTAAGCTTTATATGAAACAAGTCATTTATGTTACACTGGAAGGTGAAATATATTTTACTTACTGTAGTTGAAAAAAGAAAGTCAGATCAGAATTTAAAGAACATTGCAATCTTAAGGTGGGAGGAAACTCAGAAAGCCATTTCTATCATCCTGCAGCACAGGATTCACATGCGTGGCACCCGCATTGCCCTTTTGAAAATTTCTAGCTGACCTTTAGAGAAGCTGAGCTTCTGGAGCCCAGCCGTAATAAAAGAAAGTGTTTCTAATACTGTTACCAATTGCGAACAAAGGAAAACTCATCTAACACCTAAGAAAAAAAGTCCTTGGCTTGCTTAACCACTGTTAATTTTAATCTCATGAATAGGGATGGCATTTTAAAAACTACGTATTCAAATGCAAGTATGTATCCACTTTAGATGTCTCAGTCTGCTCCTTAGAAGCTATAGTTTGATCAATTCACCATTAATCTGAGCACAGTCTCAGAGAATCACGTAGCAGAGAATCAATGCCAGGATGGAAAAGAGAATGAAACACGAAAGTTAACAAGCACACACCCTGACAGGCAGGGCAGCAGAAGGGGAAGCACCAGCTTGATAATCAAGGGGAAAGAGTTTTGGCTACTGCTGACATCCTTTTTATCAGTTCCTCCCTTATTTACAAATGGGATGTGCTTGTAGGAGCCTTCTTTTCTTCAAATTGCTGAAGTTCTCAGCTGCAGCTCACCATGGTTTAGGCCCTGTTAACCTCTTGGCTGTGTGATATCTCTTTGAACTTCATTGCAACATTTCATAGCCCATTCCCTTCCACTGCCATGCACAATTTTTAAAAACTAACAAAAAATCCATTCCTCTCAAAATAGAAAATTTCCTAACAGCATATAAGTCAACAGTGGGATGTCTAGTAAGAAAGAAAACAATAGAAAGATAAGAGGTGAACTGCAAGATACCACGAACACTGGAGTACATGGAGGGAGAAACAAACAAATAAACAAAAGTAGTGTAGGTGTGAGCAGGGAACGGAAGAACATTGTTACATTAAATGGACCTTTACAGCACAAAAATCATTACTAATAACATGTGATTTTTTTAATATAACATGAACCATAGTAAGAAACTTTAAATTTTAAAGGATTTCTTATAGATTAGAACATTTTATGTTGTTGTAATAGATTACCTGAAATTAAATAATGGAGAAAATGTTTATATGTACTTATTTATAGAAGGTAGAAAATTAGAACAAGGTCCAACCATCTACTGAGATTATATTAAGGACCACAATGCTGCTGGAATATCGGGTAGAAAGCAGAAAGACAGGCAAGTATGCACCGCAGCAGACTGAAACAAAAGTGTGTATATTTACTGTATATAATGATCTAGTCTTCTCTTTGTAGGATGAAAAGCTTTCTCAGTAGATTTTACTCTGAATCAACTTGTGGGTACAAACCTTTGGTGGTTGAAGTGGTACCTCCAGGGGTCCCAATTGGAAAACACAGATATTTACATTATGATAAATAACAGTAGCACAATATATAGTATATAGTAGCAAAAAATAATAATTTTATGGGTGGGGATCACCACATATTAAGGAGTCACAGCATTACAAATGCTGAGAACCAACACAGTAGAAGGACTCTGACTTACTCTTGAGGTCTGTGTCCCTATTATCCTCATAGCTCGAACTGAGCTCCACTTCTCAGCACTAGCATTTTGGGTATTGAGTACTCTTATGGTATTGGCACTAGTTTCAAACTGTAACATCTTTTAAATTTTAAGAATACAAAATTTACAGTATATGAAGAAAGTAGAAGTGAGATAATTATAAATAAGCTTTTGTTGGATTTCATTATGTAACTATAACAAAGTCCCTAATACAATCAGTTTAAAGTTTATTTTGAACCCTGCCTTTTGAGCATTCCAGTGAACAAGCAATGGGTTTTATTGTCTTAAACTTCCAGTGAGGAAGTATAACATGGAAGGTAGGGGGGACCTAAAAATTAGCAAAAAAAAAACAAATGTGAGAAGCAAAAAAAAAAAAAAAAAAAAGAAAAAAATTGAGGGTTCTAGAAGGCCATTCAGGGGACACTTCCAATGACCCAAAAATCCCTCAGGCCTCCTTTGTTAGCTCTACTACTTCTCTCAGTGTTTACCTAGAAGTCAAACCATTCTACACCCATGAGTATCTAAATTATAGGAAAGCAAACCACCATTCAAAACAAGGTGGTAAATGTCAGTGCATTTTTGTTTTGAAGCATGAAAACACTATTATATGGCTTGAGAGAAAAAGAACAGGAGGACAGACTGGAAATCACAGTAGCTGCTGAAAGAGGGAATTAAGAAGAGTGGTAGAGAAAGACAAAATGATGCTCTTTGCAGTGCGGATCCAGCAGCAACCCCGACTTGTGGAAAGTGAAGTGGCATAGGAAAACATTTTGTTGTTTGTTGGTTTTTGTTTTTAATGAGACAATGAGGGGGTCTAGGAAAGCATGCTTAGGCTTTGAGGCCAAAATCCCAAATAAAAAGAAATAAACTAATGGTAAAAGTTACGATTTTCTGGTATAGAACTCAGAAAACGAAGTAAGTGCCACAATGCTGTCTATTGGGAAGACTGCTTCTGGGAGGGGCTGTTAGGAAGAAGAAGTTCATTCATCATATTGTAAGGGGGTATTTAGTCATCCCAGTTCCTCAGCATATTTTCAAGGTAAGCATGTATTTCTAGGGTAATACTGGGACAGTAGAGTTACAAGCTACTTTAAAAGGAGAACAAAGTACTAAGTAATTTTCTGATCTTCAGGACAGGTCAGACTGTTACATCTTCATCTAGAGTCAAAAGTACAACTTAGGGTCCATTCTGAATTTTACTATATGAAAATCTTATATCTATATATAATCATTCTTGATCACGCAACCCAATACTTCTCCCATCTAAGGCTCCTCAGGAAGTCCATTTACATCTTTTTCCCAGTGTCACACCACCCTATTTATTTCTTGTTTATTTAAATCTCTGAGTTCAGTTCATGCTGACCATAACCACAATAGTAGGAGTCATCCACCGGGCTATGAGGAAATCTACCATCAGCCACCCACTTAAAGAAAAGTAACTCTCCCATTACTGATAGAAAATTAACTATCAATAGCTCCTTGGCTTTCAAGGGCAACACTTCCATCCATGATAGAACTTTATGCAGGTCTTTTTTCTGTCAACCACAGCACCTGTGGGTTCATGTATGCTAGAGCTGGTAGGGCATAATTTAAGAAAGCTTCTTATCATACTGTAGACATTACAATTTTGATCCCTCATCTTCCATGGTGTTACCTAAGCCTGAGGGCAAGAGGATTATATAGAAATCTCATCTACAGATGAGCACTCAGTATTTAGTTTCAAGACTTTCTATAATAATAAGTCTCTACATTAAGTACTACTCACTGCAATGGGTTGCTTTTCTGGACAAGTTGCAACATAGGACAAAGTCATGGATACAAACGGAATGCTAAAGCATTGCTAAGAGGAAAACACATAGCTCTGAGTGCCTGCAAAAAGAAAGAGGAGGGAGCATATGTCAGCAGCTTGACAGCTCACATAAAAGCTCTAGAACAAAAGATAAATAAATAAATAAATGAACCCAAGAGGAGTAGAAAGTAAGAAATAATCAAACTCAGGGCTGAAATCAGCCAAGTAGAAATAAACAGGACTATACAAAGAATCAAAACCAGGGCCTGGTTCTTTGAGAAAGTCAACAAGATAGATAAACCCTTAGCCAGACTAACAAGAGGGCACAGAGAGTGTATCCAAATTAACAAAATCAAAAATGAAAAGGGAGACATAAGAACAGAATCTGAAGAAATTCAAAAAATCATGAGATCCTACTACAAAAGCCTATATTCAACAGAACTGGAAAATCAGGAGGAAATGGACAATTTTCTAGACAGATACCAGGTGCCAAAGTTAAATCGGGAACAAACAAACCATCTTAACAACCTTATAACTCCTAAAGAAATAGAAGCAGTTATTAAAAGTCTCCCAACCAAAAAGAGCCCTGGACCAGATGGGTTTAGTGCAGAATTCTATCAGACCATCACAGAAGACCTCATACCAATACTGTCCAAAATATTCCACAAAATAAAAACAGACGGAGCACTACCAAATTCCTTCTATGAAGTCACAATTACTCTTATACCAAAACAATGCAAAGACCCAACAAAGAAAGAGAACTTCAGACCAATTTCCCTTATGAATATTGATTACAAAAATACTCAATAAAATTCTTGCAAACCAAATACAAGAACACATCAAAATGATCATCCATCATGATAAAGTAGGCTTCATCCCAGAGATGCAGGGATGGTTTAATATATGGAAATCCATCAATGTGATCCATTATATAAAAAAACTGAAAGAACAAAACCACATGATTATCTAATTAGATGCTGAGAAACATTTGACAAAATTCAACACCACTTCATGACAAAAGTCCTGGAAAGATCAGGAATTCAAGGCCCATATCTAAACATAGTAAAAGAAATATACAGCAAACCAGTAGCTAATATCAAAATAAATGGAGAGAAACTTGAAGCAATCCCACTAAAATCAGGGACTAGACAAGATGGCCCACTCTCTCCCTACTTATTCAATATAGTACTCGAAGTCCTAGCCAGAGCAATCAGACAATGAAAGGAGTTCAAAGAGATACAAATTGGAAGAAGAAATCAAAATATCACTATTTGCAGATGATATGATAGTATACTTAAGTGACCCCAAAAGTTCCACTAGAGAACTACTTAACCTGATAAACAATGTCAGCAAAGTCTTGGGGTATAAAATGAACTCAAACAAATCAATAGCCTTCCTCTACTCAAAGGATAAACAGACTGAGAAAGAAATTAGGGAAATTACACCCTTCACAATAGTCCCAAATAATATAAAAGATCTTGGTGTGACTTTAACCAAGCAAGTGAAAGATCTGTATGACAAGAACTTTGATTCTCTGAAGAAAGAAGTTGAAGAAGAAAGATCTCAGAAGATGGAAAGATCTTCCATATTCATGGATTGGCAGGATTAATATAGTAAAGATGGCCATTTTGCCAAAAACTATCTTTAGATTCAATGAAATCCCCATCAAAATTCCTACTCAATTCTTTATAGAGGTAGAAAGAACAATTTGAAAATTCATTTGTAATAAAAAAATAAACCACAGGATAGCAAAAACTATACTCAACAATAAAAGAACATCTGGAGAAATCACCATCCCTGACTTCAAGCAATATTATGTAGCAATAGTGATAAAAACTGTATGGTATTGTTACAGAGACAGACAGATAGATCAGTGGTACAGAATTGAAGGCCCAGAAATGACCCCACACACCTAACGTCACTTAATCTTTGACAAAGTAGCTAAAATTATCCAATGGAATGAAGATAGCATTTTCAACAAATGGTTCTGGTTCAACTGGAGGTCAGCATGTAGAAGAATGCAAATCGACACATTCTTATCACCATGTACAAAGCTTAAGTCCAAATGGATCAAGGACCTCCACATCAAACCATCTACACCCTAACTAATAGACGAAAAAGTGGGGAAGAGTCTCGAACACATGGGCACTGGGGGAAATTTCCTGAACAAAACACCAATGGCTGATGCTCTAAGATCAAGAATGGACTGACCAAGGGCTCCAACTGCATATGTAGCCTTGTTGGGACAGTAGTGTAAAGGGGAAGCCCTTGGTCCTGTCAAGGTTGAACCCTCAGTTCAGAGGAATGTGGGGGGAGGTGAAAAGGGAGGGAGATCGATGCGGGTAACACCCATATGGGGGAGGTAGAGGGGTGGGGGCTTATGGACAGGAAAATGGGAAAGGGAATAACATTTGAAATGTAAGTAAAGAAATATATCTAATAATAATAATAATAACAATAATAAAAATAACGGAATGCTTAGAAGGTAGTTGGACAACATAATATTTAAAAAAGAAAAGAAAAAACATGAGCATCAGTACGTTTTTCCTAATGTAGCTGGATGTTTCTTTCCTTTCCCTTTCTTTTCCTTTCTTTTCTTTTCTCTTCCGTCCTTTCTTTCTCTTTCTTTCTCTCTTTCCTTCTTTCTTTCTTTCTTTCTTTCTTTCTTCCTTCCTTCCTTCCTTCCTTTCTTTTTCTTTCTTTCTTTCTTTCTTTCTTTCTTTCTTTCTTTCTTTTCTTTCTTTCTTCCTTTCTTTCTTGTTTGCTTGCTTGTCTTTGTTTTGCTTGTTTGATTGCTTTGCTTTGCTTTCAATGTTTTCAAGACTGGGCATAAATTCCCTCAATTTTATTCCATGGAGTGGCTAGTTACTGTCATAATCTTGCTACTATTATACTGAGGGTAGCTCTTGCTTGGAAGACTGGTATATCTTACAAACACCGGTCATGGATAAGACCACTGATGGCTTTTCCTCTTAAACCTGCATAGCATCTTCCAGTACTGTGAAAGCTTGACTGTATAGAGAAGTTTTCTGCTAAATTCAGGATCAATTTACTTGTGCCCTATGTGGTAGTTTAAATATGTTTGGCATGTGGAAAGTGGCAGGTTATGAAGTGTGGCCTTTTTGAAAAATTATGACGTTGTGGGAGGAAGTTTGTATGAGAAAGTTACTGTGCAGGTGGGCTTTGAAGATTGCTAGTGCTCAAGCTCAGCCCAGGATAGAAAAGAGCTTCCTCCTGCAGATGAGTCTCTAGAGCATAGTATCCTCCTAGCTTCTTTTGGATCAACTGCAGGACTCTCAGCATTTTCTCTACCTCCTGCAGGTGGCCATGATTCTTGCCATGATGATAATTGACTGAACCACTGAAACCTGAAACTAGGCCCTATTGAATGTTTGCCTTTATAAGAGTTGCATTGGTCATGTTGTTTCTTCACAGGGACTGAGATAATGATGTGATAGACCTAACAATATTTTTTGTCTGGAGGAATGTGGATTTTTGAGACTGGATTTGCAAAGGACTGCAATGTTTCTAGTGGAGTTAAATGGACCACTCTAGTAGGAATAAGAAAGATGTTGGTGCTGAGGGTGATTTGAACTGTGCAGCCTTTGCTCTAGAGGTTTCAGAAGCAAGAAATTTTATCATATTGCCTGGAGATTATTCTTACAATGTTTTGGAGAAGAATGTGGCTGCTTTTTTCCCTTGTTTGTAGAGTCTGCCTGAAGCTAAGGTGAAGAGATTCAGAGTAATTGCACTGACAAAGGAAGCCTCAAAAAAGCCCAGCAGAGACTTTTCTCTGGTTTACTCTCATGTGGTCTGAACAAGTGTAGTAAACTAGAAAGGAAAAATACAAAATGTATGGTTCCAGGAGGAAAGGAGCACCAAAAGTGGAATATGTCTAAATCATGTATTCAAGGACATTAAATGGACTTAAAGGAGTGCTGGAACTTAGGCAAGGTCTCACCTATCTAAACTTATTATTTATGTATTTGCAGTTGAATGAGTGATAGTTTTATCATGTTAAGCATTATTATTGCCAGGTTATTGTATTCATTTAGACATTTAATCTGGAATGAAATACAATTCAGAAATGGAGAGTATACCTGTAATTCAGATCTTGAGGATAGAAGATAATAGGCATTTGAATAGGATAATGATATGGGGAGATACAAGTTTCTGACCTGTATCTTGAGGAATAATGGCCATAGAAAGCTTACATCTAAGCCTGGTAAAACACACTTTGAATCCAGTGAGACAGATATAAGTAGATCTCTGTTATAGGGCAAGCCTTGTATAGAGCAAGTTCCGAGTGGATAAAAGTTTAAATCCAGCTGTGGTAGTTCACACTATTAATCCCAGAACTCAGGAGACAGACATGCAGATCTTTGAGTTCAATGTCAGTCTACAGAAAAAGTCCAGAATAGTCAAACATAGACAGAGAATCAATTCATTGAAAAGAGAAAGATCGTGATAATGTCATAGGACTATGGGGCAAGTCTCAGCCCCATCAAGCAGCAGAACTTGGCAGCTTCAGCCATGTGTCTCTAGCTTTGCAGTCAAGAACAGATGGAGTTATTAGGACAGTTAATGATAGATACCTGGATTAAAGAGAGACCTGCATATGTGGGGTAGAATTCTCTTGGAAGTGTTTTCTGAGAGCACAAAGGAGCTGTATTCCAAAGATAAATATCATGCTAGTAGCTGGATTTGGTGTAATGTTAAGTATCACCTATGTAGTACTCTATATGAAGTCATAAATCGATCATGGAAAACAGCTGGTAGAAATGGAAAAGGGACCCAAGCCCTTTAAAGAAGCCCGGAAGGGTATGTGTGAATCTCAGACATTGGAACAAGAAGCTTTGTAGTTGAAGT
Organism: Rattus rattus; assembly: GCF_011064425.1. Taxonomy (NCBI): domain Eukaryota; kingdom Metazoa; phylum Chordata; class Mammalia; order Rodentia; family Muridae; genus Rattus; species Rattus rattus. The sequence continues at coordinate 9,636,308 of NC_046170.1, read as the reverse complement.
TTCCTTGGATGCTCTAAGATGTTAGGGATGCCAGAGCTGTAGGATACCTGATGAGGCAAGCTGTTAACAGGGAGAGGAACCATTCCAAGGGAAGGTTGGTTGCAGGCAACAAAGACAAAACAAGTTAAACATCGTTTGCCCAGCTGGTCTTCTGCTATGATTTGGTCCAATATTTCCTCACTATGATGCTGTGGAATGTTAATATATCCTGTGACGTTAGAAGTACATGATCTGCTTTTAGATTTTGATGTTATAGGTGATTATAGTTAAGAAATTGCATGAATGTCAGAAGAGACTCTGAACTTTAGGCTTAACTTTTGCTGAAAATGTGACAGACTATAAGACATCTGAAGCTTGATTAAATGTATTTTGGCCTTGCACTATTGCTAGATATGCCATCCCCATGGGTTCATATGTTTGATAAAGCCTGTGGGGACCAGGGAGTGAAATGTGGTGGCATGAATAAGCTTGGCCAATGGGAAGTACCACTATTTCGAGGCGTGGCTTTATTGGAATAAGTATGGCACTCTTTCAGAAAATGCATCAATGTGTAGGCAGGCTTTGAGGACTCACAGAGCTCAAGCTCAGCCCAGGACAAAAGAGAGCCTCCTCCTCTGGAGGAGCTTGTGGAGGATAGTCTTTTGGCTGCCCTTGGATCAAGCTCCAGAACTCTTAGCTCCTTTTCCTGTACCATGACTCTCTACAGGCTGCCAGACTTTCTGTCATAATTATAATGGACTGAAACTCTGATACTGTAAGTAAACCACAATTAAATGTTTGCCTTTATAAGTATTGCCTTGGTCATGATGTTTCTTTACAGCCATGGAAACCCTAATCAAGACAGTTCTGTAACCAAAACATGTAGTGTTTTCAGAAGTAATGTCATATCATCTAATTGTGGTAGGCAACTAGAGTAATGGCGATAGTACCTATTGTTTTAGATGTCACTGGAGCCCCCTTGACCAATAATGTGTATGACAGCAAGTCATGCTCAGCAGGGAGATTTGCATTTTACAGCCTTTGTATCCTGGAAGCAGCATTGTATACTAACGTGGATTACTTCTCTGCTAACTTCTTTCCAAAAAACTTTTAATTAGCTTAAAAAAATTAGTGCAGTTTTATGAGGCTTCATAATGTATCTATAGTTTTAGTTAACCATCCTCTTATACTTCCTGTACCCCATGTTTCTGCCACCAGCCCTTATTGAACATTTAGATCCTGGTATTCTCTTTTGAGATATTGGACCACATGTGTTCTATTATTAAACATTATATATTATACTTGAATTATAAGATAATAGTTGCTCAAGGATATTCTTCATGCACAGTTCACTTCAGTTACAGGTGTTGGGCCCTCCCTTTCCTAGCCCCATCATTCAATTGCCTGATTGAATTCTTGTCTGAGATCTTTCACTCTATCATTTTTATTTCTAGGTTCAGTGGTGAGTTCTACTTAAAATAAACATAACAATAGAAGTAGAAATATTTACTAATCTGTAATTATTTATTCAGTGGAAAGAAAAGAGTGAAGTTTGAATGAAATTAAACCACCCTTTATCTGTATATTATTAATACAATAAGAAATGAATTCTAAATTTGATTAATCTGGAGGTAACCAGGATTCAAACATCACCTAGATACACAGAACTAATTACCAAACAAAAATCTAAGTGAATTCAGGTATTCTTTTCTTATACAAAAATGTCAAAGAAAAAATGCTTCTTTTAGAATACTTCTTTTCTTCTTTGAAGGAAAACACAGAACTGTGGATTATTCTTTCATATTTTATTACTAAATACTCCTACACAAATGTGTGGTACTGTTAATTTTAAGTGTTTAGGCTGTAAGGGGAAGATTAAGGACATTAAACAATGATTGTGAAAGGAACTGACATGAATTATGGTTGCTTTTAAAGTGCTACCAGAATGATCGTTAATTCTCTCTATACCTTAATAAGTAAGAAGAAATAGCATTTATCCATTCTATACCACCTTCAGGAAATGGGCTCACACAAGTACCAGTCTTCATTAGTTGATAACACAGTCTATGGTGAAGAATAAACATTTAAAAAGCTTCTGGTCCCTTATATGATACCAAAGGTCTGACAGTATACCTTGTTAAAAATAAAAAAAAAATCAAGGTAAACAAAATCAAGAATAATACCTGTAGTGATACTTATTGTAACTAAATATATTTGCTGTCCTCTGGGAAAAATACAAATAATTAAAAGGAATGTGCATAAAACTGACCTGAACAGTAATGAGATAATAATTTTTCTAGCTGTGTGTTTGAACACTGGGTTTGTAATTTTATCCTCTAATGCTTCTGAGTATTCCTTCACATTTATTGATTGCTGGCAACAGTCACTATTAACAACAGCAACAAAAATATTCCAGAAGCCAAAAAATATTGGTGCGTCTAGGGAAAGAGGAATGTCTAAAGACATGCTTGTTCTTTTCTAACAATAGAGAAATCTAGTTTTCTACATTTTTAATAATCTGAATATATGGATAACTTGGGTAAAATAGAATCATAATTCACTCTCTATCGACTGCAAACATGTTTAGAACTTGATACCTATAGATTATCAGAAGTAACATGTCCTTATTGTTGATATAAAAAAGTTAGACAACTATTACTAGACATAGTTTTTCCTTTCATAGATATTAACAAACGCAGATCTACATAAATTGACTGTAACTGACTTTTGTGAATTCATGCATGTGTCTTCTAAGTGACACTATTTATCCGCCTATGCATGGTTGGCTGCATACATCAGTTCAAATTTTTGACAAATGGTTGCCAGGTTTCTGCTCCATGTCAGAACTGGTTCTATGCCCAAAGGATATAGAAATGCCATCCACAGTCCACACTGTAAGGAGACAAAACACAAAAGCATGGTTTGAATGTAGTATGATAGATGTAGTAAGTGAAAGGGAGGAAGGCCCAATCTTGAGACCTGAATAAACTCAGTTCAGGCTGCCACCATAGGATCCCGTGTTGAGCAACTTCTGATGGACATTTCTTTTAATAACAGAGGAAAGAAAAGGCTGAAGTGATCACATACTTCTGTCTCATGCATTCCTGAATTCTAACATGGGAGGTTACTCCAATAAAGGTAAAGAACTATTGAAGTATTGTATAATTATCAGGGTGAGAAACATTTGGTCTTGTGATCTAACTCTCTACATGTGATATGAGACAAACTATAACAAAATATGAGTCAAATGTGAGAAACAAACAATCAAACCCTGATTTTGCTCCATGCAACCTCTAAAAGAAAGCAGCTCCCACAGGTAGTATCAAAATGCATTTACCCTCATGCTACAACAACACATTACAACTTGAGACAAAGTTTAAATGCATTCTTACATGTACTCTGAGTTATAGAAGAGGGAAATGAAAGAATGAGGAGACCATTTTCCTTTTTAGCTTTGGCAAATTCTTAACTTGTATAAGAGAATAAATAAGATGTTAAATCAGAATATGAGAACATATGAAACAGATTTTGGTTCAGAGTGTCCTCAATTTAGAATATTATATCATCTTAAATTTAGCTTATTACCTTACTGACTCCTGGGTTAATTTTGTAACAGGGATGAGAATTAAGAATATGGCACTGCAATATACTTAAGTCAAAGCAAACCTGTGTTCTTTGTTTCAACAGCTGTTAAAGAGTAAAATTTTATGTAAGGAGGATTACACTCTTTGATTGCAGTAGAAAATACCATTTCAGAGGTCGGTTGTATTTTTAACTTAAACAAATTTCAACACATCTTCAAATATTTATGACATGCAGTTAGTATTTTTATACTCCTAAGATGCAAAGAAAAGATGTTGATCTTTTACAGATTTTTACCTCACTGCATATTTTCTCTTGACAAAGTGTCCTTTCATTGGCTTAATAACTGAACAAATGGTGCTTTCAATCTTGTATAATTTGGTCTAAGTATCTCTCACTTCCTAGGATAAATGCCAGATGGACCCTGGGAACTTCACTAGGGATTCAGGTCTGTAATAAACAGTAAAAATCCATACTTGATCATAGGTGAAAGAAACGTGGTGGATAAGAGAGGCATCTTCTCAATAGGATTCTGTACATGTGACTTTTTGGGGAGCTTAAAGGACCAAAGCTGTCCTCTCAAATCAAGCACAACAAGAAAGGGAATAAATGTGGGTCTGTGTCCCTGCCTGAGTGACTGCAGCATGACATGACTGAACACCGATTTTCCCCAGTGCTCTCCCTAAATAGATTGTTCTCAACAGGACTCATTATGTATACCAAGGTTGAAGGTGAAGAAAACTCTCCAAAGGCAAAGAATTGGGACATCCACCTTTTCAAACATAGAGCAAGGTGCATTTCTAACCACACTCAGGTCAAACCAGGACAGCCTTCACTAAATTTAAGAGATGAAAATAATACACAGTTTTAGGGCTTTACATTTCACAAGAATTTCTTGAACAACATGAGCTTGGTCACAAGCTACGTAAGTCCCTCTGCTGGACTTGCATGTGGAAGTCTCCGTGACACATTTTCCTTTCCAGCCATTAGACTTTTACTATCATCTGCTCTCCTCTTTATCCTCTGCTGATTTTGGTCAATACATACCTCCCTCATCAGTCTTAAGTGCCTAAAGAAAAAAATCAAGGAATATGTCATAACTTAACACATTATACACTAGCCCATTTTGTTTCCTTGGACTGGGAGAAGTGAACATATCAATTCTAAGTTCCATGGAATACTGTGTACCACGGGTTATAGTAATTTTCCTGCTTGATATTTTGTGCCATTGATTTTTGCTATCTGTAGAAAGTCCAGACATATTCAGACATAGGTCAGTATCTATTCCAAGCCTATTCTAAGATTCAACTTAACAGAGAAGACCTATCTTATTTTCCAATAAAACTGTGCCCACACACTCACACAACACACTAAAGATTCTTCTTCTTCTTCTTCTTCTTCTTCTTTCTTCTTCTTCTTTCTTCTTCCTCCTCTTCTTTCCTCCTCCTCCTCCTCCTCCTTCTTCTTCTTTTCTCCTCCTCCTCCTCCTCCTCCTCCACCTCCTCCTCCTCCTCTTCCCCCTCCGTCTTCTTCTTCTTCTTCTTCTTCTTCTTCTTCTTCTTCTTCTTCTTCTTCTCTCTTCTCTCTCTCCCTCTCTCTCTCTCTCTCACTCTCTCTCTGTCTCTTTGGCTCTCCTGTCTCTCTCTGTCTCTCTCTCTCTCTCTGCTCTCTCTCTCTCTCTGTCTCTCTGTCTTTCTCCCTCCCTCTCTCATTCTTTTCCTCTCCCTTTAATTTATTGTCATTCTTTCCTTCCTTTAATTTATTGTTGAGAGTCTAACATGTTTCTTAAGGTCTTATCAAACTCATCAGCCACAGTAACCCACACGTATTGGATATTCAAGATGTGGGTCTGGACCAGCTGTACCCTAGTGTCCACATATGTCTTGACTTTGTCACTCAGTACATGTGTTTACTTGATCTTTGAGATTGTGCCTGATATAGTTGGTCTCTTATTTAGGCTTTTATTGCTGTGAAGAGACACCATGACCATGGTAACCTTTATAAAGAAAAAACATTTAATTGGGGCTATCTTATACTTTCAAGGATTTAGCCCCCCTATTGCCATGGCAAAAACACATGGTAGTGTGCAGGCAGATATGGTGCTTGAGAAGGTGCTGGGACCTCTACATCTTGATGTACAGGTAGCAGAAGTGACTCTGTGCCGCAGTGGGGATAGCTTGAGCATGTGAGACCTCAGAGCTTACCCCCACAATGGCGCACTTTCTCCAATAAAGATGTACCTCCAAGTAATACCACTCTCCATGGGCCAAGCGGTCAAACACATGAGTCTACGGGGACCATACTTAGTCAAACTACAACAATTGGCTTGGAACTTGCTTCGTATCCTAGCCAAGACTAGAATTGTGTAGCTGACACTACTGTCTCTGCCCTCCAGATGTTATACCTTCAGGTTTGTGTCACAATGTCCAACTTGATCTGAAATGACTTTAACAGGTGTTATTTAGATGGGGTTGGTGGTACGCACAGGCTCCTGTGTTGAGATTAGTAAAAGCTTAGGACAGGTGGATCTGTGTTTTCTTGGTTGTATGAAAGCTGCAATTATGTGTATAGTGGTGGAGGTTGTTGGCAGGAGTGCCGCAGCCTCCCATGGGTGTAGCTGTGGCAAATTGAACTGGCCACTTGGCAAAGCTTGATTTCACAGGCTAAGGGCAATAGCCAGCTCATCTCATGAACAGGGTATTTAAGTTAACTGGAATCTGCTGCCTGCATGTATATGGCTAATATCTCAAGAGGATCTGGAGATGGTGGTATATACATCTGTGGCAGGAGCAGCTAGATGTGAAGGTACAAGCAGCACTGCATTTTAGCTAAAGCTATGGGTGCATTAGTAGGTACAGCTGGCTATTGGCAGGTTTCAGTTCAGAGATTTCTCTAGGAAAATAAGAAAAGGGAGAGAAGACTTGAAGGAAGCAGGGAGAGACATAGTCAGAGATAGAGAACTAAGATAAAAACACACTTGTGTATGTGTGCATGCACTGCAAAATTTCACTTAAATAAACTGTAGTTAATCATATAGTCTATGCCAAATGTGTTGACTAGTCTTCTCTAACTGGTAGAAGTGGCTGTTGTTGCTCTACTGAAAACAGTCGGGTCTTTAGTGATGAAAACTTAAGGCGATGCCCACTGACCATCACAGCTTCTGAAGTCTTCAGCTATAGACAGTGCAAGGAATGAAAATCAGACCCACAGTGTGGCTGAGACTGACTGTTCTCTCCCCTGGCCTCTGTGACTGGCCTTATTCATATGTCACAGCTACGAGAACATGAAGTGGAGTTTTCTGGAAATTTCAGGTAGTGCAGACTCATGTTCTGTTTTGCTGATAATGACTCACATGGTGTTTTGCTGAGGCAAGACCCAAGGAAGGACACATGAAAACTCAACGTGAGTCTTAACTACCAGGATTCCCATCCCCAAAGTGAGATAAGAGAATGGAGTTAGACACAAATAAAAGAGTTTTATTTTCTGGTGAATTGGGGTTGACCCTCAATCAGCCCCTCTTAGTGAGTGACTAGAAGGCTATTACAAGCAGTTTTTATATTTTTTTAGGGGCACAGGTTATCTCAGCAAGGTTATAGTTCAAACTTATTGGCTAAGCATATTAACCTTTAAATCTATTGGCTAGCAAGCATCATCCAGTACATTCTGAGAATTTTCTACTCAAGAATGTTCCTCTGGGTCCCTCCATGTGTACTCATTGGTTGGAGGTTTAGTCCCTGGGAGCTCTGGTGTGGTCCATTTGGTTGATATTTTTGTTCTTCCTATGGTGTTGCAAACCCCTTCAGCTCCTTCAGTCTTTTCGGGAGGGTGGACGGGGATAACCTTTGAAATGCACATACATAAAATATCCAAGAAAAATAAAATAAAAAACACAACCAAAAAATAATAATAATGTTCCTGTGGGTGGTGAATGGAACATGGCCTAGCCTCTATCGGAGGAGGGAAGCTGGAACCTGTCCTAGCCTTGCCCTGAGGCCGGTGGGTGTAAGGCTATTGAAAGTCCCTAGGCCTAGGATCCTTCAATGTTTGGAGAGAGTATAAATAAGACCTTTGTAAGTGAGGTAGATTCCCCACCCCTCATCCCCACACCCAGGCTCCTCATTCATATACCAAACACTTAAAGCCACAACATAACATTGTTCAATTATGCGGTCATCAGATTTGATCTTGTAAAACAGCATAATGTCCTTTATCTGGTCTTTAGCAATATTTATTTCCCCTTGCTATATTCCAATGTTCTATTTTTGTGTCTTCATGCCTCTACTAGTAAAGCCATTGTCACTGTTGTCCAGGTTCTAGACCAGGTGATGCCAATCCTTTCCATACTTGGGAGATAACCCTATTTAGCATAGCCCAAGTATTTAACATTTCTTTAAACAAATGGAGAGTGCAAGCCATACAGTATCATAGCCTCTTTAAAATGCTTTAGATCTAACATCTCTATTGGATGCCAGGTCAACTCATTAAAGGCAGGACCACCATCATTAGCAAGTATATATGCTGCACAAAGCCTAGCAAGGCTGAAGGTTCCTGTATAAGCTCAAGCTAATCCCCTGGTGCTGTATTCAGCTAAACATTATCCAGTTGCACCTGTACCATTTCTTCCTCTTCCTGGCTCCTGTTTCATGAAGGTGCTCTAGGCACCTGGCAATGTAAATGCATGGAGCAGGGATAAGTCACAGTTTGCATTCCAGCTCATATTTTGCTTCCATTTGTCATTATGTGGTACATTCCCGGGCTCAGACATCAAGCCTGAACCTTGCTGTTCTCGCACTGGTTCCTTTTGCTTCTCAACCAGTTCTACTTCTATTTGCAAACTCTCTACATGCGTAGCCAATTCTGCAATTTTCTCTAACAAGAGGATTATCAGCTTTCTGACCTGTCTTTTTTGAAAAAGAGGATACTTGAAAATCACGTTACAGATCCAAAGAACCCCCAATAGGGAACAAGTAGCAGAGCACCCAGTTCCCACCTAGTTCCCACCCTCCTTAAAGAACATTGTTAGCACTCATAAACTGACCTTTCCTCTACCAATTCAAATCAGAATTACCCAATATGCCTAAGTCATGTTGGGTGCCACCTATAGGTTTAGAATACTTTTTTTTTTTTGCATGTAAAATATGTTTCATTGTTCTTCAAAGGGGTTCAGGGTTTGGGGTAAATCAGGCTGCACGCCTTCTATCAGTCTAACTGCTCTCACAAATCAAACTGGCTTCAGCTAGCAAAGCTTCATTAAATCCAAAAGAAATAAGTTTTAATCTTGAGGGGGAAAAAGTCCAGTTCTGAGAACAATTAACATTAGTCTTGAAGACAAAAGAAGGGCTGCTCTATGTTCCTTTACACACCTCCTCCGTCCCCAAGCAGGAATGACAGACACTATGTTTCAGGCAGGCACTGATGCTGTTGGACACCTGCATGTGCAGACCCTCAGGGGAGCTATTGTGCTCACAAACGAATACATTTACACACACATCAACACTATGAGCATGTCAAGTGGAAAACGTTTGGGTGGTACTGATCAAAACCCTGGAGTAATCAATGTCAACCTAAACTTAAAGGGTAAGAAGTTCTCATCTTGAGCTTTGTTAAAGAAATCGAATGTCATGCTCTGAAGTATGATTTTTTAGATTATATCATCATTTTTTACTTTAAAATTCTATAAACAATGTCAAAAGCATTATTTTTCATTTTCTGAGATGAGGCAGAAAGGAGGACTACATATTTGCATTTAAACCTACTTTTCTTAAGTGTTCTCAGAGGCTTTGACCACCCTTTCTAGCCTAACATCCAAGGTAGGTACGAAAAGAGAGTTTGGTTGTTTGGTGTGTTATAGTTATGATCTAGGGTGGTAGGCTTAAATTATTGTATATTAATAGAAATTTAACTTCTTTTTGTTTGAATTATTATATATCAATAGGTATATAAGGTTGTTTTCTGTTTATTGTATGGTAATAGAAAGTTAAGGTTGTTTTGTTAGACTATATAGTATATAATCTGTTAATTTAAAGTATGGTGTAATATTCTAGTTTTATGGTTCTTATAATTATTTTTATTGTATGTGGATTGTTAACGTTAGAGAAAATATTTTTAAATAAAAAGGGGGACATGGCACTTTCACCACTAGCTTTGCACACTTTGTTGGTTGAGTCTTCATTGATCTTCCCTTTATTGAGAGAGGCCCTGGAGGAAATGTCTTCTGATGTCTTGGCTGGGTCTTGTTACTCCTGCTAACATGTTCTCATTGGACAGAGGTCTGGAAGTTTCTTGTAGATGGTGCCACCACTGCTGATTCCTGTTTGATATCCTGACCCTACTGAACTGGACCACTGGTATCCTGATGACAGAGATTGGAATTGCCCCCAAGGAACTACTTCTAACCAGGTCCACAGCCCATTGTCCTATTTGCAATCTTTTCTCACCTACTTTTGGAAGGGGTGCTAGAAGGGAGGAGGGAGTTAAAGCCTTTGAGAACCCTAATTAAAAATAGGTTTTAAGAAATCTAAGCCTACAAGAACATGCCTGATGATATAGATCTATGTGCTATTACATCTAGATCTAGGGGTCACCAATGTAGACCCTAAACAGGGTCTTATGGTAGTGCTGGAAATGTTCTGTGTAGAAGGTAGGAGCTTACCTACTGCTTTTCATGCCAAGAGAACTTGAATGATTGGTATCTCATCAGCTCAGAACAGAGTTAGTCTGAGTAAAGGAATGTTTTTCACATGAGACTATCCTTTTTGTGTATTCTGTGCTGTTATTAGTTCTTAGCTGTTTTCTCTCTCCACAGTGTTACAGAATCTCTAAAATGGAAATACTTTCCTTTGTGATCAGCAGTGTCTGATGGCTTTCATCAACTGTGATGGTATGAACATGTTTGGCCCATGGAAAATAGCACTATGAGGAGGTGTGGCCTTGTTGTGTCTCAGTGTAGATAGGCTTTGAAAGCTCCTAGTGCTCAAGCCATGTCCAGGGCAGAAAATGGAAATGCCCATTATAGAAGACAGTGTCTCTTCCTGGATGCCTTCTGATCAAGATGTAGTACCCTTGGCTCCTCTCCAGCACTATATGATGATGTTGATGATGATGTTGATGATGATGATGATGATGATGATGATGATGATGATGATGGTGATGATGGACTGAACCTCCAAAACTGTAAGCCAGCTCCAATTAAATATCCAGTATAAATGTTGCCTTGGACATGGTGGGTCTTTAGGGCAATGGAACCCCCAAGTCTGAAGTAAATTCTTCCCTTTTGCAACAGAGAGGTCTGGGGTATTCTGCCTATTGTTTCAGTAATGCCTATTTTAGCCATTTTAGTGATAATTTTCAATTTAAAAGACAATTTAAATTTTTTTCATCTTTATTAACTTGGATATTTCTTTTTTTTTATTAACTTGAGTATTTCTTATTTACATTTCGAGTGTTATTCCCTTTCCCGGTTTCCGGGCAAACATCCCCTTCTTCCCTCCCCCTCCCCTTCTTTATGGGTGTTCCCCTCCCCATCCTCCCCCCATTGCTGCCCTCCCCCCAACAATCACGTTCACTGGGGGTTCAGTCTTAGCAGGACCAAGGGCTTCTGCTTCCACTGGTGATCTTACTAGGATATTCATTGCTACCTATGAGGTCAGAGTCCAGGGTCAGTCCATGTATAGTCTTTGGTAGTGGCTTAGTCCCTGGAAGCTCTGGTTGCTTGGCATTGTTGTTCATAAGGGGTCTCGAGCCCCTTCAAGCTCTTCCAGTTCTTTCTCTGATTCCTTCAAAGGGGGTCCTTTTCTCAGTTCAGTGGTTTGCTGCTGGCATTCGCCTCTGTATTTGCTGTATTCTGACTGTGTCTCTCAGGAGAGATCTACATCCGGCTCCTGTCAGCCTGCACTTCTTTGCTTCATCCATCTTGTCTAATTGGGTGGCTGTATATGTATGGGCCACATGTGGGGCAGGCTCTGAATGGGTGTTCCTTCTGTGTCTGTTTTAATCTTTGCCTCTCTATTCCCTGCCAAGGGTATTCTTGTTCCCCTTTTAAAGAAGGAGTGAAGCATTCGCATTTTGATGACAATAAAATCCTCATTAGCTAGTTATTATGGATGAGTTATTGATACCTTACACTACCTGTGAAATATTTTCCATTTCCCTTTGGTTCTTTCTTTCTCATTCATTCTTTGTTTCTTTATTTTTCCTTCCTTTCTTTGTTTGCTTCCTTTATCTCTTCCTTTCCTTCTTTCTGTCTAACCCCCTTTCCTCCCTTCCTTGCTTCCTCATTCCCTCTCTCCACCCCTTCTCTATTCTCTCTCTTTCTCTCCTTTGTTCTTTCTTTCTTTCTTTCTTCTTTCTTTCTTTCTTTCTTTCTTTCTTCTTTCTTTCTTCCATTCACATTTTATATTTGGCATGCTGTTTGAACCAAGGGAATTATATATGCAATGCAAGAGCTCTACCTTGCCCTATATTATATGTTCAGCCATATTTGTCTTAATTGTATTAGATTTGTAGTCCTCTGTGTCCACTGTCTAAGAACAGGGGCCATATATCTGATCTACCAGGGTTATTTATACACATTTTTCTTTATGAGCCCAGGAAGCTTCATACCAATTATGAAACCGATACATTAGTCCTGAATGATTTATATACTATAAGTATAGCCACTCTATCTTTGTTACTGAAGACATCATAAAAAGTTTGACATAGAGCATAATTTTGTATGTTTTTGATGGGTATCTATAGATAGATAAAATACAAACTTTTAGTTTTTTCTCTTAGGTTGTCCTTCTGCAGGCAAATTTTTAAAAGAAATTTAGAACTGGAAAATACAAACTACTGTTTGATGCATAATACCAAAGTAGAACCTGTAGTTTATTTCATTTTGATTATTAAATCTTAAACACATGTTGACAAGTTTTATGTGAAGGTGTTTACACATGTAAGTATGTTTTAATTTTAGAATTTCATTTTAATTACACAATTATACAAAATTACACAAACAGTCCCTTGTTTTAAAGGCTAAATAAATAAATAAATAAATAAAAATAAATAAGGACTCCAGTCTCTTCATGATTCGCTGTCAGTGGCCATCAGCAATCAATCTATTTTCAGATAATCTGCTTAAGGATTAGAAGGATTAGTCAATCCCTCTTATTAATCAGCCCTTCAGCTTTAAATCACTCAAAATTAAAATGTAGTTCAGTGAAAATCAGGTCCTTCAGATGACAGATGGTTTATTTTTTTATATCATTTTAAAATCTAAGCAAGAAAAGTGTTTTCAAAAATGAAGCTGGATTTTGATTTGTGTCTGTAACTGTTATTACTTCTGATTGCATTTTAAAAATTGAAGTTGCTATTTGGCACAAATGTTAATATAAATTTGATCTGATTTTAAAAGGTTGATCATATTTTAACATTCTGACTTTTTGGTTTGTGGCTTACATTGCTGCAATAAATTATTTCTTAGAAAAGGTTACGATATTTTTACACTTCTTCTATTTTCCTACAGTCCTGATGAAAGTTTATTATTCCTTTTCCAAAGAACACACCAAGGAATGTTTTTCCTTTCACAGAATTTCTATGTAAAGTCTATCACTCAGACTGTTGCAAAGGGCCTGCTTTCAAATTCTTGATGCTAACTCGACATTTCCAAACAGGAAGAAGAGGTGCTTCTGAGTCCTTCTCTGATAATGTAGGGAATGTAATCATGTGCCAGTCAGTGGCATGAACTTCTAAGCTCTGGCCTTCACACTCATCAAGACATGAACAGGAGCATCTGCAATGCACTGAAGTAGTATCCTAGGACAAGGGCTTGGAGAAAGCATTTGACACATTTTTTAGCTGGCTCCCCTGCAATACTGAAGCAGAACGAGTCACAGGAGATTTTGAGAGAGCTAAGGGAACTACTGGAATTGTTTCTACTTGGGAAAGAGATTTCTTTTGCACCAGAAATGTAGATGTTTCCACGGAAAGTGTCAAACACACAGTTGAACAGACAGTACCTGATTGCATAATAGTCATCTTTTTTAACACAATGGGAGCCTTTCCGATTAAAGCATTGACTCTGATTTATGAACTCTCAGGAAACTGTGCGATTAAACAAAAGCAGAATATGAAGCATAATGATTCTATTTCCTAAGTCACCATCCTCCCATTGTGTGAAAGAATCAGTAAATCATTCATAATGGTTGAAAGTTGAAATGAGAGACTGGCTCCTAGAGAGGAGACATCACTTATGAAGCTATACTTAATGACTATCTCCTACAAAGACACAGAAGAGAACTCTAGAGAAGGGCAAGTAAGCTCTTCTGAACAAGGAACTCCATGCTCCAAAGATAATAACAGCTTTCTTTCTCAGGAATACATCATGGGTGCCAGACAAAGATATAATCTGTGTGTATGGTAGGATTATTCCTCCCAACTTCTGCAGTATGTTTATTTAATAAAATTAAGTCAACTCTCCAAAGATGTGAAGAACTCAGTTTGCAAACTGATGCCATACAAATACAGGAACATTCATGAGGATTTCAAATCCCAACGTGTCTACGTAGGCTAAGACTGTCAAGAGAAGAAACAGTAAATATAGGAAAAAAATTTACTGATTCTGTTTGCTCAGCAACTCTTAAGCTCACTTAACTTTTGAGAAAAAAATACCCTAAGGATGGTATACTGTCTTAATTATGTAAATAAAACTGATAAATCTTTGAGACTCGCAATATTCTTCTTCTAATTACAAAATGCATCCAAAATTCAAATCTGGGACTATTTTATCTAATGTCACTGGTACTGGCCATGCATAATAATGACTTTCTATATAATCACCCATTAATCAGGTGATATAAATAAAAGGATAATACTTCCCTAAACTTCTCACAGTGGATGCTGTTATGTATCTATAACTGTCTCAACAAAATTTACGAGATGCCTTGACTTAAAGCTTGCAAGACAAAGCAGGTCATTCCTAATAATTGAATTTTGGCTTTCTCTTCCCATGTTTCAGTGAACCAGGAGGCATTCGCAAGGCAGCGTATCATGGGATACCATGCATGACTGAACATAAATATACACAGTGAACTGAGGCTCTATATGTCCATAGATAAGGAAAAATAAATTTAATCGAGCTAAAATACAGAGTGGTTGATATTATTGCTACTGTAGCAATTCACCAATGTTGGCAAAATTAATACTTATATTTATTACTCTTCACCTACTCTTCACTTACTCTTTCACCTTTCTGTGCCTTCTTCAGAGAATGAACTGCCTCTGTCCATTCCATAAATATCTATAGTTACAAATTATTCTCAGGTAATTTCTTTCCTATTCCAAATATCTCCAGTGATATCATCCACTCCCATACTAATAATTCTCATCTTAATTCTAATGACACTTTAATTTATAGATAAGAAAGAACTAACTCTGAAATTCAGTGCCTTTTGCCTATACCAGAGAGGTCTCAAGAATAGCAAGACAATGCACACCTGCCATTTTGAAATGAAATATCTTTGTCAAATTCATACACTGAATGATTCTCCAGAATACCCAGGTAAATTACAGTATTAGTATCATGACTAATCCAGAAACTTAGGTATCAACTCATTTCTGTTCTCCATGTAACACAACTTAAAAACTTCAATATATATGGACATTCTTTTTGCCTGCCAGCAGTATAGATTGAGTTTTGTTCCATTTTTTTAATTTCTGACCTCAAATGAATTTATGTGGAGACAGTAACTAGACATTTTTCTTGCCCTAATCATCCTCATTTCCCAGTGAATCACATGGATTACAGGGTGCTTTCACTATTATGGATTTTAAGAACATTTACTGAAGTATGATTTATATATGAAGAATATGTGTGCTATAAAAAGTTTAGTAGGACTTTATTATGCAACCTTCTTGTATTAGGCATCTCAGATTGCCAGAGAAAAGGAACAAAGACTGAATAGCTAACAAAATTTATTTTCCCATATATTTGGAGGCTGTATGTTCAAGGAAAAACTTCTAAGTGGATCAATTGGGTGTTCTACAGTTGGTATACAAACATATAGCAATAGATGTGAGGTAGAGGAGAGATAGATAGATAGATAGATAGATAGATAGATAGATAGATAGATATTATATATACAAATATGATTGTAGATAGATGTTAGATAGATAGATATAGGTGGATAGATAAATAGAGAGAGATAGAAAGATAGAATAACAGACAAATAGATAAATAGAAAGACAGACAGACAGATGAATAGCTTTCATGTATCCTATATCCCTTCTTACATAAACAATCTAATCTTACAGGACCAAGGACCAAATATTGTAGTACAATTCAAACTTAATTACTTTATTAGAGATTCTACGTTCAAATTCACCCACTTTGAATACAGAGAGCCAAATTAGTGAATAGCATGGAAAATTAATTGTGTATTTCCTTGATGTCCACTAGTTCATATCAGAGTCAACGAAAATGCACCTCAGAAAGCTGCTTAAACAAAGCGTGTTCTCTATCGTCATACTACTTCCAATTCCTCAGACCTAAGTTTTATTTATTTATTTATATTCCACATGTGCAAACCTTGGAAGTACTAATTGGACTCAAGAAATTTAAACAAAGCGAAACAAACAAACGAACAAACAAACACCACCTCCCAAACTAGTACAATAACATAAAAGAACTTAAGTCGGAAAGGGGACTTTTCAGATAAGAGATCTGGAAAGAGTTGAAATGGCAGATTTGGACACACATATAACCAAAAGACATTGTATAGTTCACTTTAATACATATGTATATCCTCAAAGATTACATAAAAATACATTTTAAAAATAAGAAACTACTGATATATGAGGCAAATTGGATAAATGCCAGAAACTTGCTTTGTTTTAATTTCTTGAATCCAATTAGTACTTCCAAGGTTTGCACATGTGGAATATTGTTGAAGGGAAAATGATCCAAGGGCCATATTTAATACAACTAATAGTAGGTATACAGATTATAGCAGAGTATAGTGCTTTTATTACTGAGTAGTGTTTTATACAATGATTTATCCTTATTTGTTTATCGAGGTACCTCTTGCAAGATGTTTATGCTGTGTATAATTATAAACACAGCATGTACAAACACTTATACACAAGCCTTTGATTATGCATTTGTTTTTGTTTATTTAAGAAACACATCTGGAAATGAAATTATATGTTTGTTTATTGTCTAGTGATTTTAATATTTTATGGTAAGAATCAGTTAAAAGTCCAAGATGTTTTTAGGACTCCTGCCTTTTAAAGGTTTTTTTTTTTTTTTTTTTTTTTTTTTTACTTCTCTGGCTGTTTTCTGAAAAGCTTATCTTGATCCAAGGTCAGGTTTTCTTTTCCAGGAAAGTACATCTTCCATTAGTACATGGTCTTTGCTCAACATGAGCTTTAGTATGTCCTAAGTAGTAAGATAGTTGAGATAAAATTATAAAGAAAATTTCAAATTACAGAAGAAATGGTGTTCCGAGTACTTTTCTGTATTACTTTTAATAGGATTTGATGTCCGGTGACCCTATTACAACCCCAGGAGGTGGCACGTGCTAGTCATGTGCTTACACCTCACCCGAGCAAGCTATCCCTCGTCTTTTGGGACACCCTAGGATGGGAAACTCGTCTACCATCTACCATGTCTGGCTAGCTCCCCTGAGCTCAGGCACTCCCTTTTCCAACAGGGCTTCCTCGACGCTACCTTATCTGGAGATCTCTAACCCCGCCATTCTGCCTGAAGGATGTAACTTGGCAAAATTACAAGTTCCGCCTCCTGGAACACCCTTGCATGCAAATGAGGTATCCCAAAAACTTAAACCCCAGCCAATGAATTTTCACCCTAAGGAGAGACCAAGGTTGCTGTTTCATTTAACGTTGCCTCAAGGAGCTACAACAGTGAAATCTTCAGAGATCTCCTCCCTCAGGCATTCGCTGCTAAATAAGGATCTTGTGGACCCACCCACTCCGGACTTCATTTCACCCTTTCCTGCTCAGTGTACATTCAGGACTAGGCGTTCCAAGGGAAGGATCTAAAAACTTAGCTCTGTTTCATCTACAAGGGAAGAAGCAGAAAACGAGACAACCCTGTATGGAATTCTTTAAATATTACTATATTCTCTTAGCCGGTAGAGACGACTATAGAAATTGTCATAGGATGAGCGATTTTTAAGGGCACAAATCATGTTTCACAGTTCTAGACGGCAGGAACCCCAAGATTATTGCATCAGCAGATCACATGTCTAGAAAGGCATGTCTGTCCTCAGGTTATGTAAAAACAACCTCTGGAGCCTTGTGTGGTGGATAAAACAAGCACTTGTATATGCTTTGGTAGCTTAACCAAAGTTAAAGCTACTGTGGAATGAGAGATCCTATCGTAATGAAAAGAAATTACGTTCGTGATGGTTGGGCAGTGGTCTAGCATTTTACAGCTGAACCATCTTTCCATATCAAACGGGAATATCTTAATGTGGCTTAGAAAGATATTTGCATAATAATAGCATTGGAAATTTGCTGAAATACAATAACAAATGTCATTTGTGTAATGATTTTTTCTTCAAGGCGTCTTTATGCTGTTTATGCATTAGATCTATACTGGACAAATCATGGACTCATATATTTGTATGTAAACCTTTGAATTTTGTGGGTATAGTTGATGTTTTCAGTGGTCCATGTAGATAATCTCAGAAGTTATTACACAACTCACACACACACACAACACACACACACACACATATAATTTGTTACTTTTTTCTTGAAAAACTTAACACACTTGTTTATTATGTTTTTCTTGCTACTGGAGCAGACTTCCCACTGTGCTAGGGGGCAGGACAGGACAACCTTGACTGCTTCCCATTCCCTCCGATATTCTCAAGTCCGCTCCACTTAGCATTGCATTCTAATATATATTTTCAGTGTCTCATGCATCTCAGGTTGTATAGAACTCAGTTAAATACTCAACAGATTTGTTTATCTTTTTCTTTGTTGTTTTGGTGTGTGTGTGTGTGTGTGTGTGTGTGTGTGTGTGTGTGTGTGTGTGTGTGTGTAGAGGAGCACCAATCCTATGTGAAGTTTCTAAGAATAACTTATGTGTTGAGGCTTTGCCTTTTGCTGTTGTTTATTGTAGTGGTAAGTACTGGTCCACAAGGTCTGGATTCTGCACTTAGCTTCTGGGAAACTGTCTCCAGTTCATTCTGATTGGTAAATAAAGAAGCCAATAGCTAATAACTGGGGACAAGAGGCATGGGAACATTTTAGGATTAGAGGGTAAGAAACCATGAGGAAGGAGCAGGAGCAAGAGGGCCTCCATATGTGCAGGAGAGAGACAAGAGCTGCTATCAGGTAGAGAAACAAGGAGAGTGCACTGGTTTCTGGGCCAAAAAGGACTGATTGGAGTTAAGAGCAATCCAAATGGAACATAGAAATTAGTAAGTAGAATCTTGGAGTTATTGGTAGGAGGTGGATTCTAACAGCATTGAGGGTAGACAGTTGCCCAGCAATTGTACATTTAATATTCATAAGGCATATAAAAAAATAAGGTTGGGCATGTTGTTCATTCAGAACATAAATGGTCTAAGACAGGAAGAAACCCTATGCTGGAATTTATTAATATTCTTCAACTACACTTATGAATGCCATTTCTCTCTACTGTGTAGTTTCTAGAAATAGAAACCAGGTCTTCATGCTTTGCAACAAGTACCTATATTCATGGAAACATCTTATTGGCCATTAACTTTTTTTTTTTTTATGAGAGGCAAGAAAATTCATTAGAAACATAAGGACTTTGCTATAGAGAAGATCCGTTTCTAACTCATTTTTCAACCTCTCTTTAAATGTATAATACTTTTAAAATACAAATACCAATTTAAAGCTTTAAGATTTAGGAAACTCTCCTACAAATCAATAACAATAGTGATATAAAATAACAACAGTCTAACAATGCTATTTACATCATAAAAATGTGCACATACTATTTTAAAAAATAGGTTTTTTTTTTCCATTTTGACATGTTTTGCTGTGGCAATAATTTCTTCCTTGAGACTAATATTTTATCCCTTTTCTTTAAATCAGTAGCAAATGAATACTTAGATGAAATCCAGTACTAGATTTATTAAGTTTCTCTGTGAACATAGACAAACTTGAGAGTCACAGGAAAAAGACTTATTCAAATGTTTTACTGCACAGGCAAAGAGGACCCTTTCATCAGTAATACATTCACAGGCTTTTGCATATGTGGTTGTGAAACTCTCATTTTACAGGGCAAAGATACTTAGAAAGTAAATAACCCTATCTTTTTCTACCAGTTGGTTTCCTTCCAATATTCTCCATGGCCCTAGGTGTCAGCATATTGAAAGGGAGCTTATCTAAAAGGTACCAAATTAGTTTTGTTTACAAAAACCAGAATTTTCATGTGATTCTGTTGAGGCAAGGTTGTTTGTTCTTAAGAATTTAAAATGTGCTTCCAAAATGACCAAGTCTTATAACCTGTGGCAAAGGGAAGATGATACTTCGCAGCTAGCAGTTGATGTTCAAATATCAGGACCTTTTTAATATCTCATCTTTTCAGTGTTGTTATAGTACGAGCTTAAATAAGAGAGAGACCCTTGTTTTCTCTCCTTGCAAGGTAAAGTCAAAGGTATTAAATGACAAAGATCATTTTAATACAACAATTTTATTTGTGTTAAAATATGGGTCAATCCATATTTTGGATCTGTATTATAAAATTGTGTACATACTATTTTAAGAAATAGTCTTGGATCCAAAAGCAATTGAGGGGAGAAAAACCGTGGTCAGAATACATTGTATAAAAACATTTTTAAAAATAAGTTATATGTGGAAGAAATTTTGACTTAATTCTGAGATATCTTCAAAAAATTATTCAATTTTGGTCTGCTAATACAGAACATACTTTGAGTTTGTAATGGCTGCCTTGTATTCCCCTAACTGTTTTAAGTGTATGAACTCTACCTCCTCATATCAAAGGAGTGGCTTGAGTGAGCAATGCAATTCTAAGTGCAGTAAGAAAGAAGCCTAGAGATCAAAGTTAGCTATTTCAATATGAGCTCCTAATAGCCTGTTAGGTGAGCCACAAAAACATAGCCCTGAGTTCTGCCCAATTGGAGTAGAGATTAGCCCAGATGAAATAGAGTAAGGAATAACCAAGGTTATCAACCGGAAAGTAGAATTTAATGATATAGGAGATACATATCTGCCCACTCCTTCAACTAATGAGGCTTATTTTATATATAAATGTTATTTGTGTCTTTTGTCTGGACTAAATGGTAAAGGCAGGGTAGAACCCCTGGCATGGGATTAAATATTTCTACACCAATTTGTGAATACTTTCATTCTACAGCACTGCACTGGATCCTTTTGTCTCATGTGTGAAATGTGTGATATATATTCTCTAAACATTTATTTCTAATAATTATTTTAAAATAATTATTCAAATGTACCCTTGTTCACAGGCAAGGTCCAGTACATAAATATTGGAACAATTAAAGAGTCACTGTTTGCAAAGACTGCACACTATATTAGTTAAATTGACATAAATTTGGTGATTAAAAATGAAATCCTACCAAGACAGGGAGAAAAAATTGTTAAGTATTACCTCACAGACAGTAGTATACTTGCATAGTGGGTACTTTATGCACCTGAATGCTTCTATTAAACAATGGAATCCCATTTTATCATTTTCCAATTTCATGTCTACTCCTCTTTTGATGTCATCACTTAAGTGTAAGGCACCAGCTGACATTCATCATGGGCTAGTATACTATGTGTCAGACTCATGATGATTCACAGTAATTAGATGCTTAATGAAAATGCAAAGTGATTTATAAATAACCACTGTGTATTTTGGAGTGGGAGACACTTATGTCATGTCTCTTTAGGAAATTACATATATATATATTTCTACATTTCGTTTTAGCATGAAGATGAAGAAGCAATGTGCATAGTTCTTTGAAACAAATATTTTAATGTATGCGAAAGATGGTGGGCCCTCCTCTGCTCCATCATAGGGCACAGTCTTAGGAGTTTTGGCCCTATGCTGCAAGGGCAGGTGTTGGGCTGCAGGAAAGCTCAGAGACACTGGTCTAGGGGTGGGAAAGCACAATCTTAGACATGGGAAAGCTGGAGATGGTTCGGGGGTCCCCAGGCCTGCAACAGGGCCGGGACCATGGAGTTCTCAGGCTCTTGGACATCCAGGCACCAGAAGTGCAGAGAACAGAGTTGGGGCCAGTGGGCTGCATCTAGTCCGGGCCCTGGTGAGGTGTGCATAGGGGAGCTCCAGTAGTCCCAGTGGTGATGATCCTTAGCTTGATGGTGGCAGGCTTGGTGGCAATTATGGCTAGGAATGTAGAGAGGCCATCTATATTGGAGTCTAGACTGTGATTATGTAAACAAAGGCTTTTCCATGGCTCCCTACAGTAGATTTTAATGAAAAGAGTAGTCTATGGTTCCAAACAGTTTTTATTGTCATGGTGGGAAATGGGTGCATAAAACCATACCCCTCTTCTCAGAGTGGACCTGAGATTAAATACCTTTTGCAGGGAGGAATATCTGGGAAGGGAAGCTTATTGGTGTGCCTTCTGGACCTCTAGGTACCTCATTAGCATGAAGAACTCTGTTTTGAGACTATGTGCCTGTGGTTATGCATCTTTTCTTATTGTCTTGGTCTGAGATGTTTAGGGATGCTTTGTCTGCATGTGGAAGGGTTTAGGTCATTGCCCTTATGGGACATATGGAAATGACTATGTCATTTGTTCCCAAACAGGGCTTCCTTGCCTGACCTCAGTGAGAGAGGATGGGCCTACCTTGGCAGAGACTTGATGCTCTAGGGTGAAGGGAAACTGAGGTTGAGTGAATGCACCCTCAAAAAGGAAAAGGGTTGGGAATGGAAGGAGAGTCTTTGTAATTTGAGACCAAAAATGGGGCAGCATTTGATGTACATTAATTGATTAGTGAATTAATTAAAACAAAAAGAATGGCCAGACTAATGTTATATTATCAAAATGAAAGACAGCAACAGAGAAGCCACAATTTGCAAACCTTCTCTAAAATTTATGCTTAGAATCTTATTCACCGAGGCTACAACGAAGATGGGTCTAGTGAATGTGACTAGGACTGAAGGATTCTGAACCTGTGGACAGATCCCGGATGGAATGATTAGGTTTCAGGAATTAGGGGTGTGGCCTAACATTAGGAATACCTTCTGATTTTGGAGAAGACCAGAGATTGTTTCCCGACATTCATCTTAGGGTGCTCACATCCAGTGCCTCTAGCTATCGAAATCTCCCACACCCACATCCCTACCACCTATAAACTATGCATAATTTAAAATAATAAAAATAAAACATTTTAAATGAGTTCCATTCTAGTCCTTCCTTATGGCCCTCCATGACTAAGAAAATAGAACGACTCCAATACGGCCTTTAAATTTATATATGGTGACATATAGTGACAGTAGATGGGAAACAAGAAATATAAGTCACCTCTACAAACAGAAGAGTCACAAAAGAGATTTTTCTGTGAGCCTCTAACACTAAAAATGATAAAGAAAAAATAATAGAGCCTAGTTAGCACTTCGATTTTAGCCTAATGATACTTGTGTGTAACTTCTGACCTAAATAACTATGCTGTAATAAATGTATCTTGTTTTAAGCCATTAAGCTCGTGATAATTTGTTATGGCAGCAATGGAAAACTCATCTGCTAGGAATGAGATGAGGGTCACAGAAGGACACACACTTCCCAGACAAAGACTTATGAGCATCTTTCCACTCCTCATAATTGCTCTATCACACTAAACTGTGTTCAGAGGCTGTATTTTCTTTAGAAGCTTCTCCCTGTGGATCAAGGACAAATGTTATTGCAGTAGACATCATAATTTCTGTAGCTGACATAAAAGTACCTTTACAGAGTAACAATATAATATCGTGACATCAGATTTTATGGAAGGTAACTGAAAGAAAGATCATTTTAAAAAGCATGTCATTTTTTTCTTTAAACTTACAGGTGAGTCTTTTGAGTCTGAGTCATACATGGCGGCACATGGCCTGTAAACACAGCATTTGGGAGGATGAGGCAGGCAACCCCTGTATGTTTAAGGTCAGTATATTCTGGGCCAACTTCATTCAGTGAATTTTCACCCACATGGTACAAAGTAACTCTACTTATACTTACTGGGTCACAAACAAAAAGAAAACACAAGAGTAAAGGCAGTGTTTGGATCAGAAGGGTTTCAGTGGAAGAGGAAAGGGAAAATGCTTGAATTTTATAGCATAAATGCATGAAAATGTCAAATAATATAAAAATTTTAAACTATGATAATGAAGAATCTTTGCGGTCCTATGGTTGTCATGTCAGGTTTATCAGGTCCATATTGGCAAGTGTCAGAGTCACGTATATTTACAGAACACAGGGAATCAGTGAAATAAATATCGCCGTACATCATTCACTTTGTAGCTTTATGTTTTCTACATATTTTTCCTTTGGTTTCTCACTACAAAAGGCAACATTCTGAAAGCAACAAAGTTTGAATGAAATAAAATTCTGATTTTCCATATACTTTCCTAAGCTTAAGCAAAGATACAATAGTCCTTGTTCTGTTGTTTCTCTCTTAGTATAAGCCATTTTAGGCATTCTTTTAATATTGTCACTTTTTACATTATTTTATTATATACATTGTAGCAAAATAATATTACATAATAATGCATTCTTAATGTGTAATAATACCAAATGTGCTATTGGAAATTCATTTCATAAATTATTTATTCTGTGAGTCCTTGCCTTCCATCCATCACGATATGCACACTTTCATTTGGCTTCTACAATAAATCACACAGTGGATATTTTAGAGTGTTTTGGTTTCAGTGGCAACTCCATGTATTCACTAGCAATTTCCTCATATGCTGTACTTGAAAGAGTTCAGAAATTTCTGTTGCAGACCGAGGAAAATAGGTGAATATAAGTGAGTCACATTATAATACAAGGGAGCTGCTGGAAGCTTACTTTCCATTTATCAGTTCTAAAGTAAGTATGCACATTACATACAAGCACATACATGTAATAATTGAGCTACATAATCGTAAATAAAATATCTAGGCAGACTGTTTTGTATCCAGAGGTCTCAGTGACGTTATAAATAAATAATAAATAAATAAAATAAATGTTTAATAATAAAACATTTAAATAAAATAAAATAATAATAAATAAAATAAATGTTTTAAATTGGCCATGGGAATTATGAGTTAGGAGCTACAAAGGGAAGAAGAAGGTTATCAATTGAAGACAATCTCATACAAAAGATAATAATAAGGGTTTCTGAAAACTCAGAAATATTGGTGGATCCTGAAACATGGGAATCATTTATACCTAGGTTATATACCCTTTTGATAAAAGGTCTGACCATGGAATACAAATTTATGCTTGCTCTTTCACTACAGTACTGTGTTAAAGCAGGTATTTCACATGTCTCACTCAGTGGCTACAGCATAAAAAAGAGAAGTATGCATCACAATTCCAAAATGTTCTAAATGCCTGGCAATCAGATAATAGCTTCAGTGACTAACGTTAAAGGTAGCATGGGTTCTGTGACCCTAACAAGTAGAAAGAAACTCTGTGTTCACAGAATATGTCGACAGAGCATTGTGTGGAAGCATTCATATGCAAGCACGGTCTGTCTCCAAAGAGGACCTGTCAATGTTGAAAACTTACATTCATGCATATGCACACACAAATATAATTGTTATAAATGATTCTTGTGTTTTTACACAAGAGAGCAAAGTTCTTAAAAAACTTGTTAATTTAAAATATGGAGTTGTCCAATATATTCTTGGTATAATAAAACAAAAAAGTCATAGATAAATTCATAGAAACTTAAAATCATCAACAGGATCGCCATTCCCCAATGATTTAAACAGTTTTCTATAAAATCATAAGGAGACTTTATGATTGTAGGATCTCTGTTGTCCTATCTCAGCATTCAAAGGTCTCCATAGTCAAATATAAACACGTTTCCTATGCACAAGTAGGCAGCAATATTACTTCTTTTGCTTAAATAATTACAGAAAACATTCTATGCAATATGTGGTGACAAAATAATCCTGCAGGTAAGTATTCATGAATTTGGTCGGTGTGTAAAAGAATGATATCAGGAAACATCAATATCATGTAAGAACAGGGAGTATCACTCAAAACTAACACATAGAATGATGCTCATCCATGGTATTGGTATCTCCACAATGCAGTGATCTCCACTGCAACTGGCACTCACCTACCCTGGCCTCTTGCCTCCAGTGCCTGTTGGATCTATGCAGCAGGATCTATAATGTCACAGCATGCAATAGGTCTCTCTGCAGGAAACTGAAAGGTCTCTCTTATTTAGGGAGGGCAGAAGAGATACAGAGGTTGGCTTTGGTAGATAATATAGTGGGGAAAGAGAGAAGAGAAGAAGGATTAGGGCCTTTTATTAGGGGATGTATCAGATGTGCAAAAGGACGTACCACACTAGGTGACAGTGGGACTATGGTGCTAGTGATGAAGTGTTCTGCTATCACAGGGGTCCTTGGGCTGCCCATGGAGATGCCAAATCAGTAAGAGTGCCAACCTGCCACTATTCTCCATGATAATTTCACACCTTCCAAACCAATACCACTCAGGAAACTCTAAGACAAAAGGAAGCTTGGCAGTGCAAGGTAGACCCTAATGCCCCTCTGTACCACAGCATTCAAGGAACAGCCATATCCCCCTCTGTGCCACAGCATCTGTGTACTGACCCTGAAGAAATTGTCCCCAATGGTGGTGGTCTTTTTCTCATCACATAATTTGCCAGTTTTTGGTCATGAGCATCAATAATCCCAACAGAGCAAAGGTTTTACTTCGTGGTTCTGATCTCGTTAATCACATCTGATTTTTCAGTGCCTACTGACTTGAACCACAAGTACTTAATTCATAATATTACATATAAGACCCTAAGAGAGGCTCTGTGTTCTTCTGAATGCCAACCAGGCCTTTGTCATCTGCATTTATATCAGTATTCTTATTGTCCAAACTCCCACGAACGGAGCACTAAGGTCTGAGCACTCACTGACTTTTTGAGCTCAACATTCAAAACTCCTTCCACAGTTCTCCACAAAATCTCACACTAGATCTGTCACAGCAATATCTCAGTAACTGGAACCAATTTCCGTCTTACTTAACAGTTTCCATTGCTGTGGTAAAACATCATGATCAAAAGCAAGTTGGAATGGAAAGGGCTTATTTCATTTTGCATATCTAGGTAACAGTCCATCACTGAAAGTAACTTGGGTAGAGACTTAAGTGGAACAGCTACGTGGTGGAAGAGTGATTCAGAGACCATTCAGGAGTGTCATTAACTGTCTTGTTCCCATGCCCTTCTCTGTATCCTTTCTTTCCCAGGGATGACACCACATAAAACAAACTGTACCTTCCCACATCAAGCACTAATTAAGAAAATGACCCATGGGTTTCCTACAGGCCAACTTTTTTTTGGGGGGGTGACTATTTATTTATTTACATTTCAAATGTATCCCTATCCAATCCTCCCTACCCTTTGCTTCTAATATGGTACTCAACCACTCACCCACCCACTCCCACTTCCCCCTCTAGCCCTCTTCAATGGGGCATCAAGTCTCCACAGGTTCAAGCGCCTCCCCTCCCATTGATGCCAGATACGGCGATCCGCTGCTTCATATGTGGGAGAATACCCATGTATTCTCTTTGTTTGGACTCTGAGGGGTCCTGTTGATATTGTTGTTCTTCCTATGGGTTTGCAATCCCCTTCAGCTCCCTCAATCCTATCTCTTCTATTGGGATCCTTGACTTTAGTCCAGTAGTTGGCTGTGAGTGGCTGTATCCCTACATTTTTCTCATTTGTGGTCTCCTCGGATAACTCTAATTTGTGTCAAGTTGACAAACAGGGAAAAAAATAAATAAAAAGCTAGTTCAACTCACCACACAAATATATTCACTGAGTTCCTGGATATCAGTGTGTCTCAATCAGTGAGCTTGCACACAGTCGCCCTAGTCACCAGCTGATTCTAGCCACAGGATCTACATATGACTGCTGCAGTTAAGGCCCTTATGAGCATCCAACTGTGTGAGAGCAAGTTAGACAGTGACTCATGTCAAAGGTTACATGAAAACAGAATCTATATGAGGAGATATTTGTAGGAATCTAAGCACTCATAGACCACCAAGTGATCTCTGTACTGTGCTAAGCTATGGAGTTTTATTCTGTTTCAGACTGGTGTTTGCTCTTATAGAATCTAATTACCACTACAAAACTTTCTACCTCTTGAGAGCAGATGATTTCATGATACAGAATTTACTTTGCGAATTTTCCAAGCAGACATCTTGAGCAAGTAATTTATTTTGACGCTTAAGCTCACAGTACTTCCCCCCTTCCTCAAAGATATTGCTTAATGGACCCGCTTCTGCAAGAGATAGGTAACTACATGATTCACTCCAAATGGGCTTGCATTTACTGGAAAGGCTTTTTTCCTGGAATACATCACTAAAGAATGGGGAGACCTTGTCAAATTGTTCAATAGAGTCAGCTTAGTGGGGCAGGCTCAGCTTCTCTTAGGGCGGATTTTGCTTCCACATCATGGAGTGAGAATTCACAATTGAAACATTCACTTACAAAGGATCAATAAGCTCCATTCTAAAAACTCGTCTATCACCAGCAGGTAGGGGAATCTCCCTGCAGTTGCTGACTTTCTTGGCTGCTGTTAGGTAGTGCCTACTGCTTCAGGGAATAGTGTAAGTCCCTGTCAGAAGTGAGTGGAATTCAGCATGAAATCATTCTCCTTGCAAGAGCACTTCTTTGGAAACTTATCTCCAAAGTCACTGGAGGTTTACTGAGTACCTTGTAGGATGCTGCTGATATCATACCTGGCAGAGAAATACAGACTTGTGAATTGGAGGAAGGAACTGTTGTCATCTTAATTTATCTAGCTCAGTAAAATATTTCAGTTAAAACTTCTGGGCAGCTTCATCATAATCACATCACTTTTGTTAAGAATGCACTGAAAGTTTGGTTGCTATCTGGTAGTAATTTTTCACTCATCCAACCAAAATCCACTGGCAGTTATCTGGGCTCATGCTATGCATTTAGTATTAGAATAAATATGATAAATACACTGCCTGCTCTATTTGTAAGAATATTGTATTCAAGTTGATTGCATATCTAAAAGTAGTATATAACCATATCATAAAATGATTTCATATTAGAACTAATTTCTTACTTTATATATAACTCCCTATAAAGATACATTGCTCCAAGCAGATAATAATAAAGAGTAGGTGATATTTATGGCAGAGTTTAAATTTTAAGATCAAAAGATGCCAAAAAACCCCTGCTCATTCATTTTTTTTTCAGAGTTACTCAGTTGACTTCTGGTTTGCCCCTTGACCACTAAATTTGGTGTTTAAACAAACATCTATACCTATTATTGTCTCAGCCCCAGTGTTTTCAATATGCAGATACTTTTTAAAAATGTTTTCATTCAGTCTTCTTAGTACGATTTAACATACTGAAAAGTCAGTATTCCAAAGCATGAATTCCAGGACTGATATCCCAACTTCTCAGAAGATAAACAGTAGTGCAAAAAACCTTTTCCTATAACATTCATTCTAGGGACTCTTCAGGTGTACTCACATGTATTTGGATGTCCGCTAATGTATTTCAGAGAATCAGTTTTATGCTAACCCATTAACTATAGTGATCAACATAAGAAAAGACAACCAATAGAACCAAAATACCCATTGGTCATGATATTGGCGATGGACAGTGAAGGGATTCTGTGTTTGGAAATGTAGCCCAAGGCTGACGATGTAGATCACTGATCATCCTTGCCAAGCATGTGAGGAATTGGAACATTGGATTACAATTCCTAGCACAAGATAAAAATGAAAATGGAAAAGAATATGTAAAATTCCAGCAGAGGAGAGTTGGGTTAGAGCCTAGAGTTCAGAGTTATTCTTCTTGCATAAGAAGTTTGAGTCTAGCTTAGGTCACATGAGACCTGTTCAAAAAGAGAGACAAAGTAGAAAAGAAAGAGAGAGTAGAATCTAAAGAAAGAATGTGAAAGGAAGGACAGAAAAAAGAAATCCATAGTGTCTGTCTTGTAAGGCAAGTTGATATATAAGTAACAGAGCTACACGCAGATTTCACAAGTAGGAGAAATTCGAATTTGAAAATCTTTTAAAACTATTTTCGTAAGGTTTGATGTTATTTCTCTGCAGGATTAAATGAGCTAGTTCACACACATGCACACGCACACACACACTCACAGGTTGACTGGAAAACTGATCTCCAGAGGGTGAGTTCACTGGCCCCAAGGATTCCAGGAAAGTCACCATAGGAAAGGAGAAAGAGGTGAGGTGGAAGATAAAGAGAGAACACATGCAGGAAAAGAGAGAGAAAAGTGGGAAAAGTCAAGGTTGGTGCAGGGATTAAGGGATGCTGGGATTACCTGGAGGACAGGCTTGTTTTGATATATAAGATATGCACCTCAACCCCTTGTACCCATCTGAAACCAAACAAGAATGAAAGTAAAATTAGCCTAAAGAATAAAAAAGAGTAGGGAAATTATATGAAAAAAAGAATTTGATAAAGCAAAAATACAATGGACACAAGCTGTATGTCATAAGAACCAACCAACACATTATTTACAAAATATGCATCAGTTGACATTTATTTTAGGCTTAACAAGCATTAGCCGCAATCTTCCAATAAGGAGAAGGGAATAAGGAAACTGACAGAGAGAGGAGAGGGGGAGAGAGAGAGAGAGAGAGAGAGAGAGAGAGAGAGAGAGAGAGAGAGAGAGAGAGAATATTGGAGTTTAGTGTAAAATGTGTGATAGATGCTGATAACTAAATATTTGGAAAATAGGCACAAAATGTTATCTGTTCACACTCAAATTCACTTATCTAATGAGCATTTATTTTATTTTGCTTGTTGCTATGCCAGGCAATATTGATTCAGCAGGAGAGCATCTAGAATCTTTTTTTTTTCTTTTTTTCGGAGCTGGGGAGCATCTAGAATCTTATGGATTTGTCTTCTTGCTTATTGGTGAATTCTCCTTTTGAGGTACAGTGTCCCATACCATGTCATAATTGTAATACCAGGTACATAGATTTTTCATAGATGTACATTGGTGTACTATAGGATTTCATAATGAACTATTAGTCAATAATCCTGACTGTATAATAAA
This sequence comes from Rattus rattus, assembly GCF_011064425.1. Lineage (NCBI taxonomy): Eukaryota > Metazoa > Chordata > Mammalia > Rodentia > Muridae > Rattus > Rattus rattus. Next base: position 9,605,506 of record NC_046170.1, on the reverse strand, counting down.
TATTGGAATAGACACACATAAATCTGCATTACTACTTCAGTGGCGAGCTTTGAGGCATGGGCAATTTATTTTTTACCATCGAAATGTATTTAATTCTGCTAGGCTATGCACTCATTTTCATACAGCTAATATAATTTAACACCAAATGTGACTTCACTTGAGTCACCATCAGTCGTCACTCACCCCCTACACTGAAAGGACCTTGTTTCTGTTAGTCTAAATTATCAACTGGTTGAAACTAATCAGCAAAGAAGTAAGCTTCGACACGGATGTATAGGGCATTTCCAGGAATTATTAACTCAGAGTTAAACAACGCCTCCTCAAGAGCCACATTTCCAGAGTCCCTGAGAAGTAACGAGGTCCCATGAAAAAGCAGCAGGGCTTCCTTACCTGCTTTCAATGCTTGCTCGTGACTGCGGTCATCCTATCGCTGTAGCCACGGCCTGCATCCTTCTCTGACAACAGAGCCAAGGTTGTTTGACTTTCTGCCGTAGACTAAAAATCAATCACTCTCCATGATCTCTTCTTGCCTTCAGTACCAGTTTAGGCAAGCTGAGTCATCTTCCTGTTCTCTATGACCCAGCAGCTATAAGGTTCTAAGCCTCTCTAGGAAACAATTATTTATTGTTGAACTAGTCACCCAGAATATATCTGTGAAACAATCTAGAAAATTCCCCTTATTTTTAAAACAAATATGTATTCTCTTGGTTCTACACTCTCTATGTTCTGTTCAAAACTCCAACGAACACAATTCTCCAGTTTGTTCTAGGGTGAAATAGCAACGTCTTAATTGATACAGAATTTCTAGCCTTAAGTACAATCTGAATTCCCTATTTCCGGTTATCTCTCTTATCTAAAAGCTGCCAATTTCACCCTTCAGTGGCTCAATTTCTACTTTGAAGATTGCTGTCTTGTGAGGTTAAAAAAAAAAAAGTGAATAAGAAAAAATATTACCCAACAATTTGGCTCAACTAGAAATTATTACCAGCTTCAGGTCTATCTTCAATCAAGAAGTATGATGCAGGAGGACTTATTAAAACATACACAAAATAGATAAAGCAAGCCAGTTGCTAAGTTGCGAGAGATTTATCTGAAACACAAATTGAAGGTATCAGTGAACCAAAGTGTTCTGCCATAAGGAATCGGGTAGTCCTTCGCGGGATGAGGAGGCAATAATCTACATGGGTAGAATGCCTAAATATAATAAAAGAATAGAGATAGTTGAAGCACATGTCAATCTCGGGTGAGAGAAATCACAAAGTAAGTAAATGGCAAGCTATGATCAAAATGTATGTGTTTTTCATAAGTTTATGGAACTTTTTTGGAGAGATCTTTCCGATTATTCTATATTTATGCCCTAGATAGGGCATAAAACAGACAGAAAGAGACATGATTACTACAGGTGATTCCAGTAGGCTCTTCCCAGGGACCCAGAAATGGCTTGCATCACGTTCATCACCTACTGCCATCACTGGCGGCTGACAGGTGTAGTCCTTGATAAAAAGGAGCACTTGCCACCTGAATTCTCTCTCTGTTCCCATGTGCTCCTATCCCGTCTCTCCAGTTTTCTTTGTACCCGCTACTCTGCCCTCCTAAATCTACTTGCTTCTCTCTACCTGTCTGCATGTGTGCTTGACAGCCACTACCCCTCTCCAGGTCCTCACTCACAAACCCTTTTTGTACCAATTCTGCAGCATGCCATAATTTCTCAGGGGGACATGTGGGGACTTGTCAGGGACCTCCTTGCCACATTATACTTCATAACATTGGTGCCGAGACTCAGTCAGCTCTCCTGGTAGGGATCTAAGCCACACACCTAGACCCGGTTTCCGACCTGCCACCACCATAACAGATTTGCTTTCTGCTCCATGTCTAAGCACCCACCCAATACTGGAAATCAGGAAGTTCTCTCTTTAACTCCGCTTAGTCTGACCATTTCCTTGAAGGAAATGTTATTTTCCCAGCACTTTTTTTTCACCTTCGTGGCTTCTTAAAAATATTTGTATTTACTGTCTGCTTATTCTCTTAGTACTGGCCCCTGCTGAATAAATAACATTTTCCAGAACAGATCATGCTTTTTCTACTCTGTTCCCCTTGGGTTCCTTGGGATGCTAGGTTATCCAGGCTTGGGACTCACCTCATACATTGAAACTGTGTCCTGATGCAACTAACTTCTAAATTAATCAAGTCTATTCTCAGAATCTGGCCTCAGTATGCTAACCAAGCAATGGGAGAACATGAAAAAAAATTCTCCTTTCTTTAATCTTTTATTTTCCAAGAACTGTTACTTTCTCCAATTTCTTCCTCCCCATACTGCTTAAACATCTTGTTGTAAGTAGAAATATGTCATGGCAGAGGAGAGCCAGGGACTACAACACACACACACACACACACACACACACACACACACACACACACACACGTTTGTTCCTACCAATTGCTGCTCTTGCAAATTTGGTTCCAAATTCTCACTGGACTCCATTTATTCCATGTGGCTCTGGCCCTTGGCCTGCCCAAGTGAAGTGTCATACCCTTCCCCATCCTCCTGGCTTCCTGCAGCTGCCCCGCCTAAGCTTGCTCTCCCTCCATCAACTCAGATTTTATTACAAGTTGGCACACTTGACTTCCAGATTTCTCATCACCGCAAATGATTCCCAAATATTTTATATCCAAACTTTCTCTGCTCGACACTTTCAGTTCTGTATCCCCACTCTTTTATCTCTGATTTCTCTGAACTGTGTGCTCTCAAAAGGCAAAAAGAAAAAAAGAAGAAGAAAAACAGTATCTTATGATCATGCTTTAAATTTTATCTAAGGATTTATAAGATACTCATTGGGTATGATATTGAAAATCTATGTAATCTGCAACAATTTTTGACTTTAAACTTATATAAAAAGGCTTGTAATTAAAAATGTATTTATAATAGACATATGTATGTTTAGCTCCTGTTAAAGACACACACCCACACCCACCCACACACACATGTAACTTGGGTTTATCTCTTGTATAGGGCATGTAATTTAGATGCAACATTCATTTAAGTAAAAATATATATAAATATATATCTAGTAGCAAAAACAACAGTTTTAAATATCAACTATATTGGCCGCATGGCTTACAGCTTGCCCTATGATTTTACCATCTCAGGTTTACCACATGGTATGAAGGAGCAATTATAAAGTTTCTTAGTCCTAATGACCTTACTGATTTTTGTTTGCTTTTAGATTAAGAAAGCCAAAGAACGTTTCATTCTATGTTGGTATGGATTTTTTGTGTGATGATGATAGAAACATACCATGTCTGTGATTAAGCTCTTGTGCAAAATATTCTTTATATGATGATGAAATTTCAAGGTTATACAGAGTAAGAAAAGCTAATTTAAAATGTATGTCTAATACTTATGTCATTCCTAGTATGTGACCACAGCATGCTTTTTTCTCTCTGGTCTTAAATATGTGAATGAATGCTGTTTCTTTCACCTGCTTCCAGACATGAGGGGCCAATTTATCTCACGGTTTTCTAGCTACTCGATGTAATCTAATAGTGATTCAGATGTTATTTAAATATGGATAATTTTGAAGTTGTTTTATACTGTTCTACTTTATTGCCAGCTATGAAAAAGAATTATTGTTCACCCTTTCCAGACCAGGCATACTTTTAAAGTCCAGGGTCCAAAAACAAGATTATTAACTTATAAAATGATTTAAAAATAGATTATTGGATATGGTTAACATTCAGAACTAGGGGTTGGTAATTGAAAATTTGTGCTTAGATAACCTTCAACCATGGGATATGATTGTTGTGCCCAGCCCCCACTCCTGTGGGATGAATTGCTCTGCTAGCTTGAAGCCCAAGGCTGTAGAGAACCTTGTAGCAGCTACGGTTAAAATGGCCAGACAACCAAGTCCTGAGTCATTGCCAAATTCCTGTTTTTATCCTGAGAATGTAAACTTGTTTTTCCACTGTGCTTCCAGGGTTTTTTCACCAAGGCCTAAGACTCTGTGTGTGTGTGTGTGTGTGTGTGTGTGTGTGTGTGTGTATATATATATATATATATATATATATATATATATATATATATATATATATATAGAACCTTGAGTAAACAGCATTCTCTCTGATGAATGACCCGAGTCTGTGTCTTTTGATAAATCCCCCAGACCTATGCCCAGTTCTCAGTAGCATGGTAGAGCATTCGCCATCATATGACTACATTTTTAGATACAACCAACACATGCCTAGTTGCCATCTTCCCTAAGGGCTGGAGAAGTTGGAAACATAGCTTCATTGTCATCTTGGTTAAGGCAGCCACATGGCTTGCAGCCATTCCTGTTACATTCCTGTTACAAGATGTCATGCTTCACCACCTTATGGTTAAGAGCTGCAAAAGGAACAGAGCAGGGAAGCAGGTCTCCAAAGATACTTTATATTGGGATAAGATATCTGTATAATTTCTCTCTTGATAAATTGTTTAACCATTGCTCAGTATCTTTAATTTTAGAAGTTTGCATTTGAAAGGGTGACAGAAACCCCACTTTTCTCCATTTAAGGACCACATTTGGTTCCATTTAATTAGCAGACCTGATTTCAAAAAAGGCCTTAAGATACCACCTTCAGGAATACATCATAAGCCCTAGAAACTAAGTCCTAAGACATCAGCTCTAGCGAAAGATCATAAAATCCAGAACAAGATCATAAATGCCCTTCCCAAAGAATAGCCTGGGGATACCCACAAAAATGGTGAACTATTTTATCTCAGAATGTAACATCTGTGCTGGCCAACCCTATTTCATCACGTTAGAACGTTCATGATATAGGCATGTAGACCACTAACCACCTGTGATGTCCCTAGTATCAGGCAATGAAATTTAAGATTTCATAAGTATTCTAGAGAGTTCCCCAGGTTCCCTGTAAGAAGGCCTGTGTGCCTTTGTCTGAGGTCGCCATTTTAAAGGATGGTTAATCCCCTCATGTGTGTTTTCTGTGCAGAACAAATGCTCTTTTGGGTTGCACACTATCTGAGTCTGGAGTCTTCCTTCAGTGATTTTCAGATCCTTATACATTATTTTAATATTACAAAAAAACACAATTGAGAAATTTTTAACTTTTCAAAAAATGGTGATTTACATTATGAAGGCAAAAATTACTGCCTGAAAAATATGTTCAGCCTGTTTTTCCTAATATTATAATATAGTTTTATATATTTGTATAATATATTTATATTTATATATTTATGTAATATAATATAATTTTAGTACTCCATGGATATTTTATAAACTAAATCAAGCAGGAAACTCTTATGTTCTATAATGATTCACCAAATAAAGGTCAGAAAAGTTTCTGGTCTCTTTACGGTCTATGTTCATAGATTAAATTTTTTTTTTTTTTTTTTTTTGCTGCTAGAACAACTTTAACTCTAAATCCTGATTTTTAAGTCTCAACCCTACAGGGATGGAACCTAAAATGTTCTAGTCTCATGAAAGCTACTATAATTAAGACGTGATTTGATAGTCAGAAACCTTATGAAAGAACAAATCCTTTAATATTTTAAGAAATATACTTAAAGTCAAGCCAAGAACTGATGCATTTAGTAACAAGATTGAGCTTTATTTAGTGTTCAGTTTTGTGTTTGAAATGTATAGTTTAGAGGAAACAGCTAAAACACAGACACAGATTGTTAATTCAGATATGCATAGTATCCAGTATTTAATATTCATGTCCACTCTGTATGTACCTGGTGTTAAGCACAGGCATAAGCATACTTTTAAAAACCCTGTGAAGTTTTAACCTGTTACACATAGTATGTTGTTATGAATGCATGTTATCTATCATGCATAATATTGATTATAACTAAAGATTTTATCATTGCCTCTGGTTTACTTTCTACTTACTATTTTTTCTCCAAAAATATGCTTTAATATCCACATTTCAAGGAAACATGCTGCTCCGTTTTCCCAACAATCTAAGCTTATTTGGAGATAGGACAAACCAATATCCACAAAAGCAAACAGATTGTGTTAACAGTTAAGTGAGGAAAGTAGAGACACACCAGGAGTGCACAATGTGCACCTTCCACTATGTTGTCCGCTGGACAGCTTTCTATGGAATGCTGTAAGATGCTAAGCCCCTCTTAGCTTACAGTCTGTTTGCCTCCTAGATCTTTTGTGTTCTTTTACTCCCAGAAGTATCAGGCTATTGCCTCTTTCATCTGCCCATGGTGTCTTTTGTACACATTTATTACATTTATTTTCATTGAAATATGATTTCATCTTCTTTCTCATTCCTTTTCTCCTTCCAAATCCTCCTATTGCCTCTTCCTCTATCCCTCATAATTAACAGTGTGTGTGTGTGTGTGTGTGTGTGTGTGCACGTGTGCGTGTGTGTCAGAGTGTGTGCATGTGTGTATGTGTTTGTGTGTGTACATTTAGTTTTGATTGTGTGTGTATGACTTCAGGACTGATCTCCTGATTTTGGATAGAGCTTCCTTGTCATTTTTAGAAGAAGACACAATATTTTCTGGTCCTCTGACTCATATGATCTTTCTGCTGCTTCTTCTTCTGCAATGTTTTCTGAGACTTGGGTATGTGAGTTTTGTTAAAATTTATTCATTGGGCTGAGCACCTCTTGTTCCTTTTTGTATACTGTAGTCAGATTAGGTAAGGGTCCTCCATAATAACTTGAATTTACACTACATTCTGAGTTCCAGTTTTGTGGTCATGTTAGTGAGGAGACATGTACAAATATCTACTCACCCCAAATAAACAAATGATGACAGATCAACGTGAGGATGCCAACTTCTGACTTGGTAAACCACTGTCTTTTATTGGGGATAATTATAAGAATAAGAACATGGGTGTTATATGAACATAAATGACTCAAAAATAACTTTATCAGCCAAAGCTCTCTATATCCTAAGGGACAACTCACAAAGCTGCAAACATGGAGCATAGTATTCAACCTGTAGGCAGCTCAACCAGTTGAAAAACATCCTTTCTGGGTAACTCATTTGCTCATAGTCTCTTACAGCGGTTTGGATAGTCTCTGCTTGTGTCCAGACAATGCAGACTGGTCTATCCTTCTATTAGGCAATTCAACTTGTCTGATGGTATCACAACAGCACTTGCAGTTATGCCTTCCTATGAAAGACGGGTCCTAGTCTACCTTACCAGTTTCAGGAACTTTCAGTCTTTGAGTTGCTTAGTTCTTAGAGTTAAGGAGTTTCTCTTCAAGATGGATTATTTAGACAAGTAGTTCTTAACCTGTGGGGATCAAACCTGTTGTCAAAAGCCTGTCTCCAAAAATATTTACATTGTGATACATACAGTAGCAAAATTATATTTATTAAGTAACCACGCGAATAATTTTATGGTTGGGGTTTACCACATAATGAGTAACTTTATTAAAGGGCCCCAGTGTGAGGAAGTTTGACAATCACTGGCTTAGACCATCTGTTTTTTAATACCTTTACAATATCCTGTGTCTCAAGCAACTTTCCTCCAAGAAGGAACGGAGGTTTAATGGCGGGCATGCAGCCACTAGGGCAGGTGCTGTGCTGTGGGAAGCTGCAGGACACTGCTCCAGGGGTGCGAAAGTGCAATCTGAGGCACAGGACACAGCCAGCGCTGGCTGGCTGTCCCCGGGACCTGCTGTCTGGTTCTCAGCATCCAGGTTCCACTGGGATGCCGTGGAAGAGCTGAGGACGAAGTGGGGGCTTGCGGGGCTGGATGTAGCCCAGGGCCCAGAGGAAAGAGGTGGAGCTCCAGCTGGTCCCTCAGGGAAGAGTTCTAGGCCAGACTGCTATGGGGTTAAGCTTAATTGAATCATTGCTGGGAACACAGAGAGGCTTTCTTTGGGAGATTAGACAGCCTCCTCTGTGCCTCCCCATAGTGGATCCTGATAAAAAAAAAAAAAAGGAGGCAGTCCATGGTTTCAAGCCGTTTATTGTCTCGTGGAAGGTGGATGAGTAAAACCATACCCTACTTCTCAGAGTGGGCCTGAGATTAAATACCTTTCCCAGGGAGGTGTGTCTGGGTATGACTAAGCCTCTAGACCTTTAGGTACCTCATTATAATAGAGATCTGTCTTGAGCCTACGTGACATGTGGTCAAGTCCTGTACCTCTGCATAGGCTTGAAGCATTGCCCTTATGTAACTGATGGTCACAATCTCTGGAGGGCTGTGAACTAGTGACTGGCCTGGTTTGCTGTGAGTCAGGCAAAATGCCTACCATCCCTCAGGGTCACCAGGGTGTCCAACTTCCTCATCCAGAAACCAGGGTGTCTTTTACTGTCCCACAATGAAAGATTTTAATCACAGAGAAAGCTGCTTCATGGTAGTTAGCATACTCAGTGCTGAAGTCTGAACTTGCTAATTGAATTTATTTCACTATTAAATATCTTGGAAAAACAACTGACAATAGGAAATACGTATTCATAGTTCACACTTTATTGTTTGTGACTTAAGGTCACTAGGTTCTGTGCTTTGGCCCTGTATTGGAACAGTGCATTATTCTATAGAAATACCGTGGAGACGAACAGGAGGGCAGAAGTGTAGTGGTGAGGGCCAGCTGTTGATAAGATGTAGCATTCAATGGCTTAGTTGATCTTCATTCAACTAAGGCAAAACTCAAATAGACAATTAGTTGAAATTCATGTGTGGATTAGAGTATCATAAATTTTTAGTCTTGATCCAAATGACATTTTGACTTAGACCATTCTTGTATGGAGAAAGGAAGAAAGAAATACTGTTCTACAGGGTAAAGTGAGTGACATCAATAAACTGCACATACATACACCCAAGAAGATCTTAACTTATTGTATATACACTAAGAAAAAAGCACCTGAGTGTCACTAGTAAACAGTAACACTCTGTGGTGTGCATAGTGGTACATTTATATCACCAGAAGTGTTTATAACATCAGTCCTTACCTTGGATGCGGAGTGATAAAGTATCCAGTTGTTCTACCTTTCTTGCTATATAAAAATGGTTTTTGAAATCTCATAGTTTTCAAAGTTCTTTACTGAAAGCAAGCTGAAAGGGATCATGTTGAATAATTCATTACTTTTCTTTTACTAAGTAGATAGCTTATATTCGGTAAGATTTTAGTTTGAAATAGGTACTCAAATGATCATTTTTATAAATAAAATTAGCTAAATATTCATTCCAAGAAAAAATACTAAAATATTTTAGTAATTTACTGAATGAGAATTCAAGAATCTAACAGATATTGAGGAAAATTTCAACATGGAAAATCTATACAGCAACTTTGTACTTATAAAAATCATAGAAAACATAAAGATATAGAATAATATCTTACATATAAATTACTCATATAAGTATATAAAATGTACAGACTCTTATTGTTACTCAAATTCAAAGAAAATATTGAAAGTAGGTATGGAAGGTAATCTAAAAGCAGAAGGAAAGCACACAAATTAAAATAATTTGGAACCAGCCGGGAATGGTTGTGCTTACCTTTAATTTCAGCAGTTTGAAAGCAGAGGCAGGTGGATCTCTGTGATCCTGAGGCCAGCCAGGTCTACAATACAAGTTGGAGGACATCAAGAGCTACATAGAATGATGCTGGCTCAAAAATCAAAACAAAACAACCACAAAAAGCAAAACAAACAAACAAACAAACACTCCAAAAGTAAAACAGCAGTAACAACAACTAAAATACTTGGGAAGCCTGAACTTTAAGGAAAATTCTAGAAGGTTAACAAAAGTGAAAACTAACGTAGGAGCAACCAAAAGCTTGAAAAAACGGCAATAGAAACAGTGTAATACACGTGTACACATGTAGACATGTATGAAACAAACACACACATGCACATGCACACACACACACACGAACAGAGAGGAGTATTACATATACACACATTGAAGGATATACAATGTTCAATACTTAAAATGTCAAAGAAAATAAAATAATCTTTACCATTTTTAAGCAGAGTGACAGGTCATGTGAAAAATGCTTCAATTACATATAGTATTAGTCTTAGAGTTTCTACTGCTTTGATGAAACACCACTACCAAAGCAGCTTGGAGAGGAGAGGGTTTATGTATGTATTTATTTTTGACTTATACTTCTCTATTCCTGTTCATCATTCAAGGAACTCAGGGCAGAATCTCAAACAGGACAGAAACCTGGGAGCAGCAGCTGATGCAGAGGCCAAGGAAGAGTGCTGCTTCCTGTACTCTTGGATTGTTTCTTATGGAACCCTGTGGGGCGGCAGGCAGTGAAAGGTACCCTGATCCCTAGTTGAGACAGGAGACCCTAAAAGGCAGCCACATTTCCAGCGTCCCAGATCAGGCCCTCACTAGCCGCAACCCTCCACAAACCCCTGTAGAGAGGTTTGAGACATGGAGAACAATGTCCCCAGCCCCTCCTCCACAGGTGAGGACGTGACCACAGGTCTTGTAGGTTCAAGACAGATCAGTCATAGAAACAGGACCACGCCCCTGAATATGTAGATGAGGTCTTCCCAAGCTCTCAGGCCAAACCAATAAGAAGTACCTGCTGCCAGACACTGACCCATCCAGAAACCTATATTTAAGTGTTCAGAATTAAAGGTGTGTAGGAATTATTCCACTGTCTGAGAACTTCTGTCATAAGAGCTGTAACACAGCCTCTTGGGGAAGAGATCTGCTCTCCCAAATCACCATCAGAAGCTCCCCTGCCCCCCTCCTGTCTAGTCAGTCTCATGCTGGTTCAGCCTGGCCCGAACAACCCAAGCGGCAGTGGCAGAAAGGAGAAGAATCAGCAGCTGGGGGCAGTGAAAGCTGTTCCTTGTCTCAGTCTGAGTTCTCTCCCCCTCGCCCAAACCTGAAGACCTAGCCAGGTGAGAGATTGCTGTGAAGAACACCCTGGGGCCAGAACCCTACAGAACCCAGGACCATCAGCCCAGGGATAGCACCACCACCATCAATGACTAATTAAGAATGTACCTTACAGCCAGATATGATGAGGTCATTTTCTCACTTCAGGTCCCCTTCTTTCAGGCAACTGTAGTTTGTGTGTTAAATTTACATTAAGAATAGCCGCCAGACATTAAAACTCATCAACAATAATATGCATAAAATATACTGAAACAAAGAATTCAAAATTCTTCTTGAAAACACTTCTACTTCAGATATCATTAGCAGTGGCATTGTCGATGAAGTCAGATGACAGACCTGGAAGAGATAAAAATTCTATAAACACCCATTTGTGTGAAGTATTGGAGATTTTAAATTAATGAAAATATGGGTTAGAAGGAAATAACCTCATAAGTTATAGGAAATATGGTTTGCATCAGAAAAATGGAAAACAGATTACCAAGGATTTTTGCAATCTTAAATTTTGATTGCAGGTTTTGGAGAGAGCAGCCAACATAAATTGTGGCATTAAAGCAAAAAGCCTCAAATATGGGTTACAACACAAGGGGGGGCATTGCTTCCTGTAAAACCCAACCCAATACAAATCAAAAACAAGGACAAACAAAGGAATAATGTGAACTTCTTAGAGTATTATTCATTTAGGAAATCTCATGGAAACAGTACCAATCAAACAAGAGGCTCCCCTCTATTTATAATCATGCTTTTGAAATCTAACAAAAAAGATACCAGACTTGAAGAAAAAAAAGGTCACTCACATTTTATCCATTGAATTTTAAGATATAGGAGTATTTAATCACCAGCTTTTCTCCAGACATCACTTGGAGCTTAATATATAAGAATATAATATAGCAGTAGTTCAGCTGCCTCTGGAATGAACAGGACTCAAGGCCCCAGATTTGTGACTACAACTCTATGACTCAGAGAACTATGCAATTACTGATGTGCTTAGAGGAACCTTCCCTGGAGTACAAGAGCAGAGGAGTCCTTGTCATTGCTCTAAGAAGTCTACAAATCTGCAAAGGTCTTTTATAGAAGTCAGATAAAAGAGAGCATCTTGGGCAATTCTGTGCATACATGATATTGAACAGTTGTCAGGCTTCTCTACTCTTTCTGTTTGAAGCCGGTACGAGAATAATCTTTTATATAAATAAAATGTGCTATGTATTAATCTTTGAAAAAACTAATGTTTAGAATTGATCATGTGGTACTTAGTTCTAATTAAAATTTACATCAACATAAACTCTATTGATCTTAAACAATTATTGAGATATGCAAGCATTACGAGCAAAGTAGAGCAGGGATGAGAAAGAGGTAGCAAAACCAATTACTCAGACACCGTAACATATGATCAATAGATAATGTATGAGTTTTCTAAATCACAGAGAATTATCACAATTAATTCATATTCTCAGATAAAGTATTACAAGTAATACTACAGAGAGTAAAGAAATCATCACTGTGTTGAAATAAGATATCTCTACTTTTCATCATAAGATATTTAGTGTTATCTTTTTTGTGGTTATATTAAAATTTACAAAGCTAACATGTCAAATGTTAAAATGTTAATAACAAGTAATCATTTAGCCAACTATCGTGAGCAATGTAAATGTTTTGATTTCTTCCTGTCTTTTTGCATATCAGTGTTTTTGTATTGCTATGCATTTTCCAAATGCATGACACATTTTGGCATAAAATTATCAGTCAATAAGTTCTATGTAAGTTCTGCTTCCCTGTGATGGTTGGTTTTAATGTAAATTTGCCACAAATTAGAACTACATGTGTAGGGAACATCACCATTATACTAATCAATTAACTCAACTGATGTGGGATGACCCAGAGCAAATGTTAGCAGCACCATCTGATAGTTTCCCAGATAGAAAAATAGCAGAAGGAAAGTTTTGCCTGTTTAGCCTTGTTCCCCTCTTGACAGTGATCTGAAGTATCCTATTGCTTTTGCTATGGATTCCTTCAAAGATATCAAAACCATATTTTTTTGGAGTTTCAATGATTGATTGAGGACAAGTGATTCTTCAGCTACTCCCTAAATTTTTACTGTCAAATTGGGATTTGTAGGGCACTCAAATTCATGGACTAAAAGACTATCAGGTTGCGTTCTTGGCCACTGTACTGTGACAGAGTTATTACTATTTCAGTGTAACATGATTTAATATATGTGTCTATCATTCCTGTTACCAATTCTGTTTCTTTGAAGAATACTGACTAATACAATTCTTGTGCTATGTGTTTGAGCAAGGACAAACTACATAGGCTAGAACAATGGATTCTGGTGGGAACTGGTCTTTGTGAAACCAATGGGAGAAGCAGTAAGGCACAGGTGATGGGAGAATACTTTTTATGTGTGTTCCATGAGGACATTTTTCTAACTGTATAGATATATGGAGTTCCTATTAACTTCAGTCAATGAGTCCCTCTTGACCCTTAATTCTCTTACCTCCCACCTGCTTTACTTTATTTGAATACATTTGCTGCCTCACTATCATTACACACTTGTAAAGAGTTTCTGTTCCCTTTCTACCAACTGCAAATGATAGTTTAAATGAGACTGCAATCTGAAGGTTCTTCAGTCTTCAGTAAATCAAACACATGATGCTAAATGGTGGAAAACATGGGTGCTTTTTGAAATGAAAATTCTTTATCTAAAAATTAATTCAGATAATTATAAATAGTGTTGCTTGAATTCTCTGAAAGTCTTCTTATTTTGTAAATGGGTAGTAATCCAGATAGTGAAGGCAATACACCATATTGAAGGACCAGAAACATCATGGTTATGCACTGCCACCAAGAAAATATGTATTATTTTCTGCTGTGTTTGCTTTTTTCCCAAACAGTTTTTTTTTTAATTTTTATTGGTTATTTTATTTATTTACAGTTTAGATGTTATTTGGCATCCTGGTTGCCCCTCTGAAAACCCCCATCCTACCCCCACTCCTGCCTCTATGAGGATACTCACTGACCCGCCCAGCCACCCACTCCTACCTCATTAACATAGCCCCTGGGTTGGGGTATCAAGCCTTGATAGGACCAAGGGCCTCCATTTCCATTGATGCCAGATAAGACTATCCTCTGCTACATATGCAGCTGTAGGCATGGGTCACAGCATGAGTATTCTTTGGTTGGTGGTTTAAGCCCCTGTGAGCTCTGGAGTGGAGGGTCTGGTTGGTTGAGATTATTGTACTCCCTATGGGGTTGCAAACTCCTACAGTTCCTTTAGTCTTCCCCTAACTCCTCTACTGGGATCTCAGTGCCCGGTTCAATAATGGTTGACTACAAGCATCTATATTTGTATCAGTAAGGCTCTGGCCAAACCTCTCAGGAAACAGCTATATCAGGCTACTGTCAGCAAGCACTTCTTGGCATCTGCAATAGTGACTGGGTTTGATGGCTGTGTATGGGATGTATTCCCAGGTGGGGCAGTCTCTGGATGGCCTTTCCTTCAGTCTTTGCTCTAATCTTTGTCCCTGTATTTCCTTTAGACTGGAACAATTCTGGGTTAAAATTTGTGAGAAGAGTGGGTGGCCCCATCCCTCAAATGGGGGCCATGCCTAACCTACTCTTCCCTTTGTTGGGTATTTCAGATAATATTGTCCCCATTGGATCCTGGGAATCTCTTGTTTTCCTGGCTTTTTGCCTACCCCAGTTCCTCATTCTCCATTGCTAAACACCTCTGTTCAATTTCCTGACCCTCTGTAAATCTCCACTTCTCCTCCCACATCTGATCCTAGACTCTCTCTCTTTTTTTCTCTCTCTCTAACCCTCTTCTCTTCCTCCCAAGTCCTCCCCTTCTGCAACCTCTAACTCCTTTGAGTATTTTGTTCCAAATTCTAAGTAGGATTGAAGCATCAACATTTTAGTCTTCCTTCTTAAGCTTTATATGGTCTGTAAGTTTAATTCTGGGCATTTCAAGCTTTTATCGTAATATAACTTATCAGTGAGTACATACCATGTGTGTTCTTTTGTGATTAGGTTACTTCACTCAGGATTTTTTTCTAGTTCCATCCATTTGCCTGTGAATTTTATGAAATTGTTGTTTTCATAACCTAATAGAACTCCATTGTGTAAATGTAGCACATTTTCTGTACCCACTCCTCTGTTGAGGAACATCTGGGTAGTTTCCAACTACTGACTATTATAAATAAGGCTTCTATGAACATAGTGGAGCATGTGTCCTTGTTATATGTTGGAACACCTTTTGGGTATATGTGCTGGAGTAGTATAGCTGGATCCTCAGGTAGTACTATGTCCAATTTTCTGAGGAACCTCTAGACTGATTTCCAGAGTGGTTGTACCAGCTTGCAATTCCAACAATGGAAGAGTGTTCCTCTTTCTCCACATCCTTACCAGCATTGGTTGTCACTTGAACATTTCTTTAGGTTCTTCTCAGCCATTCACAGTTCATCAGTCAAGAATTGTTTAATTACGTCTGTATTCCATTTTTCATGTGGTTATTTGGTACTCTGGAGTTAACTTCCTGAGATATATGATATATATATATATATATGTGTGTGTGTGTGTGTGTGTGTGTGTGTGTGTGTGTGTGTGTGTGTGTGTGTGTATATATATATATATGATTAACCTTCTATAGGATTTAGGATTGCTAAAGGTCTTTTTCCAATGTGTTGCTTGCCATTTTACCCTATTGCCAGTGGCCTTTACCTTACAGAAGCTTTTTAGTTTCATGAGATTCCATTTGTCTATAATTGATCTTAGAATCTGAGCCATTGGTCTTCTGTTCAGGTTATTTTCCCTTGTTTCAGTGTGTTCAAAACTCTTTCCCAATTTCTAATAGATTCAGTGTAGCTAATATGCACAGAGAACAACTAGAGATCTATTTGAAATATTGGAATTCTTTCGAGAGACATGAATTTCGTTTTGTTATTCTGTTTTCCTAAAAAAACATACAAATATTGCTCATGTCACGATTTCTTGGTCCTGGAGTGAGTGTTCATTTTTATATTGCATAATAATGTGCCTTTACTTGTTAATGTAAGGATGCAGTAGTGTTCAAATTCAGCTTCTCAATACTTTAATATTATCATCATAATATCCTCATACTGTTGACTGAAATGGAAGTTACTGGTAGTGTCATGTCATACAGACTTATGTGTCCGTGGAAGGACACATGATGTTTGGAGAGAGTTTAAATAAGATTATATTGAATAAATGCTTGCTTTCATACCTAGCTTTGCGTTGCTTCCTTGGTCTTCCACCATTGCTCATCATTGCTACCTTGAGCATGTCATGGCAAAGAACTTCTCTTGGCATCCCAGCTGTTCCTGTTTGCTCCTGATGGCTCATGTTCCACTAAGGCCTGGCAGTTTCTGCTGGTTCGGGACAGCCCTGATGATTTCTAGTTGGTATCCTGACACTACTAATCTGCGCTACTGGAATTCTGAAGAACAGCATTTGAAATTATCCCCAAAACTACTTCTAAACAAGTCCACATCCCATGTTCTGTTTACAATCTTTTCTTCCCTACCTTTAGATGCTGGACTTGAAGAGGGATTGAAGCCTTTGAGAACTGTTATTAGCAGCAGGTTTAAAAAATATCTAGGCCTACAGTGGACGTAATGTTATTTATTTAATTTGTACTTTACACAATTTTATTAAATATGTTATAAAATGAGCATGTCTGCTTATCACAACAGTGTTATTATTTAACATTGTTCAGATGTAAAAGAGAAATCTCAGGGGATCTGGATGACTATATACCACCAGAAGAACAACCAGAGGGCACTGTTTTTGTGTGAATTTCAAACATTTGAGAAGGCAGAGAAGCGTGTCTGGAGTTGCAGCTGTTGTAAGCATTAAGGAGAATGTGTGATATGATCATTCCCATGGCATCAATTAATTAAAAAAAAAGTTTCCATAGGGCACAATGCTTAGCTGCTGCCTGCCATGTATTTAGAGAAATTCTGTCTTACACACCCCTCTGCTCTCTCTTTCTAATCGTGTGTGTGTGTGTGTGTGTGTGTGTGTGTGTGTTTTGCAGATGAGACAGACATGAGATAGGAGCATTCATTTTTGTCTACTTTAATTTCACTGTTATTATAAAGAATCTCTGGTCCAGAACTGTGGCTGGCATGGATGCTCTGTTATCTGTGTCTGTAATAGAATAATCGGAATCAGCTTGCAGAGCATTATCTGCCTCTGCTCTTTCCAATGATCAGTCAGTAGTTTGGGTGCCTATGCCAGCTGGAACTCAGAACACAGTATTAGCATACTATAAAAAAACTCCTTTGCACATATTCAATTATGTTCCCAAAAGGACTCATGCCTTAGTGGTTACAGTTAAATGAAGGCTAGGTTGGGTGTAACTCTCATTTCTTAGAAGAAAGTAAAGCTTATGAGTATTCTGTTTTCAAAAAGTGTGATGTTGCAACGTACACTGTGATATAATTCTATTTCTACTGTTTCTTTTCAAACACATGAGGTATTCTTTGCCAGTATCTCATGATAGAAGTATCATGACTTGGCTCTACAAAGTAAGCTAATAACTGGATATTGAAAGTATAATGGAAGTCACATGAAAAGTTTAAATATGAGATGATAACATAACATTGACATATAGTCAATGCCTGCTTTATCTTATCAAGACACTCAGCCATTTTGAACCTTAGCATGTCATCTCTAACTAATAAATAAGCAGAGGCGAATCAGTAGTATGCTAATATGGAACTGTTCACTGCTACAACACATCATGTATTGACATCTCAAAGAGATCTTACAATGAGTGAAGTGCTCCAATTTCAGAAACTACTTAACTTATATTTTCTTGTATTTATTTATCTGATTGTGTGTTTGTGTGCGTGCGTGTGTGTGTGTGTTTGTGCATGTCTATATATTTGTTTTATATGTACACAGGTAAGTCAGGCTACCCTTTCATATGTGCACTTGTGGGAATGTGCTGATCATGGGGTCAGTGAACAATTTTCAGGAACCACTTCTCTCTTCTCATCATCATATCACTGGACAGAAAGTATCTTTACATCACTATGCTCTCACCTACCCCAATTTAACATTATTTTTGTTATTAAGTTAGTTATTTGATTCAACCTTTTTATTGTTTTATCATTGTTAGGAAAAAAATTCATATATTGTCTTAATTCCTATAACCTGTTTTTAACAAGGGCTTCTTTGTGAGTAGATTTAATTTTAATCACCTGTATTTTATTTACTCCAAGTTGAGGGAAACATTTTACCTAGTACACGTAAGAACTGTACCATTGTCATCAAGAAATGCTGTTTCCTCTATGCCTCAAGTTACCTGTGCTTTCTCTTTTTATAATACATCTTTTTATTACATACTGTATAAGTTTACATAGAGTTTTGTTTTCTTTTAATTAAATTTTATTTTAAATTTTGGAGGTAGGAAATCCCTCTGTCTCTCTTTGACTCTACCTCCCTCTCTCTGTCTTTTTCTGTCTCTGATTGTCTCTTTGTTTCTGTCTCTCTTTTTCTATCTCTGTTCCTCTGTCTCTCTCTGTCTGTCTCTGTCTCTGTCTCTGCCTCTGTCTCTCTCTGTCTCTCTGTCTCTCTCTCTCTCTCTCTCTCTCTCTCTCTCTCTCTCTCTCTGTGTGTGTGTGTGTGTGTGTGTGTGTGTGTATGTATGTTTAGCTAAAAAATCCTGTAGGAGTCTGTTCTTACCTTCTACTTTGTGAGTTGTAGAAAATCAAGTAGTCAAGATTGGCAGCAAGAACCTGTTAAGTCATCTTTTCAGGGAGTATGTCTTTATTCCATATGCAACAGAACATTAACTTTCTGTGAAGGTTCATATTTCAGGAAGGTCTGAAGCCATGGAAGACAGTTCATTGAATTAATGAAGACATCGACTTCTATGCATTTCTTTAATTTGTGACTACCAATTGATTGTCATCTGTTATTTACCTCTAATAAGTTCAAACATTTTTACCATTTGATGTCAGGAATATTCTTATAGCCAGCCCTACTGATATATTTATTGCACGCTGTGACTAGCTTTCAATCTTTAAGTACTATGTAGGGTGTCATGAAGTGATAGAATGTTTTAAAAGACTAGAACAACTGATCCCCTAGCAATTCCATCTTTATACTCTCATCACTTGAAAGACATCTGAAGAAATATCAATGAGATAGTCAGTAGTTCTCTATGCAGAGAGGCCGTCTGAATGGGACCAAATAGACCTAGTTAGGTGTGTGAGTCATTAAAGTTTCATAATCATTAATGTAACCAATGGAAGCATTCCTTCTCAGTGTGGAATAGTGCGGGATGCTTCAAAGGACCTCTTCAATAGCCATGACCTTGTTTCAGACTGTACCATGTGTACAAGAATTGCAAGCCTTGAAGAAAACGATTCTTCCATGGATATCCAACTCCTTGCACAATGCTGAATAAATTGAAAAGCCCAATAAATGCTTGCTAAATTGATGAAATTGGCAACTCACTCACTTTATTCTAATTAAAAATTTTCTCTCTAGCAGGAAAACAGCTTTTCATTGAGCACATTTCAGAAAAAAAAAATTAGATGAAGAAAATGTAGGCACAAAATGAATGCAGATCTTACTCAGTTTGATGAGCATATTTTATTATCTACAGTTTGTTAGCAATTAAATGCAAAAAAAATCTGATTTTTGTAAACACAAGGGGGATCAAAGTAGGGCAAGTTCACCAACTACATATAAGGCTTTGCAGTTTTTTGCTATGCAATTCAGATGAACTGTTTTGGTAGTGTTCTTGTTTTGTATGATATGGTTCTGGGGCATAAATTCTCACAGGAATTTATATGAGTCATATTTGAATATTTAAGAAAAGATCTTTTGAACATATTAATAAGCTCTCATTTATGCAGACAAGATAACATACTTCAATCACCTTACCTAAAGATCTTTATGTCAACTTAGTTTCTGAATCTTGAAAGCCCATGTATGTTTTTTTCAAAGCCATGTATGAAATATTATGTAATTAAATTTTACATTACATCAGACCAACTGCATAATAAAATGTCATCTGGTTAATTTTGGTTTCCAAATGTGTTTTATAGCTAACTCCAAAAAATATTACATGTGATTCATACCACAAACTGTTATGTATGCATGTACCAGCATATTTATGATATTATTCAGAATGCCAAATGATGTACTAAATTCAAATATGGACATGCTAATTTCCCTTGTGTTGACAATATGAAGTTCTAAGCATTATTCTTTAATCAGAACACTATTCTGTTTGCCAAAGTCATGGAATATGCTTCTCCAAAAATTGTTAATTTTCTTCTATTTTGCCTAATAATGAGATCATTAGTCTTTCAAATATCAGTAGATAATGGCAAGAAATTAAAGATTTTAATATGGCTATATAAACACATAACCATAGCTAATTTTTCAGTTTGAGTAAGGGCACACATGCAAGTGTTCTGGAACAGATACTACCTACCAGCCATTAGAAAATTGGTCCACGTAGAAAATGACATAGGTAGAAGAAAGTACTGTGATATGCACGGTATTTTATGGAAATTTTAACTCAGAATAGATGCAATTGTTCAAGAGCTGTTTCACCTCATCAGGAAACCAGATATTCTTGTAGCCATATGAGGCTCAGTGGTAGAGTACATGTTCAGTATGATCAAGACTCTAGTTTTAAACAACCAAAGAAAAGGAAATTTTTTTAAAAAGTCAAATGCTCTTCATTCATTATTTTATTGGAATTTCAAAATGATCTGGAAGTATTGAATGGTTTAATCCTGCTTTTATTAGTTCCTAGGCATTGAGTAATTTGCCTTATAAATATTTTTTTAAATTTTATTCTTACCAAACACATTATGGTTGCTATTTTTATCTACTTTTCTCATTTATTTCTTGTTTCTGTCATTAAAAATATGTATTTGCAACAGATATGTACATTTTGAGGTAGGTACAAATATTGAGCAAGATTGAAGATAAAATATAAATACAAATTAAAAGGACAAGACTCCAAGGTATCTAAATTAAATATAAGAATTATATAGGTAAAAATGCTAGCTCATTGATTTATTTAACAAACATCAACATTTTTCTTGAATATAAAGAAAGAAGTAGCATTGTGCACAGTAACAGGAGATTCTGTGGGAAATCCTTACACAGTCATTAATTCTCCAGCATAGAGTCAAGATTGAGTGATTACAATATGAATTATATTATGCATATCACTTCAGCAGTTCACATTCACCCAGGATCATGGTTCTGTTGCCCAAACCATTTAATCTAAGACAAACTACAATTTTTAATATATAAGTCATCAGATAAACTGTCTAATGTATATATTGATAAATCCAGGTCTTGGTATATGGAAATTGTAGAATTTCAATGTTTAATGATTAAAAAACATCTAAGCATGATTCAGAATGGTAGTTCTAGAAAGAAAAACAAGATTATAAGCAAACTACATATGTACACTCACACATAATCACAAGCACGTGGAGAGAAGAGAGAGAGAGAGAGAGAGAGAGAGAGAGAGAGAGAGAGAGAGAGAAAGAGAGAGAGAGAACAACTCTACAAGCACCATTAATCTTTTTTTGCCTAAAACAATCAATGTTTAGGTTTGTGTATTTATTCTTAAAACTTAATAATTTCGCAATGGTTCTTTAAAGATTACACACTTACTCACTTCCAATTATTGTTGCTTTTATTTTTACCAACTAATAAGGTTTGCTTAAGCAAAAACCAACAACAAAATAATGAAAAGTTCCTAACATAATAGCACAATGTGTAAAATAAAAGACATGTGTCTATTTCCAAAGATAGCATGTCCCTGCTTTTGGAGTGTGTTAAGACAATTTACAAAATAAATATTAAATATGAATATATTGGCACACACCTGTAATCCTATCACTAGGGAGGCTGGAGTTCATAATTAAACCTCTGAATGTCACACCTCACATTAATTTAGAGGTTACTCAAATGGAACTAAAGGGATATTACAGAGAAATGTGCTTTCAGTGTTCAAGTTTGGGTTTTGAGAAACACAAATTCATTCACAGCAGAAAAGATATCTTTACAGTCCAATTAAAGCAATTGAATTGGTATATGGTTGCAATTTACATTGCATTGCTATTTTTAATGAAGTCATTACCTACTGAGCATCACCATGCAAATTATTTGATAATATGGAACAGTAATTGTCCTATATTTTTATTTGAACAATTCAAAGAAATCAAGCTTCTGCAGAAGAAGAGGGTAATTTGAGACTTTCTGCAGTAGATGAGGGAGCACATGAGGTATCTTCTAACTACATGGCCTCATTCGTGAGGCCCAATGAATATGGATTAACAATGAACCACGGTGACACTCAGAGCTAAGACAGATCACCAGAATAAATTTACCGTACGTGTACTGTACATGTACTGTGTAGTAAGTATTGATCAGCTTGCAGGAAAGGACCTGGAAGATATTTTCAACTTCATTCTCTACAGAGAGAATTCTTGAACTAATATTTTGTCCAATTACAATGAACTGTCATTAAACCTGTTGGGAAATTGCTAAGGAAGCAATTAGGCCAAGGACAGTTTCCAGAAAAGTCATAATTATTTGGAACTTTGAGAAAAATAAAAACCAGGTTTGTAGTGTCACCAGATTATAATTTTATTAATAGTTCAATAATTATCCTTTTCTCCGTGGATTGATATTTACAAATCAGTAACTGCCCACTCTACTACGTATATCTTTAAAAAAAAGTTTTTGTGTTTTTATCTCTACACACACCCCCAGGACACAGCAAAGGGAGAGTAAACTGAATAAAGGATTCAACATTTTTCCAGAAAATTAAAAAAATTAGAATATATTATTTCCTTATTTTGTTAATATTCTTATATAATAAAATTTAGTACATGAGGGCTGGGCTAGAGTGATGGTTAAGAGCACTGTGTGATTTTCGATAGGATATGGGTTCAAGTCCCAGCACCAACATAGCCCTTCACACTGGCTGATAACTCCCATTCCAGTTGCTTGAACACCCTCATACAGAAATATATTCAAGCAAAACACCAGTCAGTGCAGATAAAATTAAAAAAAAATTAAAAAAGGGAAATTATAAAACAAATTAGCACATGAGTAAAATTACACGTCTGCTAATTTCTAATTCATAAGTCAAGAATAAGAGACTTTTCTGTTGCTAGAAAAGAAAAGAAAATTGACTTTTCTTTGCTCATGAGGAGAACTTAAAAAAGAATCCCTGTTTGGGTAAAAAAAGAAAAGAGAATCATATTTTATAATTTTCTTTAAGAAAATATAATTAATAACACATATTATTTCTGCTAGTTTCAAGGTATAGATATATCTGTGGTGATGTATTCTTGAACCATGGGAAATGACAGTTAGGAGGTGTAGCCCTGATGGAATAGTTGTGGCCTTCTTAGAGGAAGTATGTTACTGGATACATGGGCTTTGACAGTCCTTAGTGTTCAAGCTGCATTCAGTGTGGAAACAGACCCTACTACTGACTGCCCATGGAAGCCAGTCTCTTGCTACTACCTTTGGATCAAGATATAGAACTCTCAGCTATTTCAGTACCATGTCATCCTACCATGAAAATAATGGACTAAACTTCTGGATCTGTAAGCCAACCCTGAGTAAATGTTTGGTTTTTAAAAAGAGTTACATTGGTCACAGTGTCCCTTCACAGAAATGAAACCCTAAGTAAGACCATATTCAATAACCGAAGTTAATAAGACTTTCACTCAAAGTTTGGGCTGCTTTCACAAAACACAGAGTTGTATTTTCTGAATTATAAAAAATAAAATAAAATATATGTTTTTGAATGATTTGTGAAGCTTTCTTTATTATTTTGCAGAATACATCAAAAATTATTCATCCTTTATCTGCATATGAATATATATACATATGTATATCCGGGGGATTGTATGGGTCCAATTCAAGACACGAACAATTACATGTCAGTGACAGAAGTTTTGAAAAGAGAATGTATCATCTAACTATCAATTACCTTTTGCTAGATAACATAATCTGCGTGTGTCACAAAATATATAATATCATTTAATATTCTTCCCTGTAGTCTTACTTGTAAGGTGTTGTAATTCTGGAAAAAAGCACTCAATACATTTTTTTTACAATTTTCCTATGAATGCATCTTACATGTTCTGAGTTCAAACAAATCTATATTAATTATTGGTAAAACAAAGCTACCCTTTCTAAATAATACTATAATTACATTGTCCTCCATTGCTGCTAGGTTTTTACTCGGTGTATAACGTCCTCCAGGAAATCAAATGCATGCTATGTTTGGGTAAAACTACTAAGGGCAAAGAAAATACCTCTAAGAGTTCTCTGAGAACACTAGAAAGAAACTAACCCAACAAGAGAAAAGAAAGTAGGGGTTCTTGACTTAATAATGAGAGTCCTTCATCATTTCCACATGAATGAAGAAAGAAAAATACACTTACGCCTGTGGCATCAGGTATAATGTAAATTATTGAATGACACTGTTTAATTAATTAATTGAATCATGGCTCTGCTGCCTTTAAATTACAATTCCATTGTTTGAATATGAAGTAGTAACCAAATCATTTATCAAATCACAAAGCTTTTGTATAACTCAGGAATCTTCTGTCTAAATTTTGATCATTAAATTTGAGGAAAGATTGGGAAAAATATTTCCAAAAAGACTTACCTTCTTAAACAATGAGAATGATAAATGACTCAATGGCTTTGTATTAAAATATTGAGATGGGGCCTATATTACTGCACATACTTAATAAATGTTTTCTGAGTAAATATTTCTATATGACCATTTTAATCAAAGTAGTATAGTACTTGACAACCAACCATCCACTCATCCTTCAACTTACTCTCTTTATATACTAATTAAAACATTTGAAAAAAATTTGAAAATTTTTTTGGAATGTCAATTTGAATATGGAACTCAACATATCAATTCTCTTATTAGTAACTTTGTTTTCTACTTTTATTCAGCCTACAATTGGTAATAATTCATAATATAAACATCAAATCATAAAAAATATGTTCAATGCCAGCCACACCAGCCAGGATAATCTGAGAAGCTCATTGCAGATTTTTACCTCTCCCTCTGCTCTTCCAAACCAATTGCCCAGTCTCAGACCCATCTCTGGAGCAGACAACCTGCTTTAACCAATTTTCTTTCCTCCTTGCCTATATCTCAATGGATCACATAAACCTTCTAAAAACATCCTGCATGCCACTCATTCCTTTAAGTCAGCAACCAACTCCTACAAGCATTTCCTAGAAGCCTGTAAGCTATACTGCCCAGAGAAGTAGGTAGATTAACTGCAAATCTTCAACTATCTTTTCTCTTTAAATTCAGCTCCTCACGCTTACTCCAACTCTCTATTAGACCATCTGCAGTAGCTTTCCTTCTTCTTGGCCTGCCATCTCCAGTTGATCACACAGATCTTCTCCCCAAACTTTTTCACCCATTAATCTCTCTAGCCTACTCCACAATATCAGCAGGCTTTCAAAAAAAAAAAAAAAAAAAAAAAAAAAAAACTGGACACCCAAGCCTGCCAGTCAGAGAAGCAAGTAAGCCAAAAATCAAGCAGGTAGTCACTTTCCCTCCACTCCTCTATTCCATCTCAGTCTCATCTCAGCTGGGTAGTAGACTAAAATGGAGTAGCTTCTCCTCAATTCCTGCTCCTATTTTCTAGAGTCTAAATGGATCGTGGTGAACACCCTGCTTTCTTCCCTAAGATAGAACTCCTCAACCCTACCCACAAAACCCATGCATGCTTTTTCCTAAATGTCAGCACTCAACACTTAGAAACACTGTACTTGAAACATTAGTGGACTTGGATATCAGGATCCAAAAATAATGTCCTTCTAGACAACACACATTCTGCTAAGAACCAGAGAGGTCAACAAAAACAAAGGAATAAAACACTCACCCTACAAGTATAAGACCTATAACTACAATCTTCCCAGACTTAGATGCATAAAACCACAATTGATAACATCCAGAAAAAAATGCATCCACTAGAGTCTAGGAACCCTATCATAGTAGGCTCCCAGTTTTTCAATAGTGAAATCATGAATCAAAAACATTAAATAGCATATACAAATATGATAGAGATCCTTAAAGAAGAAATAAATAAAGCCATTAAAGTAACCTATGTAAATAAAAAAAATGAAAGCAAATGAATAAAGCCATTGAAGACCCAAATGGAGAAATAGAATCAGTAAGAAAAATCATAAATTTGATGATAAAAAAATATTAGGAAGTAAACAGGAACTTCAGAGGAAAGCATCAACAAGAGAATACAAGAGGTGGAAGATAGAATTTTAGATATTAAACACACAATAGAAAAAGTGGATGAATCAGTCAAAGGATATGTTAAAAATTTAAAAATCCATAGCATAAAATGTCCAGAAAATTTGAAATATCATGAAAGGACTAGTCTAAGAATAGTTAGAAGAGAGAAAGAAGAAGAAATTCAGGTCATAATCACAGAACATATTTTCAATAAAATTATAGAAGAAAATTTCCCAAACCCAAAAAAATGTATCTATAACTATCAAGGTACAAGAAGCATATAGAATATGAAAGATACTGAAATAGGAAAGGAAATCCCTGTGTACATAATAATCAGACAATTGAATGTACAAAGTGAACGAACAAGATACTAATGGCTGCAGGAGAAAAATATCAAGTAAAAGTAATTAGTAGGCAGACCTGTTAGACCAGGTAACATATATAATAATAGGTAGATCTATTAGAAATACACCTGACTTCACAACAGAGACTCTAAAAGCCAGAAGAACATGAACAGATTGCACTAAAAACCTTAATAGACCACAGGTACCCAACCAGACTACTATAAACATTCAATTACAATAGAAGGAGAAAATAATTATGTTAAAAAATAATTTTAAGCAACATCTAAAAACTTTAACTGACTGAATATTATATAAGAAGAGCTCAACTTCAGAAGCTTAACCATGCCCATGAGACAAAAGGAATAAATACTTCCAGAGCAGCAAATCAAAAGAGGGGAAATACACACACACACACACACACACACACACACACACACACACACACATGCTAGCATGCCTCACCAAAACCAAAACAACAAAATATCAGGAATCAACAATCATTCCCTTTTGACACCTCAAAATTACTTTTTCAACTCTGCAATACACTAAGACATAGTAACAGAAAGTTTAGTGAACATAGTGAACAATACAGAAAGTTTCTGTTAATGAACTAACAGGATCTATTCTATTCTACTGCTAGAAGAATCATGCTTTAATGCTAGGTCACATATCACCTCAGGGTAAAAGAAAAGAAAAGGATATTCTAAGTAAATGGATATAGGAAAGAAAATGTCATAGCTGTCTAATATGTAATAAAATGGACTTTAAATCATGCCTAATCAACAGAGATAATAAAGGACAATAAGTACTCATTAAAAGGAAAAAAATTCATAAACATTCTTAACATCTATGTCCCAACACAAAGCCATCCCAGTATGTAAAAGAGACACTGTTGTAGCTGAAATCACATATTGACACTAACACACTGATATGAAAATCCAAATGACATAAAAGATATGTGCAGATCACTTTACAGAAACACAAAACAATATGCTTTGTTCACATAATTACATAATTTTTCCAATATTAATCACATATTTAAATGCAAAGCATATTTCAACTGGTTTCAGCAATCATATACTAAAAAATAGATATCAACAAAACCAGAGACAAAATAAAGCTTACAAACTCATGGAAACCAAATGACTCACTACAAAATGAAAGCTGGGTCAAGCCAGAATTAAAGGAGAAATGAAAGTAACTCTTGCAGTACTGGGTTGGTGGTTATAAACTGACTTAGTTTATACTCGTCTTGAAATATTAGTTTCTGTCACTGTTAAATGATAGCATTGCAGTATATAGCAATCTTGTTTGGCAGTTATTTACTTTTAAGTCTTTAACTATATCATGCCTTGATTGCCTGGAATGAAGAGTTGCTGATAAGAGAGTTGATGTTATTTTGATGTGTTTGCATTTGTGGATAACTTGGCATTTTCCTCTTAAGCTTAGTATGGTTGTTTGATTTGTAATTTTGATATCTTGACTATAAATGTCATGGAGAAGTTCTACTCTGGTCATGTCTATTTGGGGTTATCAATATCTCTTGTATTTCCTTCTCCAGATTTTGGGATTCTTTTTTGAGTCATTACTTATTTTACAAGGAAACTTTTGAATTCTTCACTAAGAATTTTATATTTCCACTCAGTAGTTGAAAGTTGGAAAGAAAAAATATTTTTATATTTTAATTATTTTCTGCATTCTAATTTATACAGCCCTTCGTCTATATATTATTTCCATTTTTCTTTGAGGATCTTATTGCTCCATTGACAATAAACAAAACAATAGACAATAAAATAAAACAAAAAGTTAAAACTGGTATTTAATGTGTGATGCAATTAAAAATTACTTATGTTAAAATGGAAATAGCAAGTGAATTAAGGAAGGAAATAAGTCAGGAAGAGGAAAAGTAGGAAACAAGGAAGGCTAAATTAAAAAAAATTAAAACAAGGAATTGAAAAATATGTAATAGAAGGCAAGAGAAAGATCAAACAGATCTACATATTATGAAGCTAACATCAATATTAGACAAATACAAGGGAGATCATTAAAAATCAAACTATATAGTATAGAAAAAGATAATAAAACACAATTATTAAAAATAAAGCATGGGCAAAGGAGGAAATACAGACAGCAGAAAGGGAAATAAAATATTTGCAAAAAAAGAAGAAAGTATTGACAAAATTAGATGAGTATCTGAAGGGAAATAAAAGAATATTTAAAAATGATACAGTAATATCTTGTCAAAAGTGTAGTAAAATGAAAAGTGTGAATCTTAATTTGAAACAAAGTAAAAAGGGATTAAGAATAGGCTAAAGTGATACAGTATTTTCATTATGGGCCTTCAAAAATCCAAGACTGCCAATTACATGCATGGATATTAATAAGGATAGTTGAATATTGCCTCTCTTCTTTCCTATGATTTATATTTTTGAGGAAACTATATTGATCAATGACCAATGTCTTACCAGTGCTGTCCTCATTTAAGTAGTTTTCTTCCTGCTAAGAAAGTTCTGCTTTCTGCTAATGACATAGTTTTCCAGTACTCAAACGGGACAGATTCTTTCATTCGCCCAAGCTCTCCCTAGTTCAGATGCTGGGGGAGTAGGTAACATCCTAGGTGGGAACATCTCAGAAGTCCATTGGTCATATAGGAAGCAAAGACAAGTGAATAAAGTGTCAAGGAAGAGCCTGTGCTTGGAGAGAGTAGGTGTGTCTGGAAGCAGTGAAACAGAGGACTTGAAGTCAAACCTTGGGTCAAAACTGGTGGCCTATACTGTGCTGGAGACAGCTTTCGAGTTTGCGTTCTCTCTGTTCTAATTCTTTCTCTCTTTTCTGCTTTTGCTAGAGTTTTCCAGACAGCTCTCTTTCTACCTTCTGCTCCAGACCGTTCTCTAAAAAATTCTCTCTTGCTATTCTTGAAAGGATTCTCATAACCTTAGAAAGGGCAATTTATTCATTCATTTGGAATAACAAAAAACACAGTACGGTGAATATTATTCTCAACAATAAAATAACTTCTGGGGTAATCACCTTCCCTGACCTCAAGGTGTATTACAGAGCAATCGTGATAAAAACTGCACAGTATTGGTACAGAGACAGGCAAGTAGATCAATGTGAATAGAGTTGAAGACCCACTCTGGAAATCTGTCTAGAGGTTCCTCAGAAAATTAGACATAGGACTGAGGACCCAGATATACCACTCCTGAGGATATACCCAAAAGATGCTCCAACATATAACAAGGGCACTTGCTCCACTATGTTCATAATACCCTTATTTATCACAGCCAGAAGGTGGAAAGAAGCCTGATGTCCTTCAACAGAGGAGTAGATACAGAAAATGTGCTATATTTACACAATCGAATACTACTCAGCTATTAAAAACAACAACTTCATGAAATTCTTAGGCAAATGCATGGAACTAGAAAATATCATCCTGAGTGAGGTAAACCAATCACAAAAGAACACACTAACCTATAAGTGGATATTAGTCCAAAAGCTTGGAATACCCAAGATGCAATTCACAGACCACATGAAACTCAAGAAAAAGGAAGACTAAAGCATGGATGCTTCAGTCCTTCTTAGAAGGGTGTACAAAATACTTGTTGTAAGACCCCGGAGTGGCCCTACATCAGGAACACCACCCACAGAGCACAGCTTGACAAGGTGCAGCAATAGCAAGAGGGTATAAGGTTTTTAATCCACGTACATGGGGTTGCTCATCCACGCAGGGAGAGGCAACCCCAAACCAAAAAACACACAATTTTTATTCATTACACAGGGCAGACTTCAGCAACAGGGTTAGCTGGCCTATTCTCATTGGTGGTACACAGGACAAAGCATGTTGTCAGGTATTGGCTGGCCTGCTCATGGGGCTGTTCTTGGCTCCATTAGTTACTTTCCTCATCCAGCCCCACACCTGGCCTTGGAGAATCACTGGGAAAGGGCCAAGTTGGCAAGTCCCTTAGAGGGAGGAAGGAATTAGGTGGTCGGGCAGGGTCAGGATGACAACTTGTGGTCATTCTTGGAATCTACCTCAGGGAGGGGTAGAGGGAACAGTTTTGTTTGTTTGTTTGTTTGTATTTTTTTTTATTTGGCTAGTTTCCATTAAGCCTGGTCACTCTGACCACCAAGACCTTGCTCCTGTATTCCCAGAACTTCATATGAAACTTATTTCTTCATATTCAAGGGAGGAAATATGGAGATAATGTGTGAAGCAGAGACTAAAGGAAAGGCCATCCTTAGACTGCCCCACCTGGGGATCCATCCCACATACTGACAAAAAACCCAGACACTTTCGGATGCCAAGAAGTACTTGCTGACAGGAATCTGATAAAGCTGTGTCCTGAGAAGCTCTACCAGAGTCTAACAAATACAGAGCCAGATGTTCACAGCCAACCATTTGCCTGAGCATGTGGTCCCTAATGGAGGAGTTACAGAAAGGATTGAAGGAGCTGAAGGTGTTTGCAACCCATAGAAAGAAGAGAAATATCAACCAACCAACCCACTCCCCACTCCCACGCCCAGAGCTCCCAGGGACTAAACTGTAGAACCCAATCAGCCCCAGATCTGAGAGGTCCCACTCATGAAAACATGGTGATGGAGAGTGATGCAATCAAGGAAGAGGTTTAATGATCCAGTGCATTGGGGTGGCCCTGTAATTGGGACAGAGGTGAATCCCCCAAGAACAAAGGCATACACTTTTTATACTTTTTAGAGGTACAAATGACATCAGCAAGGATACCGTTTAAACTTATTGGCTAAGCATATTGACCTTTAAATCTATTGGCTAGTAAGCATATGACATAAATTCAAGCTCCTGCAGGGAGATATCTTTGGCACACAGAGGGGGTGGTAGAGGGTCCTGCCCCTACTGTGGTTGGCACTTTTTGAATAGCGTGTTTACTCAGCGAATTCTTGTGAAACTCCCTGGTGAGAAGTCCCAATCACCTGATGTTTTCTAAGATAGCTTTTGTCTGCTTGGTTCCCACATTCCACAAAACCAAAAGTAAACATGGAGCAACATATGACTCCAGCTGCATATGTTACAGAGGATGGCCTTGACTGACATCAATGGGAGGAGAGGCCCTTGGTTCTGTGAAGGCTGGATGCCCCAGTGTAGGGAAATTCAGGGTGGGGAGGTGGGAGAGGTTATGAAGGACCCTAGGGGATTTTGCAGGTCTTATACCCACCCATCTTGGGTCAAGGCTAGACCAAGTTCCATATGCCTCAGGTCAAGGGTAAGCTAGGCCAAATTCCATTCACCAGCACAATTCTTGGATGTCCTGGCTGATAGTCACCTGACCCTCTGGAAAGTCCCAGAGTTCAAATGCCTATCATGATTTGCCCTTGTTTCCTAAACAAAAGATGTAAAAATCAGTAAGCTTAGTTTGAACGGTAACCTTGCTGATGTAACCTGTGCCCCTAAAAAGTATTAAAACTGCTTGTAATAGCCATTTGGGATTGCCTTCTTGTCACTTGCCTTGAAGCACTAATTGGGGGTGGATGCGCTGGAAAATAAACTCTTGATTTTGCATTTTTCTTTGTCTCAGTGTCCACTTGGGGGGGAGTAAGCACCACTGACTGACTAAGTGTGGTGTCTTACCGGTGGGTCGATAGGGGTGCACAGAGGGAAGCATACAAGCTCATAGAAGCAGAGGGAGGGAGGATGGGATAGGGGAATTTCCAGAGCAGTAACCATCAAAGAGGATAGGTTTTGAAATGTAAACAAATAAAATACTCAATTTAAAAAAATCCTGGGAAAGCTCATCTCCTGCAGATCATAAACATAGTCTTTCATTTTCCATATCAATCCAGTAATTTACTTTAGGTTTCCTTTGGATTATTTTATGAATCAGGATAACATGACCTCTTTCCCTTAATTCTTCAGAGAAACATGCACAAATTTTCTTTGAACATTGCTGAAGAATTCAGAGATCTGCCTGCATCTGTTAAGTGTAGTAGATAAACTAGCTAGGTGGGACCCTGTCCTGAAATTAGCATTTCCACCCCTCCTGTGCGTGGACTTATTGCGCCTAGGGTGACCTTGAACTCAGGATTCTGTATATGTATCTGTCTTTAGATCTTTCTGACAAGCTGGCTCATTAATGGAGCTGCCTTTGTTCCTTTAGATTCATGAAGCCCCTCCTATAATTCATATTGCATTCTTAGTTTTTGCATTGTTGAGAAATTATATATTTTGAACTCATGTTTTTAAATTTTTTTTCTACAACCTTAGGGGCTGTCCTGAACGTCCAAGCATTTTGCTAACACATTAGCAACCCTTTCACCTCCTAGACTCCTGCTGTCTCTGATCATCATAGAGTAATTAACTAACATGAACATGGAGGGCATTCCTTAAAGGAGAGATGTCAGATATGTAAATTATTATGCAAACAAGCCTTATGGCCAAGGCAGCCATCAACACATGTGGAGGCCCACATCCACTCTCCCGGTTCCAAGGGCAGGAAAGATGTCACTTTGTCCCCATCTAGATTATTTTGGATAAGGATATCAGTTTGTGTTCTCAGGGTCTCTTGATAATTAATTACCCTGCTTATGGGATGAAGTTGGATATGTGATCTATAATTCTTGAAATTCAGAGTTTCTGAGCTCTGTATCAGTGACTAAAAAGTATGTACATCCATAGGTTAACACACCCATTGGCTTCTATGAACCTCTGATAATTTTCAGTTAATGAGTTAGGTCCCTAGCCAAAGACCACTGAGGGCAGAATACTATACCTTTCAACTGACCCTTATACTTCCTGTAACCTTTTGCTTCTGTGTCTGGATTTCCTGCACACCACACATACTTTCCTAGGCCTGCTATGTCTTTGGGACACTGATATATGACATTGAGTACCTCAGACTTGTGGTTGTCCTGTTATTAGGTGATGAAATGGATAAGTTTTTTATTGTTGTTGTTTTGTTTTGTTTTGTTGGTTTGGTTGGTTTGGTTTTTTTTTCCTTCTTCTGGGTTGCTATGCTGTTGTGTGCTCTTATCTGACATATGACATGTAAATATAAAAGAGAAAGGTCCACTCTGGTGTTTATTTTGTTTTCCACTGACTTTTGTTTTTGTTGTTGTTGTTGTTGTTGTTGTTGTTGTTGTTGTTTTTCCACTGAAGCTGAGGATTGCAATTTCGTCTAACTGATGAGCCTCTGGGAACTGCTGATTTCTGCACTGGCATTGCTTAGTTTCCTGGAATTCCCCACCATGCTGTTTCTTTCCTCTGGGTTCTGTAGATCTGAATTCAGGTTTGCACGTGTGTAACTAGGGACCAGTTTACCCACTGAGACATCTCCTCAAATCCAGAGTAACTCACTTCTTCACAATAGGTTCTTCCTGCAAGATGATAGCCAGCAATTGCCCTGTGTGTAACAGAGAGTGGTAGGATTTACCTACATTGATGTTCTTAACAGTACCTCAGCCATCCTTTATATTTTCGGGTGACTATTCTTTTCTTTTGTGGGTTTCTGAATCCTTTTGCCCTTTTGAAAGAGTCTATCTTTGCTTATTCTGACTCTCCTTTGCCAGGTCACACAGAGACTTTCCAATTATCCAGAAGTCCTCTGGGCCTGCATTGATGAATTAAAATTATTATAAAATAAAGGTACAGAAATACAAATATTTATTTTTATGGATGTCAGAAATAAAAAGTAAAAAAGAATGTTGAAAATTCTAGGTGATCACTGACTTATTGTTCCACTAAACACCAGAGAATACAAAACATAAAAACCTTTAAAGTTTGAAAAAACTCAACACGGAGAGAAAGATCAAACTGCCTGTATGCCTTCTGTGATATTCAGGACATGTTGCGTGCTGTTCTTTAGTACTTAAATTCCCATACACAGTTACTGTCAACTCGTGTCATTTTTCCTACAATCAGTTCCCCAAGCATCAGTAAACTGATAAAGATGTTAATCTCTTTTGTACTCAGCTGGTATATAAATTGATTGAATCAAAAGAGACAAGGCTATAAAAAATTGTTTTTCCACACTGCTCTAGAAGCAAATCTAAAGATAATACAACTCACAAATATTTCGAGGGTTGTAACTATGTCAAAACCTATACTAGCTTCCATTAGATCAAGTGTGATGACATCTAAAATCTTTTTAACAACATACTTGGTGATTCATGACAATATTCCTATTTGTCTATCTCATCCTACTTTAAATTAATGCACACCTTGGGCAGGCAAGCCACTAAAGGCTATCCTCACAACTGTTAAAGATAAAAGCAAAGACTCACCAAGAAGGAAACAAAGTAAAGACTTTGAAACTTAACAGACAGATAATTTAACATGTGTAATCATTTTTAGCATTAATCTAGATCTATAGAAATCATTCCCATGGTATTTATCACTACTAATATTTCAGCTCCAAGCCAGGAAAAATTCAAATTTGCTATTAGGATCTAAAGTTAAGTCTTGACAACTGTGGCTTTCCTGGATGAAGGAGGAACAAGAGTTCTAAGGTCATCAGTACAGCAAAAGTTAAACATTTGTCCCATGAACGGATGCAGAAAATGAAGTATCCTGTTTCATTTATGAAGCTATCTATTGACCATGTTTGAATCTGTACAATTTAATTTATTATTTATTGACTTTTTGAAATAATAATATAATTACATACATTTTTACTCCCCTTTGTTCCTTCCAAATTCTCCCAGGTACCCACTTTGTTCTTTTTTACATTTATGTCCTTAATTTAAATTAATCATTGTTACACACAAAATACGTATATTTTACATATACACATATACATAATGTATACATATATGTATAATGCATACACATATGTATTCCTCAATACTTTAAAAAAAATGGAAAAAAAAATCTGGTCTACCAACCCCAGCCATGGACAGCACAGCCTGAGGCCATTAAGACGAAGGACTGTGTGATGAAGAGGTAGCAAAGTGGTAGAGCAAAGGAGTGTGCATGCAGTGTGGAAAGAGACACAAGGGCAGTGAGTGACAGGTGTGAAAGATGATGTGTACAGTAGACCATGTCATTGCTGAAGGGCATAAGTGTGGGAGTGTGTAGCAGTCTGGAGCTTTTGCAGAAAAAGAGCAACTCCTGGACATACTACCTAGTCATGGAAATCACCCTGTCTCTGGGCAAGGACAGAGGCTCCAGATGGGTTATGGATCATTTTCTGGAATGGCCCACCATGAAGAACAACTGTGGTCCATAATGCCATCAGAGGCGATCCTTGTGTCAGCTGTCCATGCTGATGGTTGTGATGAAGTCTGAAATTCACATGAATACATGTGATCTGCTGACTGAATTCTTGGTGATGTCCTCCAGCTTTGCTGTCTAGGGGTCATGTTGATATAATGCTCTATGCAGGAACCTGAGGGCATGTTGAGATCCATAATCCATAGTGCCACAAAGGGATATAAGTGGGTCAGTGGTCCTGATACAACCAGAGGAAGTGTTGATATCTGTGATCCATGTTGCTACCAAAGCCCATGGAGATGCCTAGGCTTCCACCAGAAACTACCTAGAAGTTCATGATCCATGCTCCCAATGACTATAAAGAACAAGGAAGCTACACTGAAGTGTAGCTCTCCTCAAGTAAGAGCTTCTGGATAGGATCCTGGAGAGAAAGCTCTATTAAAGGGGCAGGTCACTGAGAGTTTGACCTCACTCCAGTGAGAATATAGATAACAAAAAATTGGACTTGTTTCCTGTCTTGTTTTTAATTTGTTGGGGAACAATCACAAGGGAGGGCAGAGCAGACATGAAAGGACTGGGAACAGAGTGTGATTGGGTGTATGATGTGAAATTTCCATCAATAAAAATACTATGCTAAAAAAAGTTCAAACTGAAGCATGAGTGAAGGGCACACTCGTGAATGAAATGAAAATAAGGAACTGAAGATCAAAACTGTTTAAATATAGCCCTTAATCATACTTTCTGTTACTACATCATTCCTACTCACGCATTTTAATATTTTTTTTTCTTGAAACATATTTGTTCTACAAATAGATCTGATTTCTGTGTTATGAATTCCCATTCTACATGCTTTAAAGATCAACTCTATAAAGTGCTTCTTAAAATTCTAGTCAAGCAAGTGTGAACCTCTAAACATAAACATTCTAGTAAAAATTCTGACTTTCTATAATGACTAAAAATGGACACAATGATCAGCATTTACAAAGTATTGCAAGCCTAATGCTAACCTTAGCCATAATACTAATACTACTACTCCTAACCCTAATCACAAAAATGCTTTCATCATAAACCACGTTTTAATTATATTACGTCTACTTGATTTTTAAAAAATTAGTTATTTAGACTCTTCAAACTCTAAATCTTGAAGTCTCTGCTAAGTGACTAAAGAAAAACAAATTACACTGTTGGACATGATCACAATCTGCTCAGAGTCGATTATGCAAAATTGGCAGCATATGGCATTGCACACATCTTCAGGCAATGTGCTTTGGTTTGATGCTCAAACTAAGGAGATGTTGCACCTCCAGCAAGGGATGTCTATGGTGGCTGAAAATCTTTGCTAAATATCTATCAACACAGAGCAGAGACTCTTTGGAGCTTTACCATATTTGTTAATGGTCTTGACTGTTCTAATATTTTCTAGTTAAAACACTTGTCCTGTCTTTTGAGAATATTAACTTGAGTATTTGTTTAAAATAATGTGTGGTAAAAAAATTTTTTGTGCATCATTACCAAGTTTCAAGAAGTGGTAGAGTATTGTCAGAGTACATGTTATGACTCTTTTGTTTTCATGGATATTTATTAACTGTGATGAAACAAGAACTATGACATATCACCTTCAGAGGAAGCATATTTCTGTTATAAGTATTATAGTTAAACTCTTCAAAATGGGAATAATCACTTTATTCATTAAATAAGTCTTTTCAATACACAACCATGATGTTAGGAACAGCAGGAAGGTGAGTCAGACACTGAATGATTGACATGGAGAGTAAGGAAAACTGGAGAAGGGTAGTACATTCCAACTTAGCTAACATGGCCACTTCATGCTCGTCAGTTTGGAGTCTACTATCTGTACCCAATGATAGTGAGAGAATACTGTTGTTTGTATCACAAGAGGACACAAAAGGACTTCTAGATCACTATATATATATATATATATATATATATATATATATATATGTGTGTGTGTGTGTGTGTGTGTGTGTGTGTGTGTGTGTTGTAGTCCGTGGCTCTACCCTTACTTATCACTTACTGTGTATGTGTAAGTCGGTTAGACTTAGAAGCTACCACACACCTCTGCATAGAGATGATGTAGGTAAACACACAGACAAACTGAAACAGAAGAAACATCTCGAGATTTTGTTGTAGTATAGCTTCCAGGGTTCAGCCATTTTTTGATGTCTGATATTCTTATATTTTGCAGAGATCGTGTCTATTTATTACTTTTGTTATTTATATTCTTGTTTAGATATAACAGGAAAAGTCTTCAAAGAAAGGACTTACTCTATGTTGATTGGAATTTCAGCTTATAATTTTAGATAAAGTTACTAAAAATTAATTCTGAAATTATCATGTTAAAAATGATTGGATTTTTTTCCTGTATTTATTCAATACCCCTAATTTTATCTGAGATAGATTGCTGATCATAGATAACAAAATATACAGACATTGTTTCTCAGACAACCAATGTGATAGTTCTTGGTTAAAGAGCCTGAGTGACTGATGCCCCATCCCGTGTCCTTCTATTGATGTAGTGGTATCTGTAGTGTGAGAGAAATGTGTACCATCCCTATAAACTTTCAAGGATCCTTCTGTTCAGTAGCAGAAAAAGTAAGAGGAATTTCTAGCATCTAAGTTTCCCTACTTTTTTCTCACTACAGAATGAGAAATGTCTCTTCTATTTGCACAGCTTCTAAACTGCCTCACAAGAGAATTCATGGTTATTGCATTGTTTACCATCTGAAACCAGTAGAACTATTAGACTGCAGAAGATGTCTACAGCCAAATTGATTACTGTTTGTAATATTCACCTAGGTACACATTAAGAACACCATCTATAGTGATAACTCCTTCCTATTCATTTTAAACCCATGCAAGTAAAATTTTACACGAAAACCTCTTACTTTTGTGCTTGATATATATGAGGCCCTTAATTGCTAGCTTCTTTTCCTGATGAATAGATTCTGCAGAGGAAGTGTGGAGAGAGTAAACAGTTCTCTTCCTAATTGAATTAGGCTTACCCTGTCAAAGTCTGTTGAACTAGGATATATCAAGATTCCAAATACATGCATAAATCTATGTAACCTCAGTTTCCATTTAGATAGTAGCTTTCAGCTCCTAAGAAAAAGCAGGAAAGAGGCCCCCCTAAACTTTGCTCTCTAGTTAGTCAACTCCTTACATCCTATTAATAATCTAAGTGTCCTTGCTTGTTTTGCTTTAATTACAGACAAGTAATCTCAATTCTTATCCTTCATAAACATTTCTGGTCGCCTTCAGTATTTTAAAAAAAATAAATTAAGAGAATGTTTTTCTGAGTGAAAGAGGTGTTTATGTAGGCTTTCTCCACACATTTCTTTTTAGATCGCCTCTAGGATTTCAATGTCAGATAAACTAATGCACAATGTGATCTGTGATCACATCATTTCTCATAGTTTTAAAACATGCAATATATTAAAGAAGTTATTTTAGTCACCACCATCTCTTTAAAGCAGCTTGATTTTCACTTGGAGATGAACAAATTGATTTCTGGTGTCGCTTCCATCTCCATCCCACAGAAAGGAGCGACACCACGACGTTATTCTCAAAGCAGTTTATTCAGGAACCATTCTTTCTGCATGCAAGCAGCAATCTTTCTTTTCTTTTCTTCCCTCTCTCTCTCTCCCTCTGCCCCTGAGCACACTCCCTTCTATCTTCCCTCAACTCTGCCTCCTCAGTCCAGACTGAGTAATTTCAGTTCATAGGTCCACATCAGATGGCCTGATCTTGCGTCATGGTGCGCCTGCACAGCTCTCACAATGGACCTGGCTAGTTTCAGGTGTGTGAGGAAGTCAGGTGCTAGTCATGAGACTTAGCTGCAGTCCCAGGCACCATCGCCACACCCGCTCCCTACATTCTGGTACATTGCTTACTGATTGTATGACACACTTTAGTAAAATCAAGTAAGATGGGAATGACAGTTGTCTCAACCATTTTATTTATTTGCAGTAATATTAAGCAGAATCAACCTATGAGCCCTGAAGTTGTAGAATTTTCCTCATACATAACAGAAAGAATACTATTTCTACATGTTATCAAGCTATACATAGAGCAAAATACTTTTACTATTCCTTTTCTGAAGTCTAGACCCGAGCTGAAGAGCTATTGGTAGTTGATGATTGCTTGAGAATATAGTCATTTTGAGGGTTAGATTTTTCCAGAAATGTAGGATATGAGAGGACAGCCATTTCTCTTATTAAAGACTGTACAGTCATCTGCATATAAGGATCACTCTATAGATTCACTCATAAACATAGGCACAGGGGAAAATTTCCTGAACAGAAGACCAATGACATATGCTCTTAGATCAAAAATCGAGAAACGGAATCTCATAAAATTGCAAAGCTTCTGTAAGGCAAAGGACATTGTCAATAAAATAAAACAGAAAGCAGCAGATTCAGAAAAAATATTTACCAATACTACATCTGATAGAGGACTAATATCCAATATATACAAAGAACTCTAAACATTAGACTCCAGAGACTCAAATAAGCCAATTAAAAATGGGGGACAGAGCTAAACAAAGAATTCTCAACTGAAGAATATCAAATGGCCTACAAGCACCTAAAGAAATTTTCAACATCCTTAGTTATCAGGGAAATGCAAATCAAAACAACTCTGGGATTCCACTTTACACCAGTCAGAATAGCTAAGATCAAACACTCAGGTGACAAGCAATGCTGGCAATGATGTGGAGAAAGAGTAACACTCCTCCATTGTTGGTGGGATTGCATGCTGGTACAACCATTCTGGAAATCAGTCTGGATGTTCCTCAGAAAATTGGACATTCCACTACCTGAGGACTGAGCTATACATCTCTTGGGCATATACCCAAAAGATGGTCCAACATACAACAAAGACACATGTTCCACTATGTTCATAGCAGTCTTATTTATAATAGCCAGAAGCTGGAAAGAACTCAGATGTCCTGGAACAGAGGAATGGACACAGAAACTGTGGTACATCTACACAATTGCATACTATTTACTTATTAAAAACAATGACTTCATGAAATTGTTAGGCAAAGATAACCCATCGCCAAAGGACATACATGGTATGCACTCACTGATAAGCGAATATAAGCCCCAAAACTCAGATTACCAAAGGTACAGTCCATAGACCACATGAAGCTCAAGAAGTTAGAAGACCAAAGAGTGGATGCTTCCATATTTCTTAGAGAACAAAATATTCACAGGAAGAAATACAGATACAAAGTGTGGAGCAGAGACTGAGGGAAAGGTCACACAGAGATGGCCCCACACAGGTTTCCATCCCATATACTATCACCAAACCCAACAATATTGTGGAGGTCAGGAAGTGCATGCTGACAGGAGCCTGGTATAGCTGTCTTCCAAGAGGCTTTGCCAGAGCTTGAGAAATACAGAGTCAGATACTCTCAACCAACCATTGGACTGAAAACAAGGCCCCCAGTAGAGGAGTTGGAAATAGGACTGAAGGAGCTGAAGGGGTTTTTCAGCTCCATAGGAAGAACAAGAATATGAACTAAGGAGACCTCTCAGAGCTCCCAGAGACTAAACCTCCGACCAAGGCATTCACATAGAGGGCCCCATGGGTACAGCCACATATGTAACAGAGGATGGCCTTATCAGACATCCGTGAACGGAGAGCCCCTTGTCCCTGTGAATGCTCAGTGTGTCAGTGTAGGAGAATACCAGGGCGGGGAGATGGGAGCTAGTGGGTGGGTGGGTGGGGGAACACTCTCATAGAGGCAGGGGGATGGGGGATTTCAGAGAGGAAATCAGGAAAGGGGATAACATTTGAAATGTAAGTAAAGAAAAATGTCCATTTTAAGGGAACAAAAAAACAACAAAAACAAACCCATAGTGCCTGAAATTGGGGGTTGTGTGTGGGGGGGGGTATAATAAGAGAGCTTTGCAAGAAAAGAAGTGGGAAGTTAATTAGATAAAACCTGTTGCACGAATATATGAAGTCCTGATAAAATATAAAAAGGAGAAATAAAGGATGGTGTAATCTTTTAAACTAAACTATTCCTAATTATTATATATTGTGTCAAGCCTTCTACTCCTTTGCAACAAATCTATTAAGATTACACACACAGATACAAACACAGATGCACATGAACGCGCACAGTCACATGCACACGCACAGGCACATGCACACGGACACACAGAAGCACACATCTATACTTGAAGTAATTGAAGTTTAAAGAGGCTGAACATCTTTCTATGAACATGTAGGTATATGGGAGCAAAGCTTCAGTTGAACCTAGATCTTTATATTTTCAGAAACTGAATATGCTGGCCAATTTATCTTTAAAATATAATAATAAGTACACATCATGAAGTTTGATTTGAAGTTCACTTAGATGCATGTCTGATTCTCTCTCTCTCTCTCTCTCTCTCTGTGTGTGTGTGTGTGTGTGTGTGTGTGTGTGTGTGTGTGTGTGTGTGTGTGTGTGTGATATTGGTTGATGAGGTTATATGCACAAGTGCAAACATAGGTGTTAACTCGAAAGAAAA
The DNA here is from genome assembly GCF_011064425.1 of Rattus rattus. NCBI lineage: Eukaryota > Metazoa > Chordata > Mammalia > Rodentia > Muridae > Rattus > Rattus rattus. The sequence goes on along the minus strand of NC_046170.1, from coordinate 9,563,297 downwards.
TTTCAGGGAGTTTTGACAAAGGCATCCATGCAAGTTTTTCATTATTCAGAGTATCTAAGTTTGGATTTGGATACCATAATGTAGGGTAACTCCATCACTTTATTACCTAAAATAAACCAATAGCTAAGCAAGTAATTGATGTGGTTAGGTATTTTGTTGAAAAGTACATGATAATTTTGCACATCAATGAGGTGTTTTGATACAGGTCAATAACTGCATTAAAAATAAGCAACTGCACTGAGTAAGTTCTCCTCTTCCTGCAACTTCTCATACAGCATCTGCCTTTAAAAAGCTGTTGTCTGTTGCATCCCCATCCAGCCCACTACTAGAGAGATTGATTGGTATGGATTTCATGAATGGAATTCATTTGCCTTCTGTTTTAATTTCCCCCCTTCACTGAATGTAAGTGTTCTCCCACATAATATATTTTGACTAGACTTTCTTCTCACTTCACTCCCCAAATTCTTCTTTACCTCTCCTCCCCTCTGGATCTATCCTGTTTCCTGTTTCCTCTTGGAAAACAAACAGCCTTCTAAGAAACAATAATAAAAGAAAATTACATAAAACAAAAATTAACACCTTGAGAATGGGACAAAACATACAATCAGGAGAAAAAGAACCAGGACAAAGCATAAGAAACAGAAACTCACTTATGTGCATATACAGGAATACCATAAAAACATGCTAACCTGTAGCAATCATGTGTATGCAAAGAAAAGAAAGCAGAAAAATATAACTGAGGTAAATATTTAAAGAAATATTTAAATAATGTAAAACACATTTTATTATTTAAAGAAATAAAGAAAATATTTAAAGAAGATAAAAATAAAATAAAAACAAGATAAAATTTTAAAGTAAAAAGAAACTAAAAAATTTTGAAAACATAAAGCTTCCTAACAAAATACAATAAGACAAGAAACATCTAAGGTGCCTTTGAGTTAATTCTTTATTGTCCATTATCTCAGGGCCTGTGGTCTGTCCCTAAAAATTACTTTGTTTCCATTTAAAAGTTGGTTGAAATTAAAGTTTTATATGCAAGTGATTGTTAATTAGAGATTATTGCTATATTAGTGATCAAGGCATATGTTTATTTCTTTTTTCACATGTATAACACTGTACAAACTGGATGAGTGCATGTAGAAGAACACAAATATATCCATATTTATCTCCCTGCACAAAAATTCACTTCAAATTAATCACAGACCTCAATGTAATACCATATACCCTAAATTTGATAAAAGAGCAGGTGGGAAATAGTAAAGAATTTCTCAACAAATTATCATTAGCTCATGCACTAACATTAACAATTGATAATTGAGGCCTCATGAAACTGAGAAGCTTCTACAAGCAGAGTGAAGTCATTCAGACAAAGTTGCTGCCTACAGATTGAGAAAGCATTTTTCCTGTTCACAAATGACAGGAGGCTAAAATCCAAGACATAACAACAACTCAGTAACTACATATCAATAAAAAAATACCCATTGAAAAAGTCAGTTATATCTCTAAACAGAGAATTGTCAAAAAAAAAAAATAAATAGCTGAGATATACTTGAAGAAATGTTCAACATCCTTAGTCGTCAGGGAATTGTAATTCAAAACTCCTTTGAGATTTCCTCTTACATGTGTCAGAGTGGCTAAGATTAATAAAACAAGTGACAGCTTATGCTGTCAAGGAAGTAGAATGGTAGAATATCTATCTATCCATTGCTGGTGATAATGTACACATGTGTAGCCACTAAGGAAATTAGTGTGGTAGTCCTTCAGGTAGATGGGAATAGGTCTACCTCAAGATCCAGCTATACCACTCTTGAACATATACACGAAGGTTGCTTTACCAAACCACAGAGACACTTCAACCATGTACACTGCTGTTCTTATTCTGAAACTGGAAGCAACCAAGATATCCCTCAATAAAAGAATGGATAAGGGAAAATATGGTACATGTACATAATGTCGTATAACTTAGTCATTCAAAAAGTGAAATCACGAATTTCACAGCTGAGTGTCTGTAAACAGAAAAATAAATTATACTGAGTGATGTATCCCAGACCCAGATGATCAAATATAGTGTATTATCACGTAAAAGAAGCTATTAACTATTGTGTGCATGATAAGCAAGAAAGATAATATGAGGGAACAGGTAGAGATTCCTAGGAGAGTGAAATAAAGTAGATAGTTATGGATGCATTGGGGGGAAGGTGGACTAGAACAAGGGAATCATGAGGAAAGATAGTGGGAAGAAAGGAACTAGGGAGGGAAAGAGCTAAAATTAAGGATCATTTAAATCATAGTGTGAAAACCTAATATAGTAGAAGCTCCCTAAAATATTAACATATGCACAGTTGATGTACATGAAACTGACAAATGTGTGAGACAACTGGCCATCTCTTGTCATGAAAAGAAGCTTTGACTACTGGGATTGAGTTACATCTAATTGAGCTGTTTGCCGAATGGATCTCAGTGCAAGTCATGAATGTCCCAGACTCTTCCCAAGAATGTAAGTTGCTCCTTACCAACCAAGTTCATGGCTCTGTTGCTTAAGGCAACACATACACAGCTCATTTAGCATGGAGCTATAGAGTCAGTACCCATATAAATCCTCTACATGATGTTCTATTTCCTTTGGTATAGCCCAGTACTCTTCATTCTAACAAAAAAAAAAATATAAACACCAATGCAGCCACAAATCCTTCAATATAAAATGCTGTCCTGCCTGCAAGATATGCTCATGAAATGGAGGCACAAATTTACTGAGAATAACCAACCAATATATGATTTGACTTAAGACCCACTCCATGTGATAGTACCAATACCTAACACTGCTTGAATGACCAAGAAACTGAAATTAGAAAGTCCAGAGACCTAAAGTATAACCAAACACCACTGTTCTAAAAAGGTTAATAACAAAAATAAAGTATCAGTAAAATTAGTCCTAATGACATTCTGCTCTATCATTGGTCAGTACCTTGCTCAATCATCTTCAGGTAAGGGTCCCCCAGATGATGATCTGTAGAAATACTGTGATCCACAGCTGGACATTATGCAAAGGTGACAACACTAAATGTCAAATTTCTACCAAATCCTTCCCTTTCATGTTCTGTGAATCCCGTGAAAGAGGAGTCTGAATGAGTGTAAGAGTCAGAAGGGATGGATGACACCGAGACAACAAAGCCCTCAAGATCAACAAGATCAGTGATCTCTGAGCTCACAGGGACTGAGAGAGCGCACACACAGCCTACAAAGGTATGAACCAGATAGGGTCCTAGAGCTGTGCTTTCTTTTCAACTTGTGTTAGCCAATGAGATTGTATGTGGGGAATAAAACAGAGATAGGGCAAACATTGTTTATTTTCTCTCAGACGAAATCAGCAAACACAAATGGTTAACTAAATGAAAGTTCATCTCCAGGATATGGGGTGGGTTTCTTTCAGAGTCCTTTAATCTCTTCTGGGGAATTACCCCTTTGAGTGTGAAACAAAGTTGTATGAAGCAGATATAGTATGAACTAGATCTTTCTGCATGTTACAAAAAAAATGGTGTTCTCATGAGACCCTCTTCCCTGAAACTTTAATTTCTCAGTTGAATGTTACTTTTATGTTGCTCTCATAAATTTTCCTGACCCCCCAAAAAATTTAACAGAGAAAAGATGTATTTTAACTTATAGTTCAAAAATGAAAAAGTATATTGTGATGGGTAATGTGTGCGCAGCCTCTCAAATTGCTTTGGCATTCATAAAGCTGACACTTATAAAACAGAAAATGGGCTGGGATGTAAAATCTAAAAGCTACTCCCCAGAGACATACTTCCTCCAGTAAGGCTCCACCTTCTAAATGTTAAAAGAGGAAGCTTAAGTTTAAACACATTAGCCAATGAGAATGTTTCATATTTAAACAAAAATGCCTGTTTCCTAAAAATACACTGAAACTTCTTGTGAGTAAATAAAAATATAACAGAATTCGCACATGTTTTCTGCAATAAAATGTATAAGTTCCAATACGGAGACATGGAGAGTGGGTACAGATCTTACAGTTGCATTTAGCAAGGTTCATACCATCTAACAAAGCATGACACCAGGTTGATCTTGAGGTTTCTATAGAGGCTGATGGTTTTTCTACTATAATTTCTCTGTCGGTACAATTGCTCATGTTGACACAATTCTGAATCTCATATTCTATCTATAAAACTATGTCATTGTACTCATTCTACAATCTTTCATGGAAACATGCCATCCTGAACAGCACATAAATCCTTGTTGTAAAACAAAGTAATACAGTGTGAGATTTAAATAAATAGTTTCACTTAAAATGTCATTTTCCAAATTACTATACTTTTGCTCTGCTGTGAAAGGATTTAAGGTAGAGCAACAATGGATTGACTGAAAAGAATATCCCATTTGACAGGTATAAATTCTGAAGCACAAATAAATTTTGAGTCTTTTTCAGACATGTCCTGATTCTCTTGAGTGGACAAATGGATTGCCCTTGATAAATTAGTCTAGTCAGGAATAAAATGGGTCCAGAATCATCGTGTCTAAGATTTTCTTTCTCTTCAAGTTATAGAGCTGATCCGATATAAACCACGTTTACCAACTAAAACAGAGAGGCACTTATTCAAGTGAGTTTTAAAAAGTATCGTGTTATAAGAATACATTTTTGCTTCATATGTTTCATATGCAAGAGATTATCTATTTCATATTATAGGTTTTTATACCTGTGACAGATCCATTCAGAAAAAAACCCTCTTTGGTGCTTGAACTGGACAATGAATACTTAATGTTCTTAAGTTATCCGTTGGGTGCTTCTATTTTGTCTCCTATTTTTATATGATCTTCAATATTAGGACCTATGCTATGTAGCGTGAGTCTTAATTACCAGTACTAAAATGAAAACAGAAGTCTAAATTAAGAATATCTTAACTTTCACCTTATAGAAAGAACATGACAGTGTTCATTATCACAATAATTGCATAATTATAATGTAATTAGGTATTTAATCTTTTTCATTACTGGACAATATCTTAAAAGTATGAAGTGTGCTCCTGTCTTTGTCCATGTATTTTTATCTCTTTTGTGACCCATGATTTGCTTTTAACATTATGTTAACTACCCTTACTATGATTAGAAATTTTCTCTCTATCGTTATTTTTAATGTCTCATTTTAAGCAATATTCAATCAACTTAATACTGTGAATGTTGCTGTTTGTCAGTTAATGTAGGAAAACATTTTGCTTTGGCCAGTCATTCAGGAAAATGTCTCCTTCTTAATGTAATTGCTTGGTCTTAATGCTGGTTTGATTCACAATACACATTTTAATACGGTAGAGCAGTCTTATTCTAAGTGCTGTCCAGCCCAAAGAATGCGTTCTTTATTCAACAGCAATAGTAACAGACTCAGCAAAATTTAACCTGATTGTCTACTCGTACTTCACCACATATTAGACCTCATTATCTCACAGTAATAGAAATCTAGTTTATGTCTTACATGTGGGTGTGTTTGCATAGTTCTGTTTAATGTTGTTATGCAATAATTGAGTGTATTAGCATTGATGTCCTATCAAATGTGAAGGTCACATGGTTAAGTAATGTATAATGGACAAACATTAAATGTTTAAGAGAATTTCCAATACCCTGACTATGTTTTTGCAGTTGATTTGTTTCACGTCGTTTTGCTTCTCCAGTTCAAGTGTCCTTAACTTAGAAATAAGGATGATACTAAACCTGTTAGGCAGTTTGGCTTGCTATTTTGTTATGTATTAGAACCATCCTAAGACAAAGTCAAATTAAGTTAACCTCTTTCCATCAATCTTTCACTTATAATATATTTTAATTTAATTATTTTTGACAACATTTAACCTAATAAAGTACTATTTGATGAAGAAGAGCATGGAGGAATTGTAACAACTTCCTAGAGCACACAGTACCCTTTACTTCATTTCCCATGGCTCTGCTAGAGGACATATTCTAAGATAAGAGATACAGTAATCATGTACTACAGCATCATGTAGTCGTGATATGAGAATCATTTCCATAAAGATTTTTCCACTCAGTATCATGAAGCAGAGAACTAAGAACGACTTGGTTCCTGGATGATCTTGTTTCAATCTACTCTACCTCAGAAACTCTTGTATTCTTATAATAAATGGCTCTTCTATTAATTTAAACTAAATAAAATAATTTATGTCCCTCTTATTACAACTTCTACAATTATCTAGTATCATACATAATCTGACCTGATATTGAATACTTGATTTGTCATTCCCCCGGGAGATTTTCTAAATGGTGGTGGGTGAGTTTTGGGTTACTTGTATCTGTGTTCTGTGCTGCCTTCTCTAGCACTACTTCAAGAGGAATTCTAAACATTAATTTACCATTTTTTAAAAATTTTTATTATATATTTCTTTACTTACATTTCAAAGGCTATTTCCCTTCCCGGTTTTTGTCCATAAGCCCCCATTCCTCCCTTCCCCTCCCCTTACAGATATTCCCCTATACATCCCCTTACTGCCTCCCCCCATATTCCCTGTACTGGGGTCCAACCTTGGCAAAAACTAAGGGTTTTCCTTCCACTGGTGCCCCAAGAAGGCTATTTATTCTCTGCTACATATACAGTTGGAGCCTTGGGTCAGTCCATGTATAGTCTTTCGGTAGTGGTTTAGTCCCTGGAAGCTCTGGTTGGTTGGCATTGTTGTTTTTACGGGGTTGCAAGCTCCTTCAACTCTTTCAATACTTTCTCTAATTCCCCCTAAGGGGAGGAAAATATTCATAGGGGAAAATATTCATAGGAGGGGATATGGAAGCAAAGTTTAGAGTAGTGACTCAAGGAAAGGTTATGTTATTCAGCCTGACACACATGTGGCCCATATATACATACAGTCATCAAAACTAGATAAGATTGATGAAGCTAAGAAAATGCATGTGGAAAGGGACTGGATATAGATCTCTTCTGAGACACACATCTAGAGCACGTCCAATACAGAGGTCAATGCTTGCAGCAAATCACTGAACATTAATTTATCTTAAGTTAACTTCTTTCTAAGAATATCCTAAATGAGAAGGCCACTTATCAGAAATATGCATTCTCTTTAAAGGTTTGCTAACATGTCAGAGGGATATGTCTGAATTAAATAAATACTGGAATGAATTCCATGAATCTCATGATACATCAGATATTTAAATGTAAATGTGTTGTTAAGGAAGATACGCTGGCTGTTCTTAAAGGTGTTGTAAAAGACCATACTACAAAGACCACCAAACATGAGTATATTTTCTCCAGGCTATTGAATATAGAAGGAATTATCTGCAATGAGAAGTTTGGGTCTGACTGTATAAGTAGACTGGGTGAGAAACACTGCTGTGTGGTTTCATATCTTCCCATAATACAGTAACCTTAGAGCAGCTAACATTTAGTTGAGTTGTGTTACCTTTTGTCATAGAAATCAAAGATAAAATAATCATAATGATTAATACTTTAACAACTATTTAGCAATTTATAATCATAAAACAGCATGAATTTTCTATTTCTCTGATCATCTACTTAAATTAAAAGAAATGTGCATAAAATGAATAAGGCAAAATATTATTAAAGTTTGGTCAGTGAAGAAACTTGGAATTGTAATTTTAAAGATTTGTAAGGCAAGGTTCTTCAAAGGAGGGCATACTGTTAAATAAATGAATCCAAGATTCATATAACAGATTGGTGAGTAACATATTTATTATTTTCCTTTGTTTTTGCTTAGAAAACATGGGATTTCCAGATGTTCACCAAGAGTCATTGCCCAGATCAAGATGCTTATTTGGACCAACAACCCAGCATGTTTCCAGTAGTTTACAATGAATTATTTCTACTTGAAATTGATATTTTTTCCTTCTTAAATTCGAGTTTGCAAATTCATGTCACTGAATTTGGGACCTAAAATCTGGTTAAACTGTATCTTATCTGACTGGTTCTTTAGTGCCATGGTGGATGAATGGAAGAGCAGTGAGCTATTCAAAGTCTGAGCCCTCTATGAGTAAGATCGTCAGCAAGACTTACTAAAGTATAGCATTTTTTGAATATTCACTCAGTTGTAATCTCTTAAATAATCAGACTGTCTTTGACAAAGCAGAAGGAATGTGAATCATAGGATACGATTTGGGGATTAAACTATAGTACACTGACGTTTAGGTGTAATACATTGATAAACTTTCCTCCACTCATATGCGAAAAAAACCTCACTGGATGATCAGCGAACAGCAGACATTTGTAAAATAATTTTCCAGTGAAATTCAATGGAGATACAAAAATGGGCAGAGAGAATATTACTTAGTAGAATTTTCTTTTTAATTTTCTTTTTTTGAAATATAGTCTCTCTAATTTCTCCAATTTGCCTTTGAACTCACTCTTGTAGTCTAGGTTGACCTTAAAATACTATCTCAGTTGAGACAGTTTGTCTGCATCTCCAGGCCTGTAAAAATCATTCTAAGTTATTTTTTAACATTAATGAAGAGATAAGTTTATATTAATATACATCTACATACATACATTTGTATAAATAAGTAGGGAGATTAGACAGATGACAGATAGATGCTCTGACACATAAATCTTCAGAGAAGATACATTTTTATTATCATAAGTTGTCTGAACTGTGAGCACTCCTATGCATTTGGTAATATTAATTCTAACAACAGACCCTGCTTTAAATGAGACCCTAAGGGAATCACTGAGAAATATGCAAAGATGAGTTATACCTTGCCTGTTGCAATATTAAAGGAGTATTATATCATTACACACACAACTATGTTTTAGCACAGAGCAGAAAAGAAAGAGATGGCTTAGTTGAGGATCAGTGACCATAATTGATTGCTCTTTGTTTTTATGGTTTCCAGCAAGTAGCATGATAAATGACTTACATTTTATTTTTATCAGCCTGAAATCTTGTTTTTGTTGTCAAGATTAGGAAAGACAAATCAGAAGTCAAAGAGAACTGACATGGAAGTCTCTGTGTGTTGTACAGACCTTTAAATTAAATGTTCCATGACGGGATAGGCAAATAACTCCAGGGCATAATCCAAATTTGCTTCTTTCCCATTTCTAGCGCCAGGGAAAGAGAAACACATTTACAAACGGAATATTCTATAATATTTTATTTTGCTTATAAAATTAGGAGTGCCAGTATTTCAATTCATGTTAGTAGATGTCATTAATCTTGCAAATCTTTTAGAGAGCCCTGATTCCCTTTTGAAATTGGAGGGAGGCTTTTGTCACAAGCGTATTTATTTTCTAATATAGCATAAAACAAGCAAGAACCACAATAGAAAACACACACCTAAAGAGACACACAAGGACAGACACACATCCCCACTAAACACACACATAAGCTAGCATCACTACCACCTCTACCAGCAGCAGCAGCAGCAACAAAAACAGCAACAGCATCAAAAACAACCACATTTTTTTTCCTTCTGTAAAGTATGTGGAAAGAAGAGTGATGACTGACTGCCTTGTGTAATTATACAATGCAGCCACAGACTCTTAGCAATGATGGACATTTTCAAGATATAATTTTCGAAGTTTTAAATTTTCACTGACAGAACAAAATCCAGATTTTCTCTTTGGAGTTATTGCATTGATCACCCAAAATTTTGACTAGTACCTTGTGTACTATAATGCGCTTTCAAAGTATATTGATTTCTATGCTATCCAAATATTAAATTGTATGGAGAAGGAAAATATTCTGGGTAATGTTTCAAGGTCCAGACAGTAAAGTTATAATATTTTCCTTCTTTCTTTCCAGTAGCTCGAGAATGAAGCAGGAAACTTCATACACAGAGAGGTAAATAATCTCAAGTTCCTAAAGATTAAAAAGTTAAACTTTTGCTTAAAAGCCAAAAAACAAAAACAAAAACAAAAACAAAAAAAGCTGTTGTGTTTGTTGTTGAAGTTCAGCCTTATCTGATGGTGATCTGAGAAAATGCATGGGATTATTTCATTTTTCTTGTATCTGGTGAGGCTTGTTTTGTGTCCAATTACATCGTCAAGTTTAGAGAAGGTTCCATGGGATTCTGGGAAGGTATTTTCTTTTGTTTTAGGATGACATGTTCTGGAAATATCTGTTAAATTGATTTGGTTCTGTTTCTGTTTGTTTCACTGCGTCTCTGCTTAGTATCTGTTTCCACAATCTGTTCATTGGTGAGAGTAGGGGTGTTGAAGTCTCCCACTACTATATTGAAGATTCAATGTCAATGTGTATTTTGAGCTTTAATAGTTTCTTTCACAAATGTTGGTACACTTTCATTTGTACTATAAATGTTTAGAATTGAGACTTCATCTTGGTAGATTTATCCTTTGATTAGTATGAAGTATCCTTCCCCATGTCTTTTCATAATTTTGGTTAAAAATTTATTTTATGGAATATTAGAATAGCTACACCAATTGTTTCTTGGGACAATTTGCTTGGAAACATTTTTCCAGATTTTTAACTTTTCCAGGTTTTGTCTCTGTTTGTCACTGAGGTATGTTTCTTGTGTGCAACAAAATGGTGGATTCTGTTTACACATCCAGTATGTTCTCTTTTTATTGGAGAATTGAGTCCGTTGATGTTGAGAGATATTAAACATAGATGATTGTTAGTTCCTGTTATTTTGTTGTAGAGGTGGTTTTATGTGTGTATGTTTCTCTTCTTTGGGGTATGTTGTGAGATGATTAATTTCTTGTGACTTCTTGAGTGTAGTCATCCCTCCATGTGTTGGAGTTTTCCGCCTAGTATCCTCAGTAGGGCAGAATTAGTAGAAAGATGTTTAATTTTGGTTTTGTCATGAAATATCTTGGTTTCTTCATCTATGGTGACTGAGCGTTTTTCTGGGTATAATAGTCTTGGCTGGTATCTGTGGTCTCTCAGGGGCCACTCTTCCATGCCTTTTACATAATTGGTATTTCTTCTGTACCTCTTAGCCTGCTGCTTACTCCTTTCCTGTCATAGCAATTCTATATCCTTCTTCCTCTCTCAGTACCCATGAATCCTAATGTTCCACCTTTGTGGCCCTGTCCAGCCGTTGGTCACCAGCAACTTTATTTACCAATGACAATCAACTGGGAGAGAGACTCTCAGAATCTTACATGCAGATTCTCAAGCAATTTTGGAAAACAAATTTGCATAATACAAAAATTACACCAAATCCACAACACAGTGGAATACTATTGAATTATTAAAAACAAGGAATAATCACTTTTGTAAGTAAATGACTAGAATTGGGAAATATCATCCTGAGTGAGGTAACCCATACCCAAAATGACATTCATGGTATGTACTCACAGAAAACTGGATATTAAACAAAAAGTGAAGAATAGCCGTGATACAACCTCAAGACTCTAAGAAGTATAACAAGAAGGAAGGCCTAGTAAGAATGCTTCAATCTCACTTATAAGTGGGAATGTAATAATCATGGGAGATAGAGGAAGGGAGTGCTCTGAGTGGTAAGGAGGGGAGGGAGGGGAAATGGGGGTGGGAGCATGAGCATATATGGGAGGGAGAAAGGAGAGAAGCTCAGAGGGCCAGGAAAATGAATGGAAATATACAGTATTGTGGGGTCTACGGGTGAGATAACCTCTACAAAGTCCCAGAGTCTTGGGATGTGAGAGGACTGACTACAGGCCTCAATGTGGGTGAGTTTAGCTGAAATGCCGAAGAGTGAAGATATGGAACCTGAACAGTTCAACTCCGTTATTTAGACAGCGTCCAGAGAAGAGCGGTAGAGATACCCAAACACATTTAATATTTCTGACCCAGAATTGCTCTTGTCTAAAAGAAATGTAGGGACAAAAATGGAGCAGAGACTGAAGGAATGACTACCCATAGACTGGCCTAACTTGGGATTCATCCCATGAGTGAGCGCCAAACCCTAATACAGTTACTGATGTTATGTTGTGCTTATAGACAGAAGCCAACAGTGGCTGTCCACTGAAAAGCTCTACCAGAAGGTGACCAAGACAGATACAAGTACTTATTGGACTGAGGTCATGGATCCATATGGAAAAGTTAGGGGAAGGATTTACTGAACTGAAGTGAGTGGCAACCCCATAGGAAGACCAAGTGTCAACTAACCTGGACCCCTGGACACTCCCAGAGACTAAGCCATCAACCAAAGAGCATACATGGGCTGGTTTGAGGCCCCAGTACATGTAGCAGAGAACTGAAAGCTTTCTCTGACTGCAGTGGAGAGGATGTGCCTAGTCCTGTGGAGACTTGATCCCCAGAGAAGGGGGATACCCAAAGGCACCCTCTTAGAGGCAAAGGGGAGAAGGGATGATTTGGAGAATGCTGGGATATGGAGACCAGGAGAGTGGAACAATATCTGGGATGTACATAAATAAATTAATTTAAAAAGTCCAAACCAATTAATTGCTCCCATTGGCTTAATTTGGACATAGTTCCTGCAGTGTTAACATAAGTTTCCAATTTTATAACTATGTTGCCTTGAGTAAGTTCTCTCAACTCCTCTATAGAAATGCTGAAAAGTAACAGCTACTTTATTGATTATCACATTTCTCTGTTGTCTAGCAGGCCTACGTATCAAGGTCACACAAAAGCACATAGGGTTATTATCAACTTAAATTCTGACTTATGCAAGTTGAATGGAAGAAAGATATGGAAAATGAAATCAAAATATTGTTTTTAAGTTTGATACACACAAGGTGTGTGAGTGTGTGTGTGTGTGTGTGTGTGTGTGTGTGTGTACAGGCACATGCGAGCTTGATTTTACATGTGGTAATCAGAATATAGTCTAAGGTGTTGGTTCTCACTTATTCCTAAAGATCAACTGTTTCTTTTCTATTTTGCCACAAAACTCCCCTGGGATTACAGCAACATCATATCCTGCTTAGCTATCACATGGTCTCTAGTGAATTGAACTCCATTCCTATCCTTTCTGCTTTTACACATTGATGCGGATCCCTGGCCTAAGATATCAGTTTCTAACAAGATAGATGTTCAGTCATACTAATTACTAGGTTAGCAGTACTTAAATGTAGCCTTCCTATTCTATGCTTCATACATATTTTTAAAGTGATATTTACCTTTAAGTCAGCTCCCTAAAGCAAAAAGAATGTAAGGAGTATATACAGAACGCAAATACATAGAGATATCTCTCTTTGTTCTTTGGAACACTGGTCTCATGCCCCTTCCTCTAATTTTCTTCCATTTTATTATTTGCAAAGCACTTTTATGTTCTATTTGACATCAACTTTTTAATGCAAATAGTTGAAGAAAAGCTAAATGGGCTTTTTTTGAGCTTTTGACAGAAATATTCCAAATTAAATGTTGTCAATACCTTTAGGATTTGAGTAGTAAATATCGACTGGTTGCATCTTGAGAGTGATGCAATCAACTGAACATCAGCAAACATTTGCATGGCTAACCCAAAACTGTCCATGCCTTAATATTGATTTTTTCTTCCCAGGAGTTCTTTAATGAGCTTTGTGGAGGACAGCATGACATTTGTGAAGAAAGACATATGACAAGGGTAACCATCAGAGAAAATAATTGCTTGACAAATAGGCATTCTGCTCTCTCATTTTTAAACCCTAGGTAGTCATGTCCCAAACTGTGTTTCAATGTTAGAACACTGATAAAATACATTGAGGAGTGATATATATATATATATATATATATATATATATATATATATATTTCCAGGATAGTGCCTTGAATCCTTACATGTTGAGACTAGAGTAAGTGGGGCCCCTCATCACCTCATTCTCTTTTCTTCCTCAGCCTTAGATCTAATCACAAGAAACAGACATTGTTAACTTCTTATCTACACTATTGTACATAAAGCTGTGAAAGGGCAAGAAACCCATGTGCTTTCCCCATTCTGTTCATTATTACCTAACACTATTAGAAAATAAAATGAATGCTCAATTAATTGTCCACTCATTAATAGACAGAAAACTTCATTAAAGTCTTGAGAGAGCTACATATTTACAACAATTTCTGGAAGATCCCTTTTAAGTCAGACAATTCAGCTAATTGGTAGTTCTCTTTAATCACTACATAGTCAAAGTCAAAAAATTAAACAGTAGTACAATAATGCTTGTAGTTTTACTGTATAGTGAGCTAAACTCACTCTGAGAGCAAGGCAAATTAGGCCCAGTTTTATTTAACTGTTAGATTTTTGTGTACTTGGCATGTGATTAAGGAGAATGTCTCTTTATGTGTTAAACAGTCCAAACTTCTTCAGATGCCTCTGATTTTTTATTTCCGTCTGCTAGTCATTCAACATTTTATTTGACATGTGTAAGTTATTTGAATGTAGAGTAATGGTCTGTCTTGTACTTTTCTTGTTTTGTTCTAATTAAAACAAGAGGCTGACACTGTTAAATTTTATTATATAAGTCATTATCTCGAGTAAGTAGTAAAAAGAGAACTCTACTGAGGCAGAAAGTATCTTTCTTTTAGTAAGAAAATTATTAATATCAATATATCAAATTAGTTTTTTCTTGAATGTCAAGTCTTTATTCCTACAAACTTGTTGTATGACTGAAAATGACATTGTGTTATTGTGTAAAGGAACACACACACACACACACACACACACACACACACACACACACACACACACCAGTGTTTCTGCTGATTTGAATATGAAGAGACTATTTTAGAGAATGACCACATATGTTCAGACAGCTTACCTGGGAGTATAATCTTTACTCATCTCAATTATGTCTCTTAGTGAACTTCTTTTGACCGCAATATCACTCTGGGAAACGAAGGTTTCACTTTTCCTTTCAGAGGACATTAAAAAAAAGTATTTCAACTTAAATTGTTTGAGAGTTATCTAGGTCACATTCACAGCTTTTAACTGGCATGGCATAAGCCTTCCTTTTCTTCCCGGATGACAGGGTCTATGTAAGTGTGTAGGCAGATGGAAAAGGAATCATGGCTTCCTGGGCTTATTCTCACATTTTCCTCAGTCCCAGTGGTGGTTTTCTCAGCTTTTCAGATTCACAAACTTAATTTCACTAGTTTGCAATGTGAGAGGCTCTCTCCCTGCTGAATCGATTCATGCTGTTCTGAATCACAAGAACCTGCTGGAGGAGCTATAAGGCAGAAGCATTAATTTATATTTCTAAAAGTACCTAATGGAAGAAACGTTACTGCCTGATCATCAGAAACACCTGCCCTCAGAAGATAAAAGTCAAAGGAATCTATAACTATTGTTCCTCTGCTGAACACCACTTAGTGTAAAGAACATCATTGGTGCATTTTGAATTTAAAGGATACCTTACAATCAGAATCAACATTTTCTATACAGCTTTGACTCACTATCTCACATTAAATACTTTTTTGTGAGCTCACATCATCAAATAAAACCTCAGTTACAGTGTCGATCTTTGTGCCTTCTAATACAACTGTGACCTGACTTCAAAATTATCATTGCTCTAGTTCTTAGACCAATTCGGAAAACAGAAGTAGGGAAAGATGGCTACCTAGTGTGTATCAGAAAGTGATTTGTAGCCATAAATCTTACCCCATAACTTGGTTAAGTCAATAGGTGTCTTATGGAATTGTTATGGCAAATCATTTAACTAGTCCATATTTAGTTCTGTTTCTATGAAGAAAGACATATATTTGGGGATTTTTATAGATTATGCAGGTTCTGTATCTCTCTCAAATTGAAATTCAAGATCTAAAACATGTCTTTGTTGCCCACTATTTTTATCCTAGTGACTAGAAGCTCCGTGTGTAAACCATCAAAATTGTTATAGCACAGAAGTCTTGGTTTTCTAGCTTAAACTCCAATAACGGGCATACATTTTATTTTTTAAATTTTTGAATCAACTGCAATGACTTTGCATTTTTTTTTTGGTTCACATTGGCACAAATTTTTCTTTGGAACTGTTCTCCAAATATTACAATATTACCATGGGTCCTACAAATAAGCACTTCATAGAAAGACTACAGAAGAATAATTGTATCTATGTGTCTAAAGCATAATATGTAGCTTCTAACCACAACCAGGTAACTAATATCAGAATAGACTCTCTCTCTCTCTCTCTCTCTCTCTCTCTCTCACCATATATATTCCAGACAATGAGCAATGAGTAATATATGTTTACAGAAATTTAAATAAAGATATTAAGATTATTGCAAATAGATTACTGCTTATGAGCAAACATATTAGAGATTAGATTAGGAGATAGACCCCAGATATAGCATATATAATATGAAGAGACTGAGTCCAGTAGGCAGGACACTGAAATATTACTCAGCCCATTGGTAAACAGTCAATGTGTTACTGGCTCTAAGAAGGGAAGCAGGGAGGTTCAGAAGCAGGGAGCTTCACAGCCTGCTTAGGACAGGTAGCAGGGGTCCCAGCTATTGTCTGCTACTGTGGCAGCACCAGTGCCAATGGCAGAGGCAGAGGCAGTTCTAAGGGCAGGCAGCAGGTACTAGTGGCCTTAGCATGAGCCTGACTAGCGGTTGGGTCAGAGTCCAGTGATAAAAGCATCTGGAGCGAAAACTCTTCCTCAAGTGTTTTCTGCTCAGTAAAACACTCTCAGAGGAATCTCTGTAAAATAACTTGTGCGCTTTATTCCATGAGGATAAGGACTTTATAAACGTTAAATGTAGGATGGGATCCAGAAGCAGAGGCTTCCCATTGATTCAGTTTGACATGCTAATGATGCTCTGTTTTTTTTTGAGGGGGTCACTCCAAGTATTTCCCTATGGAATTGATTGACATGGTCCTGTCAATGTGGTGTCATGATTACATGTTCCAGAGCTGGCAGAGTTAGGCAGAAAGTTGGCTCCATTTCTAACTTTCTCAAATCTGAGATTTGTGGGGTTTGAGCTCACTCAACCTTACAAGTTCTTTATGGTATCCTGGTCTAATTGTCCCACACTTTCAAAAGCACATGTCAGATCCAGATATTCTCTAATGGCCAGCAGAACAGGATGTTGACATCAAATACTTCTTTAGCACCATTTATGTCTGCAAGCCAGCATGTACCCTGCCATGATGACATATTGAACTAAACCTCTGGCTGTAAGCAAGTCATCAACTAAATGCTTTCTTTTATGAAAATATCCCTGGTCGTAGTGTCTGTTTATAATAATAGAACACCAGTAAAGATAGGGAATATGATAATGGCTAAAGTTCTTAAGATGTCTTTAAGGGGTAGAAATGATATTCCAAATTATGTATCAATTAAATTATTAACACAACTTTAAAAGTAGTAGAATTATTAATTTATTTAAGCATGCAATTAAACTGTCAGCTCCAGTCTCAGTAACTGATAGAAAAATGCAAATATCCAAACCTGGTTCTATGCCAAAGCTAAGAAGAGAGCTAGATGCCAACTCTTAGAATTTTTCATATAATCACAACCCAAATATTGAACAAAATAGCATAAATAAACATGAAACAGATCACATTCCTTGGACATTAGGCAAATAAGATATATTTCTATAATACCAAAATAAGAGGATTACATGGAACAAATTCTTTTTTTTTTTTTTTTTTGGTTGTGAGCTAGCCTTTAATGGCTGAGCCATCTCTCCAGCCCAGAACAAAATCTTTATAATATGTTCATTATATGTTACCAGTCACCAATGTTCTGTTAAATTAGGTACTGTCGTCTGTTGTATGTAAGGATAAAGTGGTTACTAATGTTAACCATCTGAGGTCCAAAAAGAATCTTTGAGTTTTGATTCAAAACAGTGTTACTACTATTCAGATATATACTTACTTACTCAACCAGTTATCACCAACCACTAGTTGGAAGTCATTGGCTCTAGATGTAGAAATACAAAGACAAAAATCATGATTACATCACAGAACTTCAAAAAGGTAAATTAAGAGAAAAAACACACTAATGCAAATGCTTTTAAAAACAATAATAAATGCTAAAATCCTCATAATGGAAGTATTAATGAATATTCATTTATTTCAATTTCTAGTATTGTGCTAATGTCATTATAATTGAAGGTGGAGTATTCTGATTTGTTACAGCCAGCAAAGAAAGTACCGCAGAGTAGGAAGTTTTGACACCCCAAACTGAATACCTAATAGTTACTAACTTAGTGTTACAAGGTCAATGCACTGCTATTTTTGCGTTTTCTGAGAGCTCCATTAATAGATTAAAGATCACTAGCTTCTAATTAGGAACTTTGTCATCCCTGATCAGTATATATATGTTTAGTAACTTCTCATAGAAGGCCACCTAGTATGCTGAATTTGGGGCAACCCAAATGCTCACCGTTAACCTACCTACCTCTTCAAATATATTCTTTCCAAGGACATGGTCAGGTCCTGAAGCTTAGGCCCTCAGCATGAGTGTGGAAGGAATACCATTTATTTCACAATACTTAGGCTTTGGTTCACTGTCTTTTCTCATCTCCTGTATATGTGTTCTATAGCTCAGCAGATGGCTGCTTAACATTGAAAATCACATCCTTTCAGCTCTAAAATTCTTTATAAGACCGTATCAGAAAGCTCCCTTAAAAGGCCAACATACTCCATTATATTTATAATTGAAAATTGAAGCTGTGTTGTTTGCAAGAAACATGCATTTAACTACAAATTGTTGTGTTAAGCAAAATACATCTGAGTCAGGAATGGGCAAAAGAATTTCCTCTCAGATACAAAATTTAGGACAAAGTACATGAAGGCCAAATATAGAAGCAATAGCATGATGTGAATATGAAAAAACTTGTGTATAATGTACCAATGGTGTGAAATATCCTCACAGTTAATACATATCACAAAGTCAATGCATTCGTCGTTCTTTACTTAGGGTTTTATCTACAGTATCTAACACTGTGCCTGAACAGTGTGAGAGTATAGGGTATTATATCAGCATCTTCTGCCAAAATATTTTTTCTGTCTGATCATGGTGATCAGGAAAAAAGCATGAACTTTTTTCTTAAAATGTTGAGTAGGCACTCTGCCAATGAGCCACCATCTAAGCTACCATTCTAAAGTTATAGAAAAGTGAGACCTTTAAAGTAAAGTGCAACCAAATCAATACCTTATAATCAGCCTGGGTGAAGACTGGTTTCAAATAACTTTTGAATCTACAAATGCATTCATTATTTTCTGGAACTTGTTATGTCACAAGTATGCTAACTTATAAAACACATCAGAGTGCATGTGTTAACATCTTTTCTTTGATAACATTACTCAACATGAATATATTTATATGTTTAGGGGTTTGGATGAAAAATATTAGTGTCTACTCGAATGAAATAATTCCTGTGGAGGGTCAAAAAGATCCTCATTATTAGGTGAACACAATCAAAATTCAATATTCTTAATGGCTAAAGTGAGGCTATGGAGCATTCACAAAAAGGGATCTATCATGATTGCCCTCCAAAAGACCAAATAAGCAGTTCAAAGCCTCAGATGCAAATATTTCCACCCAAACAATCAGAAAACTGCAAAGCAAAGGACACTGTTATTAGGAAAAAAAACGGCAAACAATAGATTGGAAAAAGATCTTTAACAATCCTACATCTGATAGAGGGCTAATATCCAATATATACAAATAAATCAAGAAGTTAGACTCCAGAGAGCCAAATAACCATATTAAAAATGGGGTACAGAGCGAAACAAAGAATTCTTAGCTCAGGAATATCAAATGGTTGAGAAGCATCTAAAGAAATGTTCAACATCCTAAGTCATCATGGAAATGAAAATCAAAACAACCCTGAGATTCTACCTGACATCAAGGCTAAGATCAAAAACTCAGGTGATAACAGATGCTGGCAAGGATGTGGAGAAAGAGGAACTCTCCTGAATTGTTGGTGGGATTGCAAGCTGGGATAACCACTCTGGAAATCAGTCTGGACATTCCTCAGAAAACTGGACATGGAACTACCTGAGTACTCAACCATATCACTCCTGGACATATACCCAAAATATGGTCCAACATATAGCAAGGACACATGTTACACTGTGTTCATAGCAGCCTTATTTATAATAGCCAGAAGCTGGAAAAAACCTAGTTGTCCTTCAACACAGAAATGGATACAGAAAATATGGTACATCTACACAACTGAGTACTACTTAGCTATTAAAATCAATGACTTCATGAAATTCATAAACTAATAGATGGAACTAAAAACATCATCCTGAGTGAAGTAACTCAATCACAAAACACATACACACACACACACACACACACACACACACACACACACGGTATGCACTCACTGATAATTGGATATTAGTCCAAAAGTTCAAATTACCCAAGATATAATCCATAGACCACATGAAGCTCAAGAAGAATGAAGACTAAAGTTTGGATGCTTCAGTTCTTCTTAGAAGGGGAAACAAAATATTCATTGGAGAAGATATGCAGATAAAGTTTGGAGCAGAGATTGAAGGAATGGCCATTCAGACACTGCCTTACCTGGGGATCCAGCCCATATACATACAGTCACCAAGACTAGATAATATTGATTAAGCCAAGAAGTGCATGCTGGCAGGAGTCTGATATAGCTGTCCCCTGAGAGGCTTAGCCAGTGCTGTCAAATATACAGGCAAATGTTAGCAGCAAACCATTCAACTGAGAACGGGGTCCCCATTGGAGGAGTTAGAGAAAGGATTGAAGGAACTGAAGGGGCTTGCAACCCCGTAAGAACAACAAAATCAACAACCAAAGCTTCCAGGGACTAAACCACTATCCAAAGACTACACATGGATAGACCCATGGCTCCAGCTGCATATGTAGCAGAGGATGGCCTTGTTGGGCACCAATGGGAGGAGAAGCCCTTCGTCCTGCCACGGCTGGACCCCTAGTGTAGGGAAATGTCTGGGCAGGGAGGCAGGAAGAAGTGGGTGATTGTGTGTGGGGGTCTCATAGAAGAAGAGGGGGTATGGGATAGAAGGATTATAGATGGGAAACCTACTAGGAAAGGGGATAACATTTGAAATGTAAATTAAAAAGTCCAAAAAAAAAAATGCTGAGCCCTGTGGTTGTATTTGGGAAAAGCTGGAGAAACTGAGGAAGAGGGCAACCCTGTAAGAGAACCAGCAGTCTCAAGTAACCTGGATGCCTGACATCTCTCAGACACTGGATCACCAACCAGGCAGCATACACCAGTTGATATGAAGTTCCCAACATATAAACAGCAGAGGACTACTGGGTCTGGGTTCCATAAGAGAAGATACACCTAACCCTCAAGAGATTGGAGGCCCCAGCGTGTTTAGAGATCTGGTGGGGTGGGTGGGGTTGGGACATCCTTGCGGAGACAGGGGACAGCGGAGGAAATATGGAATGTGCAACAGTAGGAGGATGGATTGGGAGGGAATAAAATCTGGGTGTATAAATAAATATTTATTTATGATTCAATTTAATGATAAAAATGATTTAAATAAATAAATTGTTGCGTTAACTAATATGAAATATTATAAAAACTGTATAAGTGAACTATTCTAAAATATGTATTATATATGCATATGTATACATATAATATGAAATAACTATTACATTGTATTTACATATATGAGCATACACTAGATTTTATATTAAAAAATAATTTCTATCATTAAATTGTGTTTGAGGTATTAATATTTCAAACTGATTATTCTAGTTTCCAAACATTTTCTTTTTAATGTATTATAGGAAGGGGCTTAGAATCCTTAGGAATATATAAGGTGTATTGACTAAAGGTAGTTCAGTATGCTGTAATCTGAAGAGGACAAGAGGGGAAAAACACAATCAAGAAAGATACAACCCCCTTTATCTAGTGGGCAACGATATAAGTGAGCAGGTTATTCAAAGGGAAAATGTACACGCGAATTTTTGAATTTTCACTCTGCCAGGTTGTATCAGAACGAGAGCTTCCATCTGGCTGAGGGGGAAGAAATGTGTGACCTCCAGACGAGTAGGAGAGTACTACTTTAAAGATGAGAAATGAAAATGTCACCAAATTTTTTGAGAAAATACTGCTTCCCAGGAGCAGATTAATGAAGCAGAAACCTAGCTCCAACTGTCAGCAGCTGAATTATTAACGGGAGAAGCGGAACCTGAGGACAGGTGCGGGCTTGTCCAAGAATTGAAGGATCTTACACAGCATCTCCAAGTGAATCACAAGATGCTCCCTCTGACTTTTATCCGAACATTTGAATGGCTCATTTGTTTGAGGCTTTAACATTTTTAATAGTTCATATTTTTTGCATACATCTGTATCAATTTCCTTCCACAGAGGAATAGCCATAAATTATACGAGAGTAAAAACGGGAAAAGAAACCAGATTGATATTACCACATGGTACTCATCTTAGATTTGTTTCCAGTTAAACATTGCAAATGTTAAGAGCTGCTTTGAACAATTTCTTAGCTAGTAAAATAGAAAAGTCTATTAAATCTGTCCCTTTGGTCAATGATACAAAGTTTAAAACTTCTTTCTGTGAAAATATGTCATGTGTGACCTGGGCAAGCTTAACTAAAATCTTGAACTCTAATTTCTCGTTTGGAAATAATTCTTTATTCATGCTTATGTTGAACATAAGCTGGAATAGAAGAGTCAGAATAGAGCTGTTTCGTCTCCCTTGTTCTAGCACCTCATAGTTTGCTCTACTCTTATTTTACTTCCCAAACCGTCTGATATAGGATCCGCGTACTTTATAAGCAGAGAAATGTGTTTGTTAAGATCCATGCTTAAGAAGGAAGTCAGAGATGTTGACATCTGTTGACACCTTTAACTGTGAAAAGGAAATATCATTTATTTCTGAACAATGAGGGACATTCAGAAAACTTGGCATTTATTTTCCTTTTATTTTCAATATCATTTTAATTGGATACAAAAATTTTAAAAAATGTGTCTATATTAGTCCAAAATGCATAGAAGTGATTTTAAGGTGACAAGACAAATCATAGCTACTAATAGTAACCCTACATTGAATATTGACACCAACAAAACGCAACCTTCATTTTTCTCCTGTGCCCCCTCAAGCAGGTACTTGGGTTTTTCAAATTTATTTTGTTTTAATGGGTATTTTTATTTACATTTCAAATGTTATTCCCTTTTCCAATTTTCAGTCCATTAGCCCCCTATCCCATCCCCCTCCCCCTTTTCCCATAACAGTTTTCCCCCTCCCCAACCACCACCCCTTCCCACCTTCCCACCTTGATATTACCCTTCACTGGGGGTTCCAGCTTTGGCAGCACCAAGGGCTTCTCTTCCCATTGGTGCCCAACAAGGCCGTCCTCTAAAGCAGGTATTTGTAACTGAAACAAATACAAGGTTACAAACGTCTTCATGGCTTGAGTGTATGTCCCCAAAGTAGATGGATTGGAACCAATTCCTTAATGATTCCGGGTTAAGGAAGTGTGCCTAGAAGAATGTGACTATGCAAAAGAAAAAGAAAAAGAAGCCCTGATGAATGAGTAAAGACGCCTTCCTCAAATGGGGTACAAGACCTTGTTCTGAAACCTTGATCGGTTATTGTGAAAGCATATGAGAACAACCCAGTGTGTCTTCCTGCTTGATGTCTTGGTGTGAGGAACTTGCCACCAGAATATTCTCACCGAAAGCCAGGAATAGTGAACTAGAACATATTCATTTCTCTCAGGTTTCCCAGAATCGCGTATTGTATTACAGTAACAGAAAGTGAATCATGAATATCGCTAAACCTGAGCCTACATGCGACTCTTCCTTGTGGTCAACATATGTTCTGAAATTCATTTTTAAGAATATTGATACTAAAAGATATTTCATGGTTTCATCTCCTTCTTAAGATTGGTTTTATAGCAAATAACTCCCAAAAAAATGCCAAGGGAAAATTTTGCCATAAATATAGAAATAAACAACAGAATCAAAATATATTGTTGATTTTAGAAAGAGAAACAGAATGCATTGTGTCGTCATTTTCTCAAATAAGGAGATGACATCCACTTTACATAAAGTACAGTACTCAACTGTGAAAGGAGTGGAGAGTGTTTGCATTACAACATTACAACTCAGCCTTTGTTTGATCTGTTGTATATATATGTATATATATATATATGTATATATATATGCATTTACATTTTCTAATGGAGTACCTGCCTAGAACATAACATCAAGTCTAATATGTGGAAAGTAACTAATGAAAACATTAATTAATCAATTAAACTATGAGAATTATAATTATTAGTAGTTATATTACAATCTGAGCTGAGGCTCAACATTTTATTTTCTGAATAGTGCATTTTTCTATTTTCCTTTACAGTACAAAATTTATCTAACCACCCATATTCATATAAAGTAAAGACCACAAGGGTGGTTACAAACTTCTAAAGTAATAGTTTTCCCTCTCTTTCACATGCAAATATCACATCTACAAAGTCTAGAGTTGTCATAGAATTAATTTAAGGATGTGTGCATTTTTATTTAGCAATCTACAGTCTTGTCTTTAATTGTATTTTTTGTTATTTATATTTATATCAGTGTATTTGTCTGTATGTGTATGTGTATGGATGTGCGTGTAAAAGTACATGTGTAAGTGTTACTGGCACAGGTAGACGATATTGCAAATCTTGGAGCTGAAGTTACAGGCAGTGATGAGGTTCATAACATGGGTACTAGAAGAAACACAACTCCATCCTCTACAAGAATAACAAGTACTCTTAACCACTGAGCAAGCTCAGAATCCCACAAAAGCATCAATAGAACATTATTCTATTTTAAAAATAGATCTCTAAAGATTTGCTTTATTCCTACCTTTAATATTAGCTGCATAAAAAGAATACAAACAAGCAGTCAAGAATATTGTAGATAAGACTCTATGTTCATGTATTTAAATTCTGATTCAGGCTTCATTTTGGTCACTATGTTCCTTGATAAAGAGGGTAGTTCATAACAGGACATCTATCCACCTATCCCATTTATGTTCCATTGTCTACTCTATGCTCTGATTGTATCATTTTGTGTCTTATAACTCTTCACTATTGATAGCCCTGGGGTATTTTGCTTCTGCTTGCTGGTTTTGCTATAATGTGTATGTACATATCTAGATAAATAGTGACTTTATTAAACTTTGTGCAAATTACTAAGCTTGAACGCTCCATCTCACTCTTCCAAGCTATTACATTAACTAACCCCAGAGAGTTTGCCTGGGGATTAAAAATGTGATTATATTTGCAAAATTCTGTTTTCATCTATATTTTTTCATAATCAGTTTTCTTCCTAATATGGGGTATGAAAATAAATTATCTGAGCTGCATTCAATGTGAAATTCCTATAAACTTTATCTAGTAAAAACACAGAGTTAGCTCTCTGAAATAAGCAAATGGATAGATAACATTATTTTGAAATGAAAAAACAACATGATTTTAGTAAGAAAGAAATGAATGTATAGAATAGCTTTTATATTAGTTATCTTTACAGGAAGAAAATAGATGTTCATATTTTGAATAACTTGAGATAAATGTTAATCAATTATTACAAATATATAGAGATGATAAAATAGAAAAAACTACATATTGGTTCAATGTTGTAATTTCCCACAAATTCCTTTTATATAAAATATTACAAGAAACCAATTAAGTATCAAATAAACAATTAGAAGAAGGTTTTGAATAAAGTAGAAACAATTGAGAAACTATGTCCTCCCTGCAGGTGGAAAAAAATCAAGCTGTACACCATAAACATTAGGAGTATTTTGAAAATATGTAACAAGTTGTATGATACAATACAGAGAATAGAGGTTGGGCTATTTCTTCATTTAAATACCTAAACTGACAAACTATTCCTAAACAAGAATAAAAATACATTAATTAAACAACTTCTAAAACAAAAAGTAATTGAATATAAAGGTTTTTTCATACTTTGTATGTATGTGTGTGCATGTGTGGTAGAACTTTATGAGTATATTGTGGATTGACACATCTATGCACACTTGTAATGGCTACAGCAAGACTTTGGGTGTCTTCCTCTGTTACTCTGCCTTATTCTCTGGACACAACGTTCCTTCATGTCCCACGGTCTTGCTCAATGCCAAACTCTCAGTATCTGTCTACTTTTACCTCTCTATTCTGAGTTTAAACACTATGACTATAGAATTCAATTCCACTCCTGAGCCATCTCTCCTCTCCCCATATGATTTATTTACTAAGATATCTATCCCTGAAATGAACTCCCTTTATGTTTATAGCTAAACTACTTTGGCTATTAAATTTTGAAGAACAAAGTGAAGTTTCTAAAATTGACTATATTTAATAATAAACACCAAAATAGCCAACAATTCATTTATGAGATGAATTCAAGAAGGACTGCCTAATTGGCTACTTCTTCTAAATTATATGTAATTAATGCTATTCATTCTTAGAACCAAACTTTAATTTTTGATAAGAAACCATACCAGATCAATATACCTTTTTAAATACAAATGGGATAGTGATATAACAAAGCAGGAGATTTTAGAACAAAGTCGCCTTAATTCTCTGGGATTTAACACACAGTCATTTTTGTCTTTCTGATATATTTCTATTTCAATGGTCAGGAAAATAAGTATTCTGCTATTCATGTGAATAACATTAAAAACATTACTTTTAACTGTGTAAGAGTGGGAAATAGATACATCAGCTTTGCAAGAAACATCAGAGTTTATCCTAGGATAACTTCCATGCCTCCCCCCAGAGTATGTGCATGTTTGTGTGCATGTGCATGTGCATACACTTGTGACTGTGTTTACATATGTTGAAATCAGAAGGCTGTGTGCCTATGTATTGTTCTATCTCTTTCACTTTATCAAAACACCAACAAGTATACTTCCTCACCTGGCATTTTACATATGTGTTGGAGAAATTGAATTCAGGATCCAATATAGAGGAATTTTAAATCAGCAACATGGGGGCTCTGGCAAGCGATCACATTCAAATACCTTCTAGGTCTGAATTATCTGGCTGAAATACAGGCATGCCTTTTACCCAGATAACACAGGAAAGCAGGTCTCAGAGTTCAAGGCCAGACTAGGACAGAGCAAGTTTCGGGAAATTAAAAGCTCAGGTTCAGTTGTGGTGGACTCCAGCACTCTGGAGACATGAAATGAAGATCTCTTGAGTTCTTGTCAGTCAGATCCATGGAGTCAGTGAGTTGAGAGGCATTTCAGGGTAAGTGCATTTATACACTTCAGTGCACGTTGGTAGAGGCAGTTGGAACTATAGATTAAGAAGAAGCAAGAAGAGTTCAACAAATTGTCAGACTTAGTTTGAGCCCAAACCTTTAAGAAGCTGAGAGAAGCCATATTAAATCAATCATCTTGGAAAGGAGTTTTGATATAGAATAGCTGAGTTGACCCGGCCAGGAAGAACTAGAAAGGGCTGCCTATTCATCAGTAAGCCTCCAAGACAACAATTACATAAGGCAAATAAAAGTTAATTTTGTACCCACACTTACACAGCAAGCACTTTAGCCTTAGGGCCATCTTTCTAGTCCTTTTAACTGTCTTTCATTATCTAATTCTCATGAAAAAATTTAAGCTCATTTAGTATATTTAAATAAACCCTTAAAATTATTTTTATCAGTGTACCTTTGCTTAATTTTGTAGTGTTGTCTGTTGTTTCTCTTGTGACTTACTTGATTCTGACACTATAGGAAACATAACTGTTCGGGATGTTGTCATCTAAGGCAGTAGATTATACTCACACTTAAATTGATGGTGATGCTTACATCATCAACAATCTCCAGATTAGTAAACAGTAACTATATTTTAATTCTTCTTAGTCCATACATCCAAATACTTGCCTGATTTTTGCCCTTAGCCACTGTGTGATTCAAGGTGACAATTTTTCCACCAAAGCCACAGATATGTTTGAACTTTATACTAAATAGTTGTAATGAGAAGTGACTATATAATTCCTAGAGTGTCTGTAAGTGTGTGGTTCACTAATTGAAAGGGGAATAAGAAGATCACTCCAATAGTGTGTGGGCATTCATACTGGTAAAGCTGGAATATTTCCAATTAATTTAGAATTGATTAATGACAACAGAAGCTGGGAATTAAAATTGTATAGTTGTCAAAGCTCTAAATATTTGGATAACAGGAACCATAAAAATGTTAGAAATGATATTAATGAGATCAATCATTTTGAATGTTTAACCCATGTAATCAGAATCCAGTCAATGATGTTACATATGGAGCAAGTTGTGAAAAATATGGAATGTTCCAGATCATTATGGGAAAAGCATGTGCAGATGTATTTATTTATTGTAAAGTGTGGGTTGCTGTGCATGTACCAGTGAGGGAAGGCACACGATAAGGCTAGGGCCTGTGATAAAGAAGGCAGCGGAGAGCTTTAGAGATGCTATAGATAGGGAGACACAAGGAAAAGGAAAGGAGATAGAGGAAGAGAAGGGGGACCCAGATCCACGTGGCTTTCAATAGCCACAGGTAGCTCTGGATATCATATAGCGATGGATTATTACAGGACAAATTTGAACAATCCATGTGGGCAGCGTATGCTAACATCAGTTGGCTGACAGTTTATTTTGTGGGTGTTTTGTGAGTTGTGATTTTACTGATATAAATCTGACTGATAAATTAAAAGTCTCTATCTAGAGTTTTGATTTTACCTGGTTATGGGGATTTGTGACAGCTAACCACAGGGGGGAAATGGCTGGGAATGCAAGCAGAATCCACAGCAAGAGAACCGTGAGTTGGGCAGTCATCACATGGGGACCTGAGAGCAGGTAAACCCCATTACTAGAACATAGCCTGCTCTGTCATGGGTGCTTTTTTATTTAAATTTAGTGCTACAGTAAATGATCAGCTACTACTGAAAACTGGAGATATTTATTAGTCAATAATTTAATTTGGAGTAAGGAAAATGTTCAATTCTGGGAAAAAGATAAAACTACTTTCTCTGTTGGATCTTTGGATGTCTGTGAATTTCACATCTTGTACCCTACCCCCTCTTTTCTCCCGTCATTTTGTACCTACCATACATGCTTGCCACTTTCCCATCATCTCCCTAGCACCTGTACCACCTAGCTCTATTTTGTTCTCCATGAAAGATGCACTCCCCAAATGCAGCAATGGGCAAGGGGCTGGACACGTTGTTTTCATGACAATTTGTAGAGAATGTTCTCAGATTCAGCACTTAGGATTATACAAAGGAAAGTATATTTATTAAGCAAAACCTCACCATTCTTGCCTAAAAAGAAGGAGGCTGATATCTTCATAGTCATAAACACCTGAGGGTCAGGAAGAGTCAGACCCTATCCAGTCAAACGTTAAGAAACAAACAGGGTCAGGTGTTGGGGATTTAGCTCAGTGGTAGAGCGCTTGCCTAGCAAGCACAAGGCCCTGGGTTCAGTCCCCAGCTCTGGAAAAAAAAAAGAAACAAACAGTGTCCTGAATGAAGACAAATTGCACAGCATAAAAATTTAGATTGAAATCAATAGATGTATCAAAGAAATACTGTTATGTTCCTTGGGTCTCCTCCAGGTTTAAAGCCGTAGAAACAGAGAAGACAGAGACAAAATAGGCTAGGACTCTAGAGGCACTGCAAATAACAATCATTACACAGAAACACTTCAATGTCCCTCCTTTAGCCTGTAAGCAGACACACAGTTAAGTAAAGTGACAGAAATAACTACTAATCAAGGTGTCTAATTATATATGTCTAAACATCTCTACTTCCCACCATTGTGTTCACCCCAAATGCATTTTTACACAGCAAGAGAACCTGTATCAGCTAGGGAAATATCAAAGACTCAGGGGATTTTCTGTAATTTTCAACACCACATTTTGAAAAAAAAAATGTAATGCTTCCAGTACTCTGTTTGAAGTACGAATCCATAGGCAGTCCAATTAGAGTCTATGTCCTTCCTTGTTTGTCACATCACAGCACACAGTGACCTCAGTCTAACGTTGGCATGCCATTTTACTATTTAATCCCTAGACAATTAATGTAAAGTGGCTAGTTTTTAAGGAAGCATTCTTATGTTTTCTAGTTTGCTCATTATCTTTACTTCTCTAAGAGAAGGAGATTAGAACACTTTCTGTGTGTGCTTTTCATGGATCAGTGGTAGTCTCAAATTATCCATGCAAATAAGACTAACAAGACGATTGAGAAAATCAGAAGTTTTAACTAAAAATACTGTGTTAGTTATGTGAATTAAGTATGAAGGTCACATATTTTATAAATTAAGAAAAATATTGCCTGTGACACCCATTGTCTATGGAGTACCCTTGGTCAAAAATTATATAACCTAACTCCATTTAGAATGTGCTCATTCTTTCCTTTTTTATTTATTTATTTTTGTAGTTTCCTGGGGGTGTATGCAGAGGTGTGAAAATGAATGGGACATTAGATCAGACAGAAACAACATCTGGAGCATTTTGGAGATTAATGGGACAATTGATAGCATATCTGTCTGCATTTATATTCAGAAAAATCAATATAAAATAGAAGTGCCTAAAATAGCGAAGGAGATTGTTGGCATCAAGAATAAAATAACCTTCTTAATGGCAAATATGTGAAAGAAGACCAACAGACAAATACCTTTGTGAACTATGAAACAGAACATATAAAATAAAAAGAAAAGAATATTACCTTTCTTCAGTTGTGAGATTACTGGGATACACAGCAGGGGGGTTTCTGCTAGTTTAAGGACTATGAATGAACTCTTTGATCTTAACTACTCTTTATTGATGTTCTGGCTGAAGGTTAAAAGCACAGATGTATATGATCTTGCAAAAGAGAATTGACAGTTACTAGTTCATCCTGGAAAAGGAAAGGGAAATTCAGGACTACCAGAAGAAAACTTCTGCCTGGCTTCCCAGGCCAAGAAACAGGCCCAGATGGAGTGCTATGGACTTCTGCCATATTCTTGCCTCTGCTGAATTCCTGCCACTTGCTTACATCTGCCAGTTGCACAAGGCAGATTCTCTTGCCTTCCACCCTCCTACTTCTACCTCCATCATTCATTCCAGCACTTCAAAAGATAGTTCATTTCACTGTCTCATCCCATATTGGAGACAAGCCTTGGAGCCCCTTTTCCCACCAAAGTAGCCCACTTCCTGACATTTGGATACTCACATTCTGCCTGAAGCAGGTTTTATTGTTTAAAAGTACTAAATAAACATTTTAGCTACTATAAAAAGCAGAAATTTAGAAGCTTTATATGTTATAGGATTGTTATAGCAAATGACATTAGAAAATCTGATACACCTGCCTACTCTTCAAATTTGCATAAATGTTCACAGCTTACAAATGAAGCATTCCATTTGGTCCTATTTCACTCAGAAGAGGGACCCTGTCCATCTGTAGAGAATCTTCCTAAAAAGTCATAAATCCTTAGTTTTCTCAAGCATAGCACCAAATAAGGAAGATTTCTACACTAAAATTCACAGTGTATAAAGTACAAGTGACAGAAGTTTAAGAATGCACACATGCACAGAGAGGGGGAGAGGGAGAGAAAGAGGGAGAGGGAGAGGAGAGGGAGGGGGAGGGAGAGGGAGAGGAGAGGGAGAGAAAGAAACACATTTCATAAACCAAATCTAGGGTCTCCAAATTTACAAAACAAATATGGCATTTGTTTTTTCTGACTGTGATTTACTCTGATCAATAATATAATGATTAACAATTGTGCTCATTTCCCTTTAAAATGAATAGCGTTTTAATCTCTAAATAAATTCCATTTACATATAGGTTATGATTTAATTATCTGTTTTTCTGTTGGCAAAACTCTAGACTAATACCATCACTTGGTTGTTATGGATAGTCCTGAAACAAACATGTATACGCAAGTAGATACATACTATTCATTTTAAGTCCTTCAAGTGTGTTGTACCAGGAAATGTTCATGAACCCCCAAAACACCAGCAAGGAGCCCATTGGGATGCAGTTTAGTGTGACGTTTCTCTTTATTCAAGCTCCAGTTTGGGTTCCCCACCAACACGGACATAGCAGGAAGTTGGAGCCCTGAGCCTAGTTGTCGGCAAGCATTTGTATAGGCAAGAAGAGGTTGTCAAGCCCGATACACATCTGATTGGGTGGCCATTATAGCCTCTGTTGCTTGGTGCCAATCCATAAACTTAACTTCTGTGTTCCTCTTGATTGGTGGTTGTTGGAAAGTGAAGTGTCAAGGGCAGGTTTGCAACCTGGTAATGTACATTGTTGGAGCATAACCTAGAAATTGGTTTTAGGTGCCAGTTTGTAAGTTATATGTTTTTAAATTAATTTATTTACTTTTACACTCCGGATTTTATTCCCCTCCCGGTCCACAGCCCTCCTCGCCCCCCGTCCCGATAGTTCCACATCCTATAGCACATCCCCGTGCCCACCCCCATGTCTCCACAAGGATGTCCCCGCACCACACCACCCACTCCACCAGACCTCTGAACACCATGCGGCCTCCAGTCTCTTGAGGGCTAGGTGTACCTTCTCTGACTGAACCGAGACCTGTGAGTCCTCTACTGTATATGTGTTGGAGGCCTCATCTCACCTAGTGTATGCTGCCTGGTTGGTGATCCAGTGATGGAGAGATCTCAGGGTCCAGGTGAATTGAGACTGCTGGTCCTCCTACAGGGTTGCCCTCCTCCTCAGCTTCCTCCACTTTTTCCCTAATTCAAACACATGGGTCAGCAGTTTCTGTTCATTGGTTGGGTGCACAGATCTGCATCTGACTCTGAGCTGCTTGTTGGGTCTTTTGGAGGGCAGTCATGATAGGTCCCTTTTTGTGAATGCCCCATAGCCTTAGTAATGGTATCAGGTCTTGGAGCCTTGCCTTGAGCTAGATCCCACTGTGGGTCTGTCAATGGACCTTCTTTTCCTCAGGCTCTTCTCCATTTTCATCCCTGCAGTTCTTAAAGACAGGAGGAAATACAGATCAGAGCATTGACTGTGGGATAACAACCCCATCCCTCTCTTGATGCCTGTTTTTCTGCTGGAGGTAGATTCAATAAGTTCCCTCTCCCCACTGTAGGACCTTTCATCTAGGTTCCCCCGCCATTGAGTCCTAAGAATCGCTCACTTCCCAGGTCTCTGGTACATTCTAGAGGGTCCTACCAAGTTCCTTGCTCCTGAGGTCACCTGTTTCCATTCTTCCTGCTGGCCCACATAGCATCAGTCCTTTTCCCCGACCCAATTGCAGATCATGTTCCTCTCCCCCCCACCTCATCCACTTTCCATTCCCTGTCCCTCCCCCCTCCCCCCTTGTGTTTCTTTCTTCTCCCTCCCAAGTGGGACTGAGGACTCCTTTCTTGGGCCCCTCAGCTTGTTGACCTTTTTGAAGTCTGTGGACTGTATCATAGATATTCTGTACGTTTTTTTCTTGGCTAATATTCACTTATTAGTGAGAACATACCATGCTCCTCCTTTGGATCTGAGTTACCTCACTCAGGACAATATTTTCTAGCTCCATCCATTCACCTGCAAAACTCAGGATGTCCTCGTTCTTAATAGCTGAGGAGTACTTCACTGTGTAAATGAATCATATTTTCTGTAGTCATTCTTTTGTTGTGAGACATGTGGGTTGTTTCCAGATTGTGACTATCACAAATAAGGCTGCTATGAACACAGTGGAACATTTGCCCCTGTGGCATGGTGGGGCATCTTTTGGGTATATTCCCAAGAGTGGTATTCCTGGGTCTTTAGGGTGCATCTATTTCCAATTTTCTGAGGAACCTCTAAATTGATTTCCAGAGTGATTGTACCAGTTTGCAATCCCATGAGCAATGGAGGAGTGTTCCACTTTCTCCATATCCTCACCACCATGTGTTGTCACCTGAGGTTTTGATCTTAGCCAATCTGAGTGATGTAAGGTGGAATCTCAGGGACATTTTGATTTTCATTTTTCTTTGAATATTTCTTCAGGAGTTTTTGGCCACTCGAGATTCCTCTGTTGTAAATTCTCAGTTTAGTTTATACCCTATTTTTTGATTGGGTTGTTTGATCTTTTGCTGGTTAGTTTCTTAAGCTCTCTGTATTTTTGGGTATAAGCCCTCTATCAGATCGTGAGTTCAACCTTAGGTCAGGTTTTCTAAGATGGAGTCTGAGTCCAAAAGATTTGTTCTCTCAGGTGTATGTCAAAACTCAGTGTATCTGGGTCGCATGATACTATATTTTTGTTGTGTTTGTTTATGTTTTTGTATTTGAACCATCATACTGATTTGTACAGTGGCTGGATTAATTTGTATTCTCACCAAAAGTGTGCAAGTGTGCAAGTTTTTTTTCTTTTATTCCTTACATCTTTATCAACATCTGGTATTCATTTTGTGTGTGTGTGTGTGTGTGAGCGCATGCTCATTTCATTTTAAATTATTTGAAAATGTAGTATCATTGTTCAAAGTGGAAAAGGCAAAAGTACATAGAAACAATAAAAAGTGAACATATCTGGCTAGAAAACAGTGATTCAGTATATTCTGTGACGTTGGGAGGCAAAACTAAAGAAGTAGGTAAAAGTCAAATCACAGGGATTTTGAATGCAATCAAAACATCAGAAATTACATGGTAGGCACTGCTATGACAATGTGAATGACAAGAAAGAGGTAAGGAAGAATTTATTTTATCTTCCAAATAGTTCGAGGAGATGCAGTCCATAGTGTGTGACTTCATGCAAGAGATGAGTATTCACAGGGTCTCCTTCTGTCAGAAACAGAGTAGTGAATATTGGTGTTTTAGAATATTGAGTACTTTTGCAATGGTGTTCACAAGGGAAATTGGTCTCAAGTTCTCTTCCTTTCTTTGACTCTTTGTGTGATTTAGGTATCAGGGTAGTTACCTGTGTCTTTTAACTCCAATGTTGTTTGTTTAGTATGTTGTTGGACTTCTTGGCATTTGTACAACATACATTCTATGCACACTGTAGAGATACAAATTTAAACATGTTAATGTAGATTTTGTTTTACTTAGAATTAGGAAAATGTAGATTCTCGTGTGTAGCTGAGATTAATTGTGTATGCCTGTAGATATATAAAATTCTTATGCAAAGAATAAAAAAATGGCAAGATAGATTATTTTTCCCTATATCATTTGTTCACGGTATTTTTGTTCATGAAAAATCAAATTTCTTTTTCTTAATGATACTACACCAACATTACTGTTTTGAGAACTAAAATCCTTAAGTTGGCTTGCATCTAAATATATAAATTACCTCCCAGAAAGTATTTTCTAATATAGTAAAGGAATGCATATTTCTTTAAGGACTCACATTTTTCTGTTTACAAATATTAGTGATGTCTGTATAATTTCTGATAAAATCACAAAAATCTTATACAAATGAACTACTGGGAAGATGACATGAGCAATATTTACAGTGTTAAAAAATCAATTATGACAGTGGAAGTCAGATGAGGAAAGAGCAAAATGGGACTCACTGAAAAGTGATGGACCCAGACTTACCTAGACAAATAGGGTATTTACACAAAAATCAATCACATTCAGCTTTGGGATAAGAGCTAGTGTATGATATTTATTACAAACAAGAAGAGGCAGATATATCATAGTATCTTTGACTTATCTTCTTCCTTATGAGCATCTTTCATATTGTAGTGACAGAAATTCTTGCCATTGTTAGCTCTAGAGAAGCAGCTATTTTTCACAGTTCCAAGAATATAGTAAGATTCACCAACAACATTCATTGTTTGAAGAACTATAACTTGGTTTCATTGAATATATAGAGTTATAAGGACTTGGATGTTTGTCCCATAATATTTCTCCTGCTTCATATATTTAATCTCATCTCTATATATGCAGGATATTCAATAGAAGACAAAAACAGGCAAAAAATGCATCTACCATTTCAATAGTTTATTGTTTGTGATGTTATGATTGCTTTCTTGATATAAGTCAGAATATGTTTTAAAATATTTTTCTGGGTCCAATGGATACATTTTAGTGACAGAAGATTGACAAATGAGGAAATACACAATTGATATTGTGTGACATACTGAATTGAAGGTCTCATTTCTTTATTTCCAATGAATAAGTATTACAAATATTCCTATATGGCTTTCATTTTGAATATTCATATTTCTTTGATTATGCATTTTCTTCCCTCAAAAATGCAAAATGATGGTTTATTTGTGATAGATGTTGGGGTGGAACCACTTGTTGTGAATCACTTCGGATAATTTAATAATTTACACTTCTTTCATGTATGTTCAAAAGCTATATTCTCTTATAGTCAATAGTTGCTGAAGTCACTCAAATCAAATCTTGCCTTTTCATTCCCTCCTCTGTGAAATGAAATATATGAATCAGGAATTACAATATCTGAGAGACTCAGATTGTTTAATTATGCCAATTTTCAAAGCAGCTCCAATATTTAGACAAAATACATTTGAAAATACATTTGACCAGCATTTTACACTGGTCACTTGATTCAATCTCATTAGGTAAAATTACCCAACTCTTAGACATCAATTAATGCTATGGCTAGATTAAATTCTTTGTATTTTTTTCCTTTAGATTGCCCTCAAATTAGGTTTAAAAAAGGACACAGAGCATAAAATCATTCTTAATGATTATTAAATCGATTTTATATATCAATGAGAATACTTTAAACAAAATTTGGAGTCATAAGATTTCAAAGTGAAACAATTTTGTAGAATTTTCTTTTTAAGGACTTCAGAACTTCATGTATTACAAGAATAGATTCTAATGTAGGCTGGAAAATTAATTCAGAAATTATTGTATGAACTTTTTCTTCCTTCCTTCTTTCCTTCCTTCCTTCCTTTCTTTCTTACTTTATGATGTACAAATCTTAAAATGAATTTCAGTATCAAATAAGACCTTATTCTAGGCTAGCAATATTCAGCATGATTCTCTGAGCATCCTCAGCACTGCTGGTGACCATAGGAGACAAAAACTGCTCTCAAGCATGTAGCATGCAGCTGAGTTAGGGTGTTTGATAAATTGAATCCATTAAATGCTCTTTTGATTTATGATCTTGTCAACTTGCCATGTGTACATTTGAATGCAACTCTATTCTGTGAAGTCAAGAAATCCAGGTCCAAGGAATTTTGTCTCACATGAGAATAAATTTTCCGTTCACAAAAGGAAATTAGTAATATCATGACACGATCCTTTCAAAAATTCTGTAAACAACCACATTCTGACTGGCTTTAAAGATAAGTGGATATTAGCCCAAATGCTTGAATTACTCTAGATGGACAGAACACATGAAACTCAAGAAGGATGACCAAAATGTGAATGCTTCACTCCTATAAAAGGGGAACAAGAATACCCTTGGCAGGGAATAGGGAGGCAAAGTTTAGAACAGATGCAGAAGGAACACCTATTCAGAGCCTGCCCCACATGTGGCCCATACATATACAGCCACCAAACTAGATAAGATGGATAAGTGCAGGCTGACAGGAACCGATGTAGATCTCTCCTGAGAGACACAGCCAGAATACAGCAAATACATAGGCAAATGCCAGCAGTAAACCACTGAACTGAGAATGGGACCCCCGTTGAAGGAATCAGAGAAAGGACTGGAAGAGCTTGAAGGGGCTTGAGACCCCAAATGAATAACAATGCCAACCAACCAGAGCTTCCAGGGACTAAGCCACTACCCAAAGACTATACATTGACTGACTCTGGACTCCAACTGCATAGGTAGCAATGAATAGCTTAGTAAGAGCACCAATGGAAGGGGAAGCCCTTGTTCCTGCCAAGACTGAAGCCCCAGTGAACGTGATTGTTGGGGGGAGGGCGGCAATGGGGGGAGGATGGAGAGGGGAACACCCACATAGAAGGGGAAAGGGAAGGGCTAGGGGGATGTTGGCCTGGAAACCTAGAAGGAGAATAACAATCGAAATGTAAATAAGAAATTCTCAAGTTAATAATGATAAAAAAAATAAAGTCCACTCTATAAGAAGTGACTCATACCTAGGGAATAGTTAACTGGGCCAAAATTTTATGCTTGGCTAGTCTCTAAGCCCCAGGGAGAACCTAAAACCACTTTTATTATTCAAGTGAAATAGTAGTAAACTTTCTTGTACATTCTTATTTTTATGTTCACTGATCTAGTGCATCTGTCCACCTCATCAAAGTTAGTCCTACAGTAGATATCCCTACACTTATATACAGGAAGTGAGCACTAAGTGCACAATGGGCTAAAGAAAGAAATCTCATGAAATTAAGAGACAAAATTATACTACATGAAACATGGAACAAATAAAACAGGTATTTTGGGAGACAGGCACCTTATACCATTGTAGAAGGCAATGAAGACCTAATTCTTGCATTATGCCAATGTCCCTTGTTATTAAACTAAGCAATGTATGATGCATATATTTCAATGGTTTTCTAGGAAAGGTACTCTTCCTTGCTTATATTATTTAAGGTTTTGTATTCATTAAGATAAAGATTTATGGAAGTGAGAAATAGTATTTGCCTAATATTTACTGCAAGATTTTGATGAAGTTAAGTAAAAATAACTATTTACAAATAATGCTTATGATAGGCTAATAGGACATTGTTACACAGATTTAAAATATACTAAAATGAATCTTACACCAGTGAATCATTTGGTTAAAGGCTTAATTTCTCTAATTTCCATGCAATAATGTCTGAATTTTGTCACTTAATCCTTCTACATTTTAACTTCATTATATTTTAAGGTATATTTTATTTCTCATTAATTGGCTCCTTTAGATGTAAACAAAAAGCAGTTTTGAGCTAATTCTAAACTAACATTCCAGTTCTACCTATATGAACCTAGGGTAGCATTGACCTATAAAGAGAAAAAAAAATCACAATAAAAGAAAATTTAAGGAAAATTCTATTTACTAATCTGGTTTTACAGAAGAGAATAGAAGGCAATTTCCTCCAGAATAGACTATAAACTACAGACAAAGAAGTATAGGAGCAAATAATCCCAGAATAGTTAACAAGAACAATAAAAATATTTACAAAGAATTTATTGAATATATCATAAATTTATCAGTATAGCTATAAAAATTATTAAATAAAAATACATATCAGGGAGCTGGAGAGATGGCTCAGCAGTTAAGAGCACCAACTGCTGTTTCAGAGGTCTTGAGTTCAATTCCCAGCAACCACATTTGATCTCAAGACCATTTATAATGGGATCCAATGCCCTCATCTGGTATGTCTGAAGATGGTGACAGCTTACTCACATTGTAAAATAATCTGAGCATGGGGCATCTTTCCATCTTTTGAAGTCTTCTTAAATTTCTTTCTTCAGAGACTTGAAGTTCTTATGATAGAGATCTTCTATTTGATTTGTTAGTGTCACACTAAAATATTTCAAATTATTTTTGGCTAAATAAAGGGTTTTGTTTCCCTAATTTCTTTCTCAGCCCATTTATCTGTTGAGTAGAGGAAATGATTTTCTTTCAGTTAATCTTCTATCCAACCACTTTGCTGAAGTTGTTTATCAGCTGTAGGAGTACTCTCATGGATTTTTTTTTGGGGGGGTCACATATGCATATTATCATATCATCTGCAATTAATGATATCTTGACTTCCTCCTTTCTTGTTTGTATCCCTTTGATCTCCTTTTGTTGCCTACTTGCTCTGGATAGAACTTTAAGTACCATATTGGATACATAGATGGACAGTGGGTAGCTTTGCCTTGTCTCTGATTTTAGTGAGATTGCTTCAAGTTTCTTTCCACTTAGTTTTATTTTAGCTTGCTGTATATTGAAGAGATCTCCCATGCTCATGGATCTGCAGAATTAACATGGAAATCTTACCACAAGCAATCTAAAGTTTCAATCTACTCTCCATCAAAATTCCAACTCAATTCTTCACAGAAATAGAAAGCGCAATTCTCACATATAGCTGGAATAACAAAAAATTCAGGATATCAAAAATCATTCTCAAAAATAAAAGAACTTCTGGGAGAATCACCATTCCTGACCTCAAGCTATACCACCAAGGAATAGTGATAAAAACTTCAAGTTATTGGTACAGAGACAGACAGGTAGATCAATGAGATAGAACTGAAGATCCAGAATGTCAAGGTCACTTGATCTTTGACAAAGTAGTCAAAAGTATCCTGTGGAAAAAAGAGCATTTTCAACAAATGGTGCTGGTTCAAGTGGAGGTCAGCATGTAGAAGAATGCAAATTGACCCATTCTTATCTCATTGTACAAAGCTCAAATCCAAGTGGATCAAGAACCTCCACATAAAACCAGAGACAATGAATCTAATAGAAGAGAAGGTGAGAAAGAACCTTGAACACATTGGCACAGGGAAAAATTTCCTGAACAGAACGCAAATGGTTTATGCGCTAAGATTAAGAATTCACAAAAGGGACCTCATAAAGTGAAAAAGCTTCTGGAAGGTGAAGGACACTGTCAATGGGTCAAAATGGCAATACAAATTGGGAAAAGTGTCAATGAGGGTGCTGAGGGTACCTGGAAGAGAATGGGGGATAAGGGACACGAAAGGACACCAAAACAAGAGTCTGATCAAGGTGACAATTTTATTTTTTCCCAAGGCTGAATTTATAACATAACATGGATAACAGAGGGAGGGGGGGAGTGTGAAACATTTACACAGGCCAAGGACACAGTCTTCGTGTGGTCAGGGAATCGGCTGATCTTGACAGGATGTTAGAAAGGTCACAGGTTTGTCATATCTATTAGTCAGCAGGATGTTGGTTTTTCAGAAAGGTTACAGGTCATCACACTGGGTATCGTGATGACAGATGTATTTCTCAGCAAGGTCACAACTTTATCATATCATTATTCATCCTGACCACCAGATTTGTATTAGTCTCCTGCAGCTGGCTGGGGATTTTCCATGAACCCAGTCATACTTAATTCTAACCATAATAATAACATCAATAATGGAGGGTTTCAAGGGCGTCACTCCCAACAGAAAAGATCTTTAGCAATCCTACCTCTGATAGAGGACTAACATCCAAGTATACAAAGAACTCACGAAGTTAAACTCCAGAGAACCAAATAACCCTATTAAAAATGGTGTACAGAGCTAAACAGAGAATGCTCAGCTGAGGAATATCGAATGGCAGAGAAGTACCTAAAAAACTGTTCAACACCCTTAGTCATCAGGGAAATGCAAATCAAAACCACGCTGAGCCTGAGCTTCCACCTTATACCAGTCATAATAACTGAGATAAAAAAAACCAAAACAAACAAAACAAAACAAAACTCAGGTGACAGCAGATCCTGTCCAGGATGTCAAGAAAGCTGAACATTCCTCCACTGATGGTGGGATTGCAAGCTGGTACAACCGCGCTGGAAACCAGTATGGCTGTTTCTTAGAAAATTGGAAATAGTTCTACCTGAGGACCCAGCCATATCACTCCTAGGCATATACCCAAAATATGCTCCAACATATTACTAGCACACATGGTCTGCTATGTTCATAACAGCCTTATTTATCATAGTCAGAAGCTGGAAACAACCTAGATATCCCTCAACAGAGGAACAGATACAGAAAATGTGGTATATGTATATTATGGAATACTACTCAGTTACTAAAAACAATGACTTCATGAAATTCACAGGCAAATAGATAGAATTTTAAAATATTCTGATTGAGGTAACCCAGTCACAAAAGAACACAAGTGATATATACTCATGAGAAGTGTATATTAGCCAAGAAGAAGTTTGGAATGCCTACGATACAATACACAGACCATATGAAACTCAAGAAGAAAGAAGATCACACCAAAGTGTGGATATTACAGTCCTACTCAGAAGGGAAAAGACGATAATCTCTGGTAAGTAGATCGAGAGAGGGAGCTGGGAGGGAAAGAGGAGGAAGGGGGAAATGGGGAGGCATGTTCAGATATGGAAGGAGATGGGTGAGAATTTGAAAGGAGGTGTGTAAGAGTGGGAATGGGGAAACTGGGGATAGCCACTATAGAAAGTCTCAGATGCTAGGGACCCAAGAGGTTCCCAGGACATTAGCTGAAATACACAATAAAAAGGAGATAGAACCTGTAAAGATCATATCCAGTGGAGAGGCATGGCCCCCGGTTGAAGGTTGAAACCATCTACACACCTTAAAAATTTTAATCCAGAATTCCTCCTATCAAAAGTAAATCCAGGGACAGAGTGGAACAGAAACTGAAGTAAAGGCCCTCCAGAGACTGCTGCACCTCAGAATCCAGCCCATCTTCAGACATCAAACAGACACTATTGCTGATGCCAAGAAATGCACTTCCCCACCTGGGGATCCATCCCATATGCAACCACGAAACCCAGTCACTATTCCTGTCCTGATCCCAAGAAGTACTTGCTGACAGGAGCCTGATATGGATGTTTCTTGAGAGTCTCTGCCAGAGCCTTATCGATACAGATTAAGATGATTGCAGCTTAACCATCAGACTGAGCACTGGGACCCCAATAGAGGAGTGAGAGAAAATACTGAGGAGCTGAAGGGGTTTGCAACCCCATAGGAAGAACAGTAATGTCAACCAATCAGATGCCCCAGATCTCCAAGGGTCTACACCACCAACCAAAGAATACACATATGTGGACCTATGGCTCCAGCTGCATATGTACCAAAGGATGGCATTGTCTGGCATCAATAAGAGAAGACCTTGATCCTTTGAAGGCTCATTTCCCCAGGGTGATGAGGTGAGAATAGGTGGGTGGGAGGGGGAGCATTCTCATAGAAGCAGGGGGAGGAGAGATGAGTGAGGGGGAACCAGGAAAGGGGATAATATTTGAAATATAAATACATACACTATCCAATAAAAAAATATTGAAAAAAAAAAAGAGCCCAGTATAGCTGCCTCCTGAGAGGCTCTGCCAGAGCAGGACCAATACAGACAATGATGCACACAGCTTGATATTCAACAGAGCATGAGGACCCCAATGGAGATGTTAGGGCAAGTACTGTAAGAACTAAGAGTGGTTTGCAACCCCATAGGGAGAAGAATAATTCCAACCAACCAGATCCCCACACCCCCAAGTTCCGAGGGACTAAATGACAAACCAAAGAGTACACAAGGAGGTGCCCATGGCATCTGTTTGGATGTGTAGCAGAGGATCACCTTAACTGGCATCACTGGCAGGGCCCCCTTGGTCGTTTGGAGGCTTGATGACCCGTGGTAGGGGAATGCTAGAGTGCTGATCCAGGAGTAGATGGGTAGGTGGGGGAGCACCCTCATAGGGGCACGGGGAGGGGATAGTGGGCTTGTGGAGGGGAAACTGGGAAGGGGGCTAACTTTTGAAATGTAAATAAACAATAAAAGCATAGCACCATTAAATTATTAAAATTTTAGAACTACAAAAAATAAATCTGAAAATAAAAGAAAACAAAATACAGGAAAATCTCTGTGTGCATGTGCTGTTATATGAACTGTGTGTTATATTTAAGAAAAAGGACAAATATCAGAAAGGTTGAGAGACTTCTGATCAACAGCAATTAAATAAGTGGGAAAATAACTACAATATACTCCAGTGCTTTTAAAAAGAGAATAAAAGAAAAATGTTTTTTTTACGACCCAGTAGTGGCTTTTCTGTGGCTGACTGTGAGTCATTCTTATCAATTTTTCATAGGATGTCAAATGACCAAGTGATTTGGATTTAAAAAAAAAAAAAGCTTATTAGAGTATAAATTGTGTGAACAACAAATATGGGAGCAAACTTCAGAATCAAAGAAGAAACACATTTGAGCTATGTAACAGTAGGCTGGTCAAGGATTTATGGAACTATTTCAACAGTAACATTGGGACTATACTCAATACATGAGAATTTTACATATTAATTACATCCATTAAATACTTTTGTTTATTTAGAAATAAAGCAGATTTATGATCCAAAATGGCACAGATACTGTGAATTCCCTTCATGAGTGAAATATCTTTGACAGTATATATTTTGATATCACTGTTTGGGGGGATTAAACGTTGTACATGTGCCTTTTAAAAATTATAACTCTTTTTCCTTTGGAATACATCTCAAGCATTTTAAAGTTTTGACAAGTTTTTTTTTATAACTTGAGCATATACAATATTGTATAAATAGTGGGTGCCATTCTGTTTTCTCAGTTTGTGCTAAGAATTGCAATGACCTTCCAAATTAACCATCAATTATAAGAAGAGCTTTGAAGTCAAGGAGGAAAGGATAAAGCTGTAATTATGCAAGCAATGAGAAAGGCACTCATTAACATTACTTTTTCATTATTTTGTAAAATACATTTTTAAAACAGGAAATAGCTGTAGGCCTATATCCCACACTTTTTTTGCACTTAATAAACTTTAGTCTTCAGATTCACAGTTAGATATATAAATTAAAATGAAAACTAACTACTAATTGATTGATTCAATGTTTATGAATGCCTTTTTTCCTTCTCAGTAAGAGAGCTACCAAGAGCATTTATTGTCACAAGTTGGGGTGACTGTGGAGGAACTTTTTAAATGAAAACAGAAACATGAGCATTGAAGTGAATAAATCCACAGAGAAAATTCCAAAGGGTGATAAGGAAAGGTTACTGCTGCTCTCCTTCATTAATTATAAATGTATAGATTACAGAAAGAGCACTGGTACTTCAAGAGAGTTGTTTAAAAACATGGTAAAATAATTTCTTTCCTATGTGCCTCAAATTTGTAGCACTGTAAAAACACAAATGAATATGTTTATTTATGTTTATAAATAAATAAACAGGTGTCCCATGAAAAATGACGTAACCACTGAAATACACAGCTACAATGAAGACTCAGCAAACAGGGACAATATGTATATTGAAGAAAGAGCAAAAGGGCACAACATTCTGAATACTTGCAGGTCAGTACTTAAGAAAGTCGTATTTCTGGCAATTCCAGATTTTATATCTGTCATCTCTCTGATCTCTCGGTCTATAATCTACTTATAAATATTTTCTGTCATTACTTTGTAAATCAACGAAGCAAGTTTTATGGAAGGAGGCTTACAGTTACTAACTGATTGTGTAAGATTCAATTAGCACAGTAATTTTATACGTTATACACTTGTTACTAGACTTGGAAATTAAAGGATAGAGCAGTATGTTTGTGAAGATGTGGGCAAAGAAGACAGAACTAACATGTGACACAAAAGGCATGAACTATT
Organism: Rattus rattus; assembly: GCF_011064425.1. Taxonomy (NCBI): domain Eukaryota; kingdom Metazoa; phylum Chordata; class Mammalia; order Rodentia; family Muridae; genus Rattus; species Rattus rattus. Next base: position 9,518,342 of record NC_046170.1, on the reverse strand, counting down.
CATTCACTGATTGCAGACAGAATACTCCCTCTGTCTGCTGATTAATCTGCAAGTGAAGTGAGTACTACCCCTTTATAGATACCCTTAACAGAACATAGAAAGGAAAGGTTGAGGTGAAGTTCTAGCTCAAGGCTAACATCATAGGTAATGTTTCCTCCTTAAACAGTTCTTTCTACACCTTATGTAGTTTGAGGCTCTGATCCTTCCTAGTAAAAACTTAGTCCAAATCATCAGTAAATCACATGAACACACACAGATGTTGCATCACACATTAGTGTCCTATATTTTTTCTTAGTATTTCCTAAATTCTAAATAATACAATTAGGCTTCTAATTTCTGTTTGTTCAAATCATTTACTGCTAATCTTGGTAACAGGACAGTTTAACCTCAAAGACGACAATATTCTTGTGTTCAGCCATTACTCATCATTTCCATTTCATCTAAGTAATCATCATCTTAGACCACTTTCTTCTTTCTATAGCAAAGTATTAAAGATTGTTTAAGTTGGAAAGGAGAGGAGTTGATTCACCCTGCAAACCTGAGAAAAACCAGAGTCCAAGCTCTCAGCATCAACTTGGAATTTGGTGAGGATTTCCTGATGCATCCTGAAACGGGAATAAAATGCGATCTGTGGCATCCAATCATCATCTTAAGCAGGAGAGAGTGTTGTCACAGAATCCTTGGAGTTTCATTCTGCACCGGAAAACTACCAGTAATATACGACATGAATAATAAGTTTACAATAGATGAACTTTTGAGAAAAACATTCTAAATATGTAAATTAAGATAAAATATCTATTCCTTTTTCACTTAACAAAATAACACAAGTAAAAAAGTTACAATTTTACTAGTAAGAGCAGACGTCAATCATTTTGAACATACATAATACACTTCATGAAAAGAACTTATGTGTATTTTCAGGATTAAGATCTGGTCTAAATAACTTGGTGTCTACATACATGTATGCTTTCTGTTATTTTGTAACTTCAGAATCTTTAAACAATAGTTGATTCTTGATTACATGGCATCTTTCATAAACAAGGGTTGTGTGACCTCCTAACTGCTCCTGAAGTGAAACTGCTGTTTGCTGAACACAGCAACACGTGTTTCTTCAACTTACCAGCATCAGCTCACATTACAGTATTAATAAAATGTTAAATTCTGAGGCTGACGTGTAATAGATTTTAACAATTTTTCTTGCATGTGCTTTATAGTCACTTTAAAATGTTGTCATTTAAAACATAAAAGGGGCCTTATGATATATCTAAGTTGCAAAGCTCTTACCTATCATGCGTGTCTCACTACTACCAAACACAGCAATGAACCATGAAATCCTTAGAGTCTACCCCCTAAGTCCAAAGGAATGATACAAAAAAAAAATAAATAAAATAATGAACAGTGGAAGCCTTTTTTATTTTACAACAGTAATGAGAATAACATCCACTAACAATTGAGTGTGTGTGTGTATGTGTGTGTGTGTGTATGTGTGTGTGTGTGTGTATATATATACATATATATACACATATATATATATACATGTGTGTATGTATGTATATCTGTCCCTTTTTTATTGGATATTTTCTTTATTTACATTTCAAATGGTATCCCCTTTCCTGGTTTCCCCTCTAGAAAATTCCTATACCATACTCCTTTCCCTTGCTTCTATGAAGGCACTCCCTACCCATCCATCCTGCCCTTGCATTCCCCTACAGAAGCATGGAGTCTTCACAGGACCAAGGGCTTCTCCTCCCACTGATGTCCAACCAGGCCATCCTCTGCTACGTATGTGGATGGAGCCATGGGTCGCTCCATGTGTACTCTTTGGTCGGTAGTTTAGTCCCTGGGAGCTCTGGAGTGTCTGGTTGGTTGATATTGTTGTTCTCATGTTGTTCTTATTGCAAACCCCTTCATCTCCTTTAGTCCTTACTCTAACTCCTCAATTAGGGACCCTGTGCTCAGTCCAATGGTTGGCTAAAAGCATCTGCTTCTGTATTTGTCAGGCTCTGACGGAGCCTCTCAGGTGACAGCTATATCAGGTTCCTGTCAACATGCACTTCTTGGCATCCACCATAGTGTCTGGGCTTGGTGTCTGTATATGGGATGGATCCCCAGGTAGGGCAGTCTCTGGATGGCATTTCCTTCAGTCTGTGCTCCACACTTTGTCTCCATATTTCCTCCCTTCTGTATTTTGTTCTCCCTTATAAGAAGAATCGTAATTTAGTTTATATATTAATTGTATATAATTTATATTTATATGTATATATAAATTAAATTAAATATATTGAATCTTAGAGGGGAAGCAAAATAAAGTCTTAGAAAAGCATTATCTTATGGAAGTAGCTTTTGCCTAAAACTGGAATAAATGTTAGGATTTTGAATTAATTCCAAGACATTCAATGCCAGACCAATATCTTAGTTGGGAAAACAAATGGTCATTTTCTCTATGTTAGAAATTATGCTTGAATCTGGTTACATAATTTACTACATATTGTACTCTCTACAACATAAATACACTTCAATGATCACTGCAATGGTAGATAGACAGTAAATGTTAAAATAGAAACGTGTGGTTGGAGAAATGACTCAGCACTTAAGAATACTGACTGCTCTTCCAGATATCCTGAGTTCAATTCCCAGCAACTACCTGCTGGCTCAGACCCATCTATAATGAATTTTAATGCCCTCTTCTGGCATTAGATTAGATTCTGAAAACAACCACAGTGTGCTTATATAAATACAATAAATAAATAATTATTTTTAATAGAAAATCTGATGAAGGCCTTTATATAAAAATGTACTCTTTGACATGTACAGGTCGTTTTTAAACAGGCCCATATGTAAAAAAGAATCATGATGAGAAATGCTAAAGTTATCCTATGTAGGCATAGTGTCTTCTCTGCTATGTCTCCAAAATCCATCACTGTTGAATCATTCACATGTTCCCTATTTAATAAAAGTTTTCTCTGTAACACCATAAATCCACTAACAGTATTTTACTTATTCACTGTGATTGAATTATAGTAACTTATTCGACTTTCATGCCTATATTTCCCCCTCAGGACCCTAAAAGTCTTTACTGCCACCCATAAAACATTTTACTCTAAATAATCAATTTTGATTTAACATCCTATTTTTTTAGATTTCTTTTTTTTATTGAATATATTTTATTTTCATTTTAAAAGTTATTCCCTTTTCTGGTTTCCTCTCCACAAGCCCCCTACTTCATTCCCCTCTCCCTTCTTCTATAAGGATATTCCTTCTCTCAAACAATCCCCCCCATTCTCCTCTCCCCACCTTGACGTTCCCCTACACTAGGGGGTCCAGCCTTGGCAGGACCAAGGGCTTCTCCTCCCATTGGTGCTCAACAAGGCCATCCTCTGCTACATATGCAGCTGGAGCCATGAGTCTGTTCATGCGAACTATTTGGTTGGTGGTTTAGTCCCGGACTCTGGCTGGTCCGGTTAATTAATATTGTTGTTCTTTCTATAGGGTTGCAATCCTCTTCAGCTCCTTCCTTCCCCTAATTCTTCCATTCTGGGTCCTGGGTTTAGTTCAATAATTGTGAGTTTCTATATCTGAATTAGTCAGGTGCTGGCAGAGTCTCTCAGGGGATAGCTATACTAGGCTCCTCTCAGCAAGCACTTCTTGGCATCAGCAGTAGGGTCTGGGTTTGATATCTGCAGAAGGGATGGATCACTAGGCGTGGTGGACATGCTATCTCCTCACTGACAAATGAACATTAGCCCAAAAGCTCAGAATACCCACACTACACCTCACAGACCATATGAAGCTTAACAAGAAGTAAGGCCAAAGTGTGGATGCTTTAGTACTACTTAAAAGGCAGAGCAAAATAACAATGGGGGGAGGTAGAAGAAGGGAGAAACCTTCTGGGAGAGAGGGAGGATGGGGGAAGGGAAAAATGGAGACAGGATCAAGTATGGGAAGAGACAGGAGAGAAATCTAGAGTGTCAGGAAAATTAATAGAAATATGTAGCAGTGGGTAGTGGAGAACTGTGGGGAACCACTAGATTGTCCCAGATGCCAAGGAAGTGAGAGGTTTCAAGGACACAGGTAGGATGATATCAGCTAAGATACCCAAAAAGTTGATATAGAAACTGTAGAGACCACCTCCAGTAGACATGCACAGTCCCAAGTTGAGGGATGTGGCCACACACCCACCTCAAAACTTTTAACCCAGATTTCTTCCTGTTTAAAGGAAACACAGGAACAAAAAATGAAGGAGGATTACATCACCAACCAAAGAGCATACATGGGCTGAATCCAGGCCCCAAACACATTTCAGCAAGCACCTTTCTAGTGGTCTTCTGGGTTTCCTAATTGGAGAGGAGGTGATCTCTGACTCTGTTGCCTTCTTTTGATTTTTCTTTCCCCTAGATGAGTTATGTTGTCTGGCTTCAGTGGGAGAGGATGTGCTTAGTTCTGCTGGGACTTGATGTGCCAGGGTGCTGAGGAGAAGAGGAGCTGGTAATGAAAGTGGGACTAGGAGAAGAAGGGTTGACTGTGATCAGAATGCCAAGTGACTAAGTAAAAAATGTTTTTTTTTTTTTAAAATAAGGAATATCGGTCTCCAAGATAATTGTCCAAGATATCAGATGTGGTCTGTTTAGCGGATTCCACTCTAGTACCATGAAAGAAATTTTTGCAACAGTTGTAAAGTTGTAATATTCATGTGTACATGAATTATATTTCAGACTGCAAAGCAACTCATTACTTCAGCAGTGAGAAGCTGGTGGGGTAGAGAGCAAGAACTCAAAACAGTAGAGATTGCTGTCAATATGATCATGATCCTTTTAATCTTCAGTATTTGCAATATTAGAAATATAATAATATTTATAATATAATAATAAATATAATAATATAAGTGATAGATACAGGCTTCTTATTGGGAATATATTTAAAGACATATAAATTCCTCAGAAAGGGGGGTGTTGAATGATTATGGGAGAATAATTATCTTTTAATGATTTGACAAATTTCTGAGATAATAACTTTGTCTTATTCTCAGCTACAAATAGAAGGTTAATTGTGTCCCAACAATCATTTGATGTGTTTTGCTGGGCAGTTCTAATTTCAAAACCATCTTTCTTCATCCCAAAATGATGGGTGTGGCTGAATTGTCATATTTTGGTGCCTGGAAAAAATGGGTACCAAAATATTAAGTAATTTGTAACTATATAGTACAAAAATTTTTTAAAAAGGTCTAGCTCTGCAAACAACATTAACTATTTCTATCATCTCTATTCATGTATTTTGATTTTAAACATCTCTTTCATTTTTCAGTTTATATTTATTATAAAATTCTCTAATGTTGCTAAATTCTCTTTACTGTATCTCTAAGACAGGGATGTTAAACTTCTTTAAGTTTCATATCTGAGACAATATCTTCTCCTTTTTTTGTCCTTACCTACCACAGACAGGCAGAGGAACCAGCTGAAGAGCTCACTCTAATGAAATTGTGTCATCATTTTTTTTTCATGTGAGGAAACCTTTTTTGTGTCTTTTTGTCTCAGCTCCAATTATTTCTGCTTTGGAGGTTTCCCCTTTCCATTCACATCTTGGATCAATGTTCTTTCTATTGCACAAAGTGAAGATCATGGATTAGAGGCTCTCATGTCATGATGCCAAATTACCAGTTAGCAATTAGGGAAACTCATTCACAAACAGACATAATCATTCAATTATGTGAGAGTCAAAAGAGTCGTCTTTCTCTAATGCTGGCACCCCGAGTCACATCAAAGTGGCTGGAATTTATTTCATATCATTTTACCTTGATGACTGCTCAGTTTGACCATAGTCCCATTCTGTGAGGCAAACAAATGAAGCCTTTGTTTGCATTTCAGGGCCATTTATCATTTCTCTGCCTTTCAAAATTCACAGCTGAGATCAAAAGGAGAGGGTAGCAGAAATGCTTAGCAGCCAAAGGCTGTGAGAATAGTAGGCACCTACCTCATTGTTTCTAATTATTTAGAATCATCTCAGCTCATGCTGCATTTCAGAATAACCCAATGCTGGAAACATCGAGGTTAATATTTCCTGTAATATATTATGACCAAAATGAGCCTTGAAATATTGAATCCAGCTCCAGTTCCAAGAAGGATGACCTCAGGAAGTGCTGGTTATTTGCTCTGCATTTGACAAGTAGTTTTCCTCACATGTGCCTAAGTTCTTACACATGAAAATAGGGGATGGTGACTTGATCACTTTTGAAATTTCTTTTTGGTAGTTTTTAATTTACATGTCAAATTTTATGCCCTTTCCCGGTTTCCTGTCTATAAACCCCCTATCTTATCCTCCCTCCCCCTACTTCTGTGAGGGTGTTTCCCCTCCCCAACAACCCCTCCTAACCACCTACTGGCGCTGACATTTCCCAGACACTGGGGGTCCAGCCTTGGCAGGACCAAGGGCTTCTCCTTTCATTGTTGCCCTACATGGTCATCCTCTGCTAAATATGCAGCTGGAGCCATGGATCAGTCCATGTGTAATCTTTGGGTAGTAGGTTATATATGGTCTTTCTGTAGTTCTTGTTGTTATTGAAGACCAGCCATAGTCTGTTCTGATCTAATAGAATGCATGGTATTATTTCAATTTTCTTGTGTCTGTTGAGGCCTATTTTGTGACGAATTATGAGGTCACTTTTGGGGAAGGTACCATGAGGTGCCAAAAAGAAGGTATATTCTTTTGTTTTAGGATGAAATGTTCTAAAGATATCTGTTAAAACCATTTGGTTCATAACTTTTGTTAGTTTGTCTATGTCTTTGTTTAATTTCTGTTTCCATGATCTGACCATTGATGAGAATGGGGTATTGAAATCTCTGACTATTATTGTGTGAGGTGCAATGTATGATTTGGGCTTTAATAAGGTTTCTTTTATGAATGTAGGAGCCCATGTATTTGCAGCATAAATATTGAGGATTGAGAGTTCACCTTGGTGGATTTTTTCCCTTGATGAGTACGAAGTGTCCTTGCTTATCTTTGATAACTTTTGGTTGAAAGTTGATTTTATTCAATATTAGAGTGGCTACTTCAGCCTGTTCCTTGGGACCGTTTGCTTGGAAAAAAAAATTCCCAGCCTTTTACTCTGAGGTACTGTCCTTCTTCATCACTGATGTGTGTTTCCTGTATGGAGCAACCTGCTGGGTCCTCTTTACATATCTAGTCTATTTATCTATATCCTTTTACTGGGGAATTGAGTCCACTAATGTTAAGAGATATTAAGGAATAGTGATTGTTGCTTCTTGTTATTTCTGCTGTTAGAGGTGGAATTATGTTTGTGTATTTCTCTTCTTTTGGTTTCATTGCAAGGAGATTCCTTTCTCGGGTGTAGTTTCCCTTCTTATGGAGTTTTCTATCTATTATCCTTTGTAGGTCTGGATTTGTAGAAAGATATTGTGTAAATTTGGTTTTGTCATGGAATTTCTTGGTTTCTCCATCTTTGTTAATTGAGAGTTTTGCTGTGTAGAGTATGCTAGACTGGCATTTGTGTTTTCTTTGGGTCTGTATGACATCTGCCCAGGATCTTTTGGCTTTCATAGTCTCTGGTGAGAAGTCTTGTGTAATTCTGATAGGTCTGCCTTAATGTTACTTGACCTTTTTCCTTTAATGCTTTTAATATTTTTTATTTGTTTTATGCGTTTGGTGTTTTGACTATTGTGTGACAAGAGGAATTTTCTTTCTGGTCCAATCTATTTGGAGTTCTGTTGGCTTCTTGTATATTTATGGACATCTCTTTCTTAGGTTAGCGAAGTTTTCTTTTTGTTGAATGCATTTACTGGCCCTTTAAGTTGGGAGCCTTCACTACCTTCTATACCTATTGTCCTTAGGTTTGATCTTCTCATTGTGAGAAACAGCAAATAATTTTAAAGATGAATCACATTGATTTTTTTTTCCGGGATGGCCAATACTAGTTTCTTCCTCTCAAATGTCTTTTGCCTGTCTCAGTAAAACTGAAGAGACTAAACATCTCAAAAATCACAAACTAGATAAATCTTTTTGATAAAAGCAAACTAGGAGAGATCTTTAAAGAAATGTCAAAGCATACCTTCAGCTGTTATTATTTTAGTACTTATTTATTTTTTTATTTATCTCTTCTCCCATGAGATGGTTCGTAGAGATTCACCATATTATATAAAGTTCTGTGTAAGAAACAGTCAAAGGTGCTGCTTGTCACCAAGGATTCTGGAAGGCAGAAATGTAAGAAAATTATTTATAGAGTTCTCACCGTGCTCTATTTTCTGCTTAGTGTTAATCTTGTACATTTCTGGCAGAAAGGCCTAAAGCTTGTGTTTTTATATAAGTTTTGTAGATAGAGTATATTTTAGAGAATGAATTCTTCGATTGAATCAAATGTGAGGTTTACTATAAGACCAATGTGCTTTTTAATCCAAGCCACCCAATAACAGAGAGTATGTAATTTTTTTTATCCTTTTCCCAGTTTCTTGTTCCATTAAATCTCACCTGGTTTTTCTTTGTTATGTTTAAGAGAAGACCAACTAGCCTTTATGATATATAGTTATGAAAACTTAATGTTTTATTCTGTGAACATGTATTAGCTAAGAACAATTAGGATGAATAAAAAAAAGCAGAAGTTGACTGATAAGTATGGACTGGTGTCTGGACAAAGATGGACATTAGTAATCTATCTGTTCTGGATCAGTCCTGAGGAGCTGAGGATGGAATGCAGAATCATAGTTGTGGTAAGGATCCTACCACAGTCCTTGCTTAATTTGTTATAGTAAAAAAGCCAGAGGCCAAAGTGAGAAGTCTGCTTAAGAAGAGATACGAATAGGTCCTCCTATAAACCCAAAAGCTACTGGAAGAGAAAAGGGTGGTTTATATTATTGCAAAGTGATTTTATAGTAAAAGCCTACAACTAATGGAACTGAAATGCCTCCAAAAATGTTTTGATTGCTTTGGTAATGCTATCCTTAAACTGAGCTTGCTTTAAGATTGCTATGGACATAATATTTACAGTTTTACATGATCTACCAAGCTAGAGAATCAGACTTTTTAGAAATTGTCAGCATTGTTATATATTCTGTGGTTATTATATCTATTTTCAATTTATTATAGTTTTGTGGTGGAAGAAAATCCTTAATTTTTAAAGTATATGAAGTGTGTGTGTGTGTGTGTGTGTGTGTGTGTGTGTGTTTCTGTGTATCTTTACCAAATTCCCCTAGCATTCAATCACTATTCATAAGAGCAGACAATCAAATTAGAGGGAATGTTGGAATTTGGATTTATAAAACCAAAGAACAAACCTTTTTATTCGCTGACCACAGTGATCTCAATTTTGCCAAGAACTACCCAAGTGTGCTGTTTGAATAGAGGATATATGAAGAATATAGAAACCCAAAGACAATACTTTAAAAAGTCTCTAATAGTAATTCATGGTTTTTTGATAGGTTCATTAAAAATCTATCTGATTTTATAAGTGGAATTATTGAGTTATAGTTACTGTATTACTTATCCTATCTGGCTAATGGAGGAAATGATCTTACAAAATGAAGACAAGTATGTTGGAAGAGGTGAAGTGAAGAAGAGGCTATAAGAAAATATTACAATAATTCTTTGAGATTATTGGAAGCATATAGACGTGTGTGATGGAGACAAAGCCCATTTACCCCTCTCTTTATGCCTGGCTCAGGGTTTCTTTTCATCATTAGTCAGTTTCTTTTAGGACACAATCACAAAATTGTTAAGAATCTGGGTTAGGTCCTGTTCAGTTGCTTCTATTTTTCATCTTTTTCCATGCAAATGGTTTCAAAATGCGTTGTAATCGTCACATTCCCCTCTTCAAATCTTCAGGATTGTTACACCGTAAGCTTTGTTTAAATATCTTATTTGTAACTTCAACTCCAGTACATATCAGAAAGTTAGTACTCATTAAACACTTAACGGAATGGGATCGATAGAGAGCTTTACCTTAGAGTGTGGTTTATTTATTTAGCTATGTATCTCTTTTGATATTAATTAACCCATTTAATGTTTGTGTGTGTGTGTGTGTGTGTGTGTGTGTGTGTGTGTGTGTGTGTGTGTGTGTGTATTCTGGCTTATATATGTGTGAAGGTACCTACATTTCCAGAGCTGAGTATTGGAAATCACACACACACAGGCACACACAACTTTCAGAAACAGATACAAAGTTTCCTTCATTTCTTTTTCTCCACCCACCTTACTAGGCAGGGTTTTGCTTCTTGTTTGTGTTGTTGACCTTCTAGCTCCTATTCTAGTCCCAGGCAATTACTTCCAATTCAGTATACGCTTCTTCTCCCTCCTCTCCTGCCTGTCATAAGACTACGAAGAATACAAATAGCTAACAGCACAATACCAGTTTTATGTGGTTAGCAAGGATAAAACTAAGGTCGTTAGGTTTTTATGACTAGGCCATTTTATTCACTCAATTATCTCCATGGCTACTATGGGAAAATTTTCTATGTTTCCCACTATTTTATTGTTCAACTATTTTTATATACAGGATATGCATAAATTTTACTTCCCATTCTGCTCCCTTCTATTTCCTTTCCCATTGGCACCCTTCTCCTCTAAAGTACCTCCCCATACAAATGTTCATGCATTGTTTTTATGTCTTGGTCTACTGAGTCCATTAAGAGTCAGTTGTCTAAGCATGGTTATGTCATTGAAGAAGATACTCCTCCAATTGGCATTAATTGTCCACTGTACCTATAAAGGGAGGAGATCAACAAGGGGATCTTATGAGACAACCTTTATCCCTGACAAAATATTGATGGGCTTAATTATGTACACATATCAAGCACATAAACAAGAGGTTTCTGGAAAGTCTTGAGTGTAATGGCTATACTATGTCCATGCACATTATTATTTTTATATACTCCCCCTCTTTTGCTGTATCTGCTCATGTGGGATGCCCACATAACAAACAATGCTCCTTGAGACTAGACTTGGAAACCTTGAAGCTTCATTTACCAGCAGCTGAAACCAGCCAAATGTGGGTTCTTCGCACTAAATTCATAACCTTGGTGAAAGCAACAAGAAGCCTTAAAATTACAGCCATCTGTCCAACTAGTAAAACACATTGCCGTGGTTGTTGTTGTTGTTGTTGTTGTTGTTTTGTCGTTATTATTGCACATCATCCTACCCTTGGTTGTTTCCACCTCTTCTATGATGTTTTATGAGCCTCCATAAGGATATTACCTCTTTCTCAGTTGGGAAGTAAGCATGCCACCATTCTTAGTCATAAATACATAGACACATAGGCAGATTGAGAGTGACAGGAGGAAGGTACATGTGCTCTTGCTTCTGAGGTGGACTAAAGTGAATTTCCTGTCAAACTCTCTAAAAATGGTCACAATTGAGGATCTTCAGAATAGTAGGACTGCTCTCACTCATTATTTTTACTATATAGACCACTTAGCTAGAAGTAAAATTCAATGCATAGCTAATGAGGGGGAATGGACAAAATGGAAGAGCTGGTTCTAAGGAAGATTAGATTGTCATTTAAAGAAATAAAGTTAATCTTTTTTTTTTTAACTCTGAATGCTACTCCACAGAGCAGATGGACCACACAATGATGATAGAATTTGTCTTTTATAATTATCTCTATTTCTTCATTAAAAACAGTTGGACATACAATAATGGTCTGGCGGTATGGTTAGAAATTAGATGGCAGAGACTAGCTTTAAAATCTGTAAACATAGGCAATTAGACAAGAGATAGTTGTCATGATGCTGGTCCACAGACTGGTATAGGCTCCTAAAATAAGCATGAGACTGGAAGAAAAAAAATTCCACTGTGTTTTGAGGTCCCCTTGAATATGTTCACAGAAGGTCAATGAGAAATGAATACATTTTAAAGTATAAATTTAAGAAGGACTAGAAACATGATACTCTTTACTGTTTTGTAGAAAAGCTCATGTAGTTCAGGGTGATCCCAAATTACACTTTTATACACCTAAGTATCATCTTGAAACCCCAATATTCCTGCTTCTATGTTCATGTATAAGGATTACACCTATACACTTCTGTGCTGAGGACTCTACTTGAATTATGTGCCCCCAACTTCCAGACATTTCTTTCCATAATCCCAATAGTATTCTTTTGTCTGCCCATAATATTTTTATTGATTCTCTAAGAGTAAACCCTGACCACAATTCCTTCCCAAAAAGAAGTAAACATAAATAAATAAATAAATAAATAAATAAATAAAAAGACAAAAAGGATGAAAAAATACAAATTCAATCTATGTTATCCTTTTACTTACTGAAAGAGATGCTGAAGAATACTTTTCACAGTTGAGGGCTCTGGCAGAGCTATGGAAGGGAAAGGATTCAGTTCTACTTTGGGGGGATGGCATTGGAGTTTGACCCAAATAGTGTCCTTAATCACTTCATAAATTGTGCAAAGATTTCCTGTAACTGGGCTCAGCACATGCATTTGGCAGAATCCAGTTACATCCTGAAAACTATAATTTATCCATCTCACCTATACACTTAGATGTCTCTATGAAAAACTGTAGCTGGTCCCACTCTCATTACCAAAGACATGTAGAAACACAGACACAGATGAAAGGCAAAACACCTTTGCTAAAATAAGAATCAGAAAGAAATATTATGTCTAGTCTAGAGATGAGGAAAACAAAACCTTAAAAGGGAAAGACCACAAGTAATGACCCCATCAATGTAAAATTCAATTATTTACAAAAAAAATTTCACTTGAAACTCTTCTTCCCTTGCTGTCGCTTTCCAGAGGTCTTGGCTGCAGTTGACAACAAAGAATATTATAAATGAGACGATGGCAACTCTTAGGTAAGTTAATTGCTTTATGTCTCTTAAAAGGATAATAATTACAACAGATACCAATAAACCGAAAACTCTAGTGTTCCTCACATAAAGAAAGCATTTCATATCTGGCCTACCTTTAGACTAAAAAGATGTAAAGGGGAGGAGGCAGGTTCCACATGTCCTCACATGAGGGAACTTCATTATTTTTGACTAAAGTAGCATTTTGTTTCATAGCTTGTATAGATTTGTACACAGGACGATCTAGAAAGATCTTTTGTGACATGTAGTAAGAAGCATGTTTTCCATGCTTTAAAGAGCAATAAATCAGAAAAACTCCTTGAGGGAAAATGGGAACTTTTTTGTGTTTACTCAAGACAACAAGTCAATTAGAAAACAGGTGATGGCCTAAGCTGACCTGAAAATGTCCAGTGAAGAATCTGAACATCCATCCCTCTCACAGATTATCAAAAATGGATCTACACTAAAGGTTTGTTCAGGTATACAAGCAGATTATTTCATAATTTCTCTATTAGATTCATTTATGGCTTATATAACTCTACAGAGACTTTTACAGAAAATTGTCACAGGCCTTGTAATTCAAAATAGCATAGTTTAAAGCAATATATATGAAAAACAAAGTGTGTGTATGTGTATGTGTGTTTGTGTATGTGTGTGTGTATGTGTATGTGTGTGTGTCTGTGTGTGTGTGTGTGTGTGTGTTTATATTCTACAAACAAGATTTCAATCACCCCTGCATTGCCAGGTTTGCCGAGGTTCACATGATCTCTAGAATCTTTGAGGCAAGACTATGCCCCCTTTTCAGCTCTTTGTAGCTAACGATACTTTCCTTTTTTCTTTTCTGCTTGAAAGCACATCTATTCTATCTCTACATCCAAATTCATATTATCTTCAAATCCTTTGCGGTTATAAAGCTTTTCTGTCTGTTGTACAAAGCTAGCTATTATATTTAAGTATATATTTCATATAATTAGTAATTGTTTCATCTCAAAAATCTTAAATGTTTCAGACAGCAGGACTTTGGATGGTTAACATTCACCTTGCAGAAGATCTTATTATGCGATATTTATTGACTAAGAAAACAGGGCCTTGATCCTGAATTCTTACTAATAATTCTGTTAAATGCTAAACTTCTTTGGTAAATGAAAGTCAAAACTGAACCTCCCTTACACAATCATCATAAGGATTATCAAGGCCATCCTTGCAAAACAATCAGAACACTGCCTATCATAGAATATGAACTCGGGAGACGTGAACTTTTATAATACATTGTTACTATTTCCCACCCATTTACATGGGCTTTATAAGCTGCTTATGTTGAATTGTCTTGTCTCCCAAAGGCACTACATGCATTCAGTAATTTTTAATTTGATGCTTAATGTTTTATTAATCAAAGACATTTACTGAGGCCATTCGGAGCTGATTCAGCAAGAGATAACCAGTGCGTCCACACAGTTTTGACATTACACCAGCAAGGACGGGCATTTAACATTTCATTAAGCAGTGTTTTCTTATTGAGACAAAGTTTTAGCTAGGCAAACACTTGATAAAATAGTGAAAATATTTTTTTTACCTATAATAAAGGTTCTAAACATTCCATCTTCTTCTTTTAAAGTCCTTTTAAGCCGTGTTTTATTATTCTTGTTGAATTCTAAATTCCATTCCATCAATGTTTTAAGACCCCAGAAGAACAAAGCTAGAACTAAGTGATGATCCTGACCTTAGGCAATTTGTTTCTTTAAGGCAATTCCAGTTCCATTATTGATATAGGAATTCTGCATTAGCCACCTCTGGAGAGTGTGTGAGAAATCTGGACATCACATAAAATCTGCTGTACTGCCCATCTCACCACTACAGTTTTAAATAAGACTGCCACTCTGGGTATGGCTGCTCATATCCACCATCTTAGGTTCCTGGAAATGTAAACAAGATTGGTCCTTTGGAACCAGTGTGGACTATGTAGTCACACCCACCTCAAACAATAATCAGACAATATAATTGCAATTTGGTTTAAATATAATCTTATCAGGAAGACAATTCAAGAATATTCAGTTCCTCCTTCTATGGGTAATGACAAGACTTAGGCACAGTCAGAGGCCCAAACATTACAGAAAGGGAGATAGATTTCTTTTGCATACTGGATGCTGGGATTCTTTGAATTGTCATCTCTAAAAATGTCCATCTACAATCGTTTTCCTGGTTCTTTCTGAATTCAGGGAACCGGGTTAAGGTTTTACTGTTTGCTAACAATCTCCTTGTCTCTGAAAGCCTTAGAAAAAATAACTATAATGTAAAGCTATTCAGTGAACAAACAGCAATCCTTGAACTCAGAATTTATTCTTCAGAATATCTTCTGTGCTGTCTTCTGTTGTGCCAGGCTAGCAGCTCGCTGTTTTATTTATTTATTGCTTAAATTCTTCTTTTTCAGTGTTCATTTTCTAATAATCTTGTGACATTTCTATTCTTGGCTACTAGGTCTCTCTTTGATGCTGAATACCTGCAACCTAATTCCTCAAACATTAAAATTATAACCAACTACAGAAGGTAAAATTGGGTGTCCTATGGATTAATTGACAACCCTTCTCAGAATACTAAGACCAGACTCTCTCATTATAAAAACTGTGCTACAAGATAATATTCACCATTCTATGATCAAAGTAATCTTTTATGCATTTTTGTGCTATAAGGTATTTTCAGCATGTTGTAACTAACTCCTATAGTCTGTAATTTTATACATAACTGAATTATTAAAAAGATTAAGGGATATAAACTGAGAAAGAAAGATGTTTTAATCAGATGGAAGGCACCATCGTTAGGTCATGTACATTATCAAAAACATACTTTATGCTTTTTGTAAAATGAATCAGTGGAGAAAGGACTTGTAAGTAGGAATAGTAGGACCAGGAAGGGAAAATTTTTCAATAACTCCCAGCTATGTTAAAAATAATTCATTTTTATTTATGAATACTTAGTTTTAAAAGAATATTTCACATTTAGGACTATTACTATACTGATCCTTTTTCATCTTCAAGTCCTATTCTGTTGCTGGTATATGACAGGTGTCCCATATGCTACAATAAAACTGAATATCTGAAAGATGTTTATATTTCCAAAGAATCAGGAAAATTCTTTCAGGTCAAGTTGTCTCTCCTTATAAAAAATTAACCCTTTATTAATTACAGATGAATATAATATGAAAGGAGATGTACACATAGACAAACAAGGGGGAAAAGATGACCCATTGTCTACTTATCTAACCAGCCTGCTGTGGAAGAGTGGCAGGCTGTGGAACATCTCTGGACAAGACAGGAATCTTGAAGTTGAATGGTTTCCTGTGAAGACCAGAGCTGGCTTTTTAACCTTGTTTTAATGGAGGAGGAAGGATCTAGAAAATCACAAAATACAATCTCGGTCTCCTACCACAGCTACTCTGACAACATTGGAACATTGGCTCTGTTGTAGCAACTGAAGTGTGAGGATATATGGAGTTGGTAAGAAGCATTTAAATGTGTCTGTGCTGTTTGCTGCAGGTCTGCAAAAATGGGCCCTGTTTTGTTTTGTTTTTTGTCTCTAGGGGGGTGGTCTTTGTTCACTTTCAAAACAAGAAAATATGTCCTTCTACATTACAAAGCTACTTTCCTCATTAAAATTATAAACTTCCAATTACATTCTTCTACTTGTGTACATCCAGCTAAACCACCACCATTTGTTGAAAATCCTTTCCTTTTTCCATTGTATTGTTTTTGCTTCTTTGTAAAAAATCAAGGGCCCATGGTTGTGTGGGTTTATGTCTGGGTCTTTGAGTCTATGTAATTTCATTGATCAACTGTCTGTTTCTATAATACCAAGGCATTACTTTCACTATTGCTTTGCAGTACAGTTTGAAGTCAGGGAAGATGAGTCCTCCAGCAGTTCTTCCATTGTTCAGGATTGTTCTGGCTGTCCTGGATTCTTTTGTTTTTCCATATAAAGTTGAGAATTGCTCTTTCGAGGTCTTTAAAACTGTTCTTGAAACTTTGATGGGGATTGCACTGAATCTGTAGCTTGCTTTGGTAAGTTGGCCATTTTCACACTGTTAATCCTACCAATCCAAGAGCAAGGGAGATCTTTCCATCTTCTGAAATCTTCAACTTTTTTCATCAGGAACTTGAAGTACTTTTCATACCAGTCGTTCACTTCCTTTGTATAAAGGAAGGCTACTGATTTCTCTGAGATAATTTTATACCTAGCCACTTTGTTGAAATTATTTATAAGCTGTAGGATTGAGATGAATATCCTGGTGTGGATAGAGAACATGAACCAGGCAGGCCCCAAATGGAGGGATAATGGAAACGTCCAACTCACAAAGTTTTCAACCTAAGTTTTGTCCTGTCTAATAGAAGTGCAGGGACAATGATTGAGTAGAGACTGAAGGCATGACCCAATAGTGACCAGCACAACAGGTGATCAATTACATGGGCAAGCGCCAATTCCTAACACTGTTAATGATACTCTGTTATGCTTGCACACAGGAGTCTACCATCGCTGTCCTCTGAAGAGCTTCACCTAGCAGCTTACTGAAACAGATGCAATGACCCCTAACCCCACATTAGAGGGAACGCTAGGACTCTTACAGAAGAGTTTGGGAAGGATCGAAGACCCTGAAAGGGATGGGAACCCATGGGCCAAGCAACCAAGTCAAATCATCTGGATTTCTGAGAGCTCACAGATACTGAGCCACCAACTAAAGACCACTCAGTGAATGGAATGAGGCCCCTGGAACATATGCAGCAGATATGCCATGTGAACCCCCTAACAACTGGAGTGGAGGCTCTTCCTCAAGCTGAAGCCTCGTTGTGGTATCAGTTCTCCAATAGGGCTGCCTTGCCTGGCCCCAGTGGGAGAGGATATGCCTAATCTGGTAGAAATTTGATGCAGTAGGGAAGGAGTTACACAGGGGTGTGACCAACCTCTCAGGGGAAAATTGGAGGGGAAATGGGGAAGCATCCCAATGAATAAGGCTTGAATATATGGTGCTGTGAATGCTAATTAATTAATTAGTAAAAAAGAAAATACAAATTTCACTAAAATTATTAACATATTCTCATAGTCCACAGGTCTGAAATGTTAGTTGAGGTCACCACTAGTACATTACACACATTTATTCAGGCTTAAAATGAAGAACACTTTGGGTGTGCATACATCTTCACATTATTGAGAACTGACTATTTCTTGAAGCACTTTAGTGGCATTCGTGTTTGCCTATGATCTTATCTTTCTGGTTTGAATTTTACCTACGATGGTAAAGTAATTGCTCTAAATTGACCAATTTACACTCTTATCTCATAGAATATACATTTGGAGTAAATTGATGTCTGTCTTTCTCTGCCTGTGTGCTTGCATGTGTGAGAAGTGTAGAACACTACATTACTACATTTTCCTAGGATCTTTCAGTTATTAAATGCCTTTCATTGCCATCTCATTCTCATTCCCTTCTCTTGGAAAAGCCCATTTAAATCAACTGACACGGAAATTACTTTCTATAGAGTCATCATACTAATGCAGGTGTTCTTCAATTACACGAAGGCTATTGAGTTAAAGGAGAGATAGAGAGAGGAAGGGAGGAAGATCCAGGGAGAGGAACAGAAGGAGGGAGAGGAGCAGAGAGAGAGAGTGAGACAGAGACAGAGACAGAGACAGTGACAGACTATATTATTGGCTTGTTTGGGGCATTCCTTATTTGATACGATTGATTTCACCATATAGTACCTTAACCACACTGTATGTCAGATTCTTCATCTCTAATATTTATGCTATAATACTATTTAGTAAAATGAAATAATGTATATAGCTGGAGCTCCCAGGTGTCCTGGTATAATTTGGTAAATAGTAGCTGTAATTATTCCTGTGGCTGCCATTAAAGACTGTTTCTCTGTAACTGATTATAGTTCGGAGACTCAACTCAAAGACTTCTTTCACTGTTTTTCCATTTTAACTAATCACAGGTGTTCTTTGTTTTAGCTTTCGTTTTTCTACCTTACAGTAGAGCCAGAGTTAGAACTCTCAAAGTCAGCCACTAAAATGAAAACATCAGTGCAAACACAATTGGAAAAGACTGGTTACCATGGCGATGCTGTGGCCAATGTCATGGAGAGGTAAGGTAAATTGCAAGGGAGACTGTAAAAAAAAAAAAGGCTCTTGAATTTTTTAACTGCCTTGAGCGTGATGGCTAGCAGGACAATTCCAAATTGTAGTTAGCAGACATGTTCTCTGTGTTTAAAACTTTTCTTTGCAGTGAGCTTATTTTCCTCTGGTCCTGTAATTATCCACAGCGATCATCATCTAACTCTGGCAAATGTTGCTGCAGAAAGAAGGTAGGATCACTTTTTGTTTAAAGTTACTCACCACAGCTTTGAATCATAGTTCTTCAACATTTTTCTGGTGTTCATTCACCTATGGCTTACAGTCATTATATACAGCATGTAAGGAAGTGCATGTATTTATCTAGGTAATTCATGGAACTATATAGCCCAACAGTCATCATGAAAAACGTTAGTTGCTATCATTAAATTAACATCATGATTGTGGTCTTGGACATTATCACTGTACTCATTATTTCAGAACTAATAGAAATTGGAAAATCTTAAAGGATCGATTAGATTTTTCTTCATCTTGAAAAGATTACATATCAATGGGCTTAGTCATAGTAGAAATTGACAGATTCAGGACTGAGAGGATCATGATCTAAATCCTCTTTGAATTAAAGATTTTCACTTCCCATGCCATTGAGTCCAAGGAAAGCAAAATTATTTAGCATGGTACATAGCACACAAGAGACATTGGATATGTCTGGATCAAGTTAATGTATAGAATGGTAACTGAATTAATATGTAAGTCAGTAGCACCTAGGACAGAATTAGGATTGCAGATAGCTACAGGTGAACGGCAGGATGTAACACAGTTAAGGACTCGCATCAGGAGAGTTTTCTTGAGCATTTCCAGCCAGCCACAGTTAAGTCTTTCATTGATAACTTCTGCCAAGACAACTTTGAGCAAGTTAACATGGTATGCTCTATTACAACATAGAACATGGTTTCAACTGGATTTTAAGATGCATCAAGTTTCTAGTTGCTTTATTTATTGCCAATCTGAGGTTTTCTCTGTGTTTCAAGACTCTTTCCACATTGGACAATCCTCATCTCAATTTTATTCCAGGAACTGTTAATTATATGTCTGGTTTTCTTGACACATGGCATTGAGTATTCTATTTGAGGATAAATAAACATCTGTCTCCTTAATTACTTAAGGAACAATTATCTTCCAACCCTACTGCCCCAAAAATCACTCTGAAGCTTATTTACCTGAGGGATGGGGCCACACACAACCACCTCAAACGGGTTTAGTGCAGAATTCTATCAGACCTTCATAGAAGACCTCATACCAATATTATCCAAACTATTCCACAAAATTGAAACAGATGGAGCACTACCGAACTCCTTCTATGAAGCCACAATTACTCTTATACCTAAACCACACAAAGACCCAACAAAGAAAGAGAACTTCAGACCAATTTCCCTTATGAACATCGACGCAAAAATACTCAACAAAATTCTGGCAAACCGAATCCAAGAGCACATCAAAACAATCATCCACCATGATCAAGTAGGCTTCATCCCAGGCATGCAGGGATGGTTTAATATACGAAAAACCATCAACGTGATCCATTATATAAACAAACTGAAAGAACAAAACCACATGATCATTTCATTAGATGCTGAGAAAGCATTTGACAAAATTCAACACCCCTTCATGATAAAAGTCCTGGAAAGAATAGGAATCCAAGGCCCATACCTAAACATAGTAAAAGCCATATACAGCAAACCAGTGGCTAACATTAAACTAAATGGAAGAAACTTGAAGCAATCCCACTAAAATCAGGGACTAGACAAGGCTGCCCACTCTCTCCCTACTTATTCAATATAGTTCTTGAAGTTCTAGCCAGAGCAATCAGACAACAAAAAGGAGGTCAAGGGGATACAGATCGGAAAAGAAGAAGTCAAAATATCACTATTTGCAGATGATATGATAGTATATTTAAGTGATCCCAAAAGTTCCACCAGAGAACTACTAAAGCTGATAAACAACTTCAGCAAAGTGGCTGGGTATAAAATTAACTCAAATAAATCAGTAGCCTTCCTCTACACAAAAGAGAAGCAAGCGAGAAAGAAATTAGGGAAACGACACCTTCATAATAGACCCAAATAATATAAAGTACCTCGGTGTGACTTTAACCAAGCAAGTAAAAGATTTGTACAACAAGAACTTCAAGACTCTGAAGAAAGAAATTGAAGAAGACCTCAGAAGATGGAAAGATCTCCATGCTCATGGATTGGCAGGATTAATATAGTAAAATGGCCATTCTGCCAAAAAGCGATCTACAGATTCAATGCAATCCCCATCAAAATACCAATCCAATTCTTCAAAGAGTTAGACAGAACAATTTGCAAATTCATCTGGAATAACAAAAAACCCAGGATAGCTAAAACTATGCTCAACAATAAAAGGACTTCGGGGGGAATCGCTATCCCTGAACTCAAGCAGTATTACAGAGCAATTGTGATAAAAACTGCATGGTATTGGTACAGAGACAGACAGATAGACCAATGGAATAGAATTGAAGACCCAGAAATGAACCCACACACCTATGGTCACTTGATTTTTGACAAAGGAGCCAAATCCATCCAATGGAAAAAAGATAGCATTTTCAGCAAATGGTGCTGGTTCAACTGGAGGTCAACATGTAGAAGAATGCAGATCGATCCATGCTTATCACCCTGTACAAAGCTTAAGTCCAAGTGGATCAAGGACCTCCACATCAAACCAGACACACTCAAACTAATAGAAGAAAAACTAGGGAAGCATCTGGAACACATGGGCACTGGAAAAAATTTCCTGAACAAAACACCAATGGCTTATGCTCTAAGATCAAGAATCGACAAATGGGATCTCATAAAACTACAAAGCTTCTGTAAGGCAAAGGACACTGTGGTCAGGACAAAGCGGCAACCAACAGATTGGGAAAGATCTTTGCCAATCCTACAACAGATAGAGGCCTTATATCCAAAATATACAAAGAACTCAAAAGTTAGACACGCAGGGGACAAATAACCCTATTAAAAAATGGGGTTCAGAGCTAAACAAAAGAATTCACAGCTGAGGAATGCCGAATGGCTGAAAACACCTAAAGAAATGTTCAACATCTTTAGTCATCAGGGAAATGCAAATCAAAACAACCCTGAGATTTCACTCACACCAGTGAGAATGGCTAAGATCAAAAACTCAGGTGACAGCAAATGCTGGCGAGGATGCGGAGAAAGAGAACACTCTCCATTGTTGGTGGGGTTGCAGACTGGTACAACCATTCTGGAAATCAGTCTGGAGGTTTCTCAGAAAATTGGACATTGAACTGCCTGAGGATCCAGCTATACCTCTCTTGGGCATATACCCAAAAGATGCCCCAACATATAAAAAAACACGTGCTCCACTATGTTCATCGCAGCCTTATTTATAATAGCCAGAAGCTGGAAAGAACCCAGATGCCCTTCAACAGAGGAATGGATACAGAAAATGTGGTACATCTACACAATGGAATATTACTCAGCTATCAAAAACAACGACTTTATGAAATTCGTAGGCAAATGGTTGGAACTGGAAAATATCATTCTGAGTGAGCTAACCCAATCACAGAAAGACATACATGGTATGCACTCACTGATAAGTGGCTATTAGCCCAAATGCTTGAATTACCCTAGTGGCCTAGAACAAATGAAACTCAAGACGGATGATCAAAATGTGAAGGCTTCACTCCTTCTTTAAAAGGGGAACAAGAATACCCGTGGCAGGGAAGAGAGAGGCAAAGATTAAAACAGAGACTGAAGGAACACCCATTCAGAGCCTGCCCCACATGTGGCCCATACATATAGAGCCACCCAATTAGACAAGATGGATGAAGCAAAGAAGTGCAGACCGACAGGAGCCGGATGTAGATCGAACCTGAGAGACACAGCCAGAATACAGCAAATACAGAGGCGAATGCCAGCAGCAAACCACTGAACTGAGAACGGGACGCCCGTTGAAGGAATCAGAGAATGAACTGGAAGAGCTTGAAGGGGCTCGAGACCCCATATGAACAACAATGCCAAGCAACCAGAGCTTCCAGGGACTAAGCCACTACCCCAAGACTATACATGGACTGACCCTGGACTCTGACCTCATAGGTAGCAATGAATATCCTAGTAAGAGCACCAGTGGAAGGGGAAGCCATGGGTCCTGCTAAGACTGAACCCCCAGTGAACTAGACTGTCGGGGAGGGCGGCAATGGGGGAGGGTTGGGAGGGGAACACCCATAAGGAAGGGGAGGAAGGGGTTTGCCAAATGTACATAAGAAATACTCAAGTTAATAAAAAAAATACAAAAAAAAAAAAAAAAACAGTAAAAAAAAAAAAACAAAAAAAAAAAAAAAAAATATTAAGCCAGAATTGCTCCTATCTAAAGGAAATACAGAGACAAAGAGTGAAGCAGAGACTGAAGGAAAGGCTATCCAGAGACTCCCCCACCTAGGGATCTATCCAATTTAGATACCAAACCCAGACACTATTGCTGATACCAAGAAGCACCTGCCGACAGGAGCCTAGGACAGCTGTTCTCTAAGAGGCTCTGCCAGAGCCTGACCAATACAGATGCAGATGCTTGCAGTCATCCATCAGACTAAGCACAGGGTCCAATGGAGGAGTTAGGGCAATGACTGAAGGAGCTGAAGGGGTTGACAACCTCAAAGGAAGAGCAACAATGTCAACCAACCAGAACCCCTAGAGCTCCCAGGAAATAACCACCAACCAATGAGTACACATGGAGGGACCCATGACTCCAGATGCATATGTAGCAGAGGATTGCCTTATCTGGCATCAAATGGAGGGGGTCCCTTGGTCTTGTGAAGTCTCTATGACCCAGCATAGGGAAATGCGAGGCTGGAGAGGCAGGAGTGGGTAAGTGTTTGGGGGAGCAGCTTCACAGAATCAGGGGGAAGGGAATGGAATAGGGAATTTGTGCAGGGGAAAATAGGAAGGGGGTATAACATTGAAATTTAAATAAATAAAATAACCAAAAAAGTCCAAAACAAACAAACAAACCCCTCCAAAAAAATCCTGTTTGATTACCACATAGTTACAACTTTTAACTTAGAATTAGAATATTATCAAAGAAAGAATTCTTTCTATAGTGCATTACTAAAACCTTAATTCATGCAGAAAAGTATATTACAGATGTCTAAGTGTGGACAGACACATTTGCTTCTGTCCCTGCATGTAATGTTGAGATTTAAAGATATATTAAAACTTTGATAAGGATGAATTTTTAATCATTAAGCAATAATGAGACACAGATATTATAACTATTAATATAAAGATATCATTGGCACATTGCTTTATTAATATAAAGATATCATTGGCATGATTGCCTTGTTTACTGAACTCTTCAAGAAACTTGATCCATTTTGAGATTCATCAGAATCTTCCTTCTATTTCTTTGTGTTGCTTGATTTTCACATGAATAAATGGAAAACCCTCAGCCAAGACGCTAAACACTGTACTGAAACTCAAGTTACGTGTGTCAATCCATGGTTCTCACCTTCTAAGCCTTCCATTTACTTATAGGCCACAAATCAGTATATTCGCAGAGCACAGCTACATTTTGAACGTATTCTTTGTGATTAATTAGCTCCATTATTTGCTAGACAGAGCCTTGCATTAATCTCTGAAATAGATCTCCAATTTACACATGGAGATAATTTAGATCATCATTTTTCTGCTATTTCTTCAACTAAAAGGACAATATTTTTTATAACTGAACATCTCACGACAGTAGAAAGATGGATTCTCCTGTCCATTTTACAAATGAGACATATTATTAAGGAGATGTAGTTGTGTAATATCAACACATGAGTATATTATTATGGACAGGATAATAAGTAAAATATGCAGTCTAAATGTAAGAGGTTGCATCTAGTGCTATAACATTTTAGAAACAGAGGCTTCAGTAGGTAACAAAATCTACCAACTGTTCTATTATTGAAAACTGAGAAATCAGATCAGATATTTCAGGATATTTTTAAACAGTTTTTTCCATGTCCTAACATCCTAAAGAAGAGAGTGGATGTTACAAATGCAGAAATTTTAACTCCCTCCAAATTTATGCACTGAAACTGACTTCTTAAAGCAGCGTCAGCTGAACTTCACTAGATCAGTAACCTCATAACACAAAGGAAAACCCTCATTAAAATCCCAAGCTACTGAGCTCCCCACCTTGCGAGCATATAGCAGATAAAGGAAAAGACAAATCTGAAAGGATGGGAATCTGTGACTCACTAAACTATAACCCACTTGTCACAAATTTACTAGGACCTGTAACATGGGACACTAGTCTTCAAAAGTGTACAGAATATGTTAAATGCAGGCTTCCATGTCTTTGATATTCTGCTCAAACAAAAACAACACAGTAGGTCAGGAAGGACACTATACAATGAGGAAAAAGACTTCCAAAGTAGGCTGATGAGATTCACATGCAGCCCTGATACATTACTATGGTAGCTTTTCTCAAATCAATTGCTCTTACAATATTACCTAAAAAGTGTTACCTAAAACACTTCTTTGGAAACATGACTAGATATGTATGATGCTCTGCACAGTATCCAGTTTAATTCTTTTTCGATAAATAATATTTACAATTCATTCAGTATAATTTTTGTAGCTATAAACTGTCAGAAAACATGAATAAAAAATTGCTAATACAGAAGGCAGGAGGTAACATCAACACAAGCTTTGCTCCTTTGATGGGACAGCTCTCCACTGAGTGTTTAATCAGGAGGAGTTTCCTGTTTTCTTAATGGGAGATTAATCCTTGTCAGGGGTTTGGAAGCTGATTCAGTTAAGTCATCACTCTATCTAAGGAAGTAATTTCCTCTGCGATGGTTTCCTGTTGAACGAGACAGTATGAATAATATTCATGCAATATTTAATTGCTATGAGCATTTGAATAACTTTCGGTTTAAAACACCCTTTTCTTAGTGAATATGCTAGACAGACAGATGCTTTTGTGTTCACATTCTGAGGCCATCCAACTTCTAGTAAATCACAGAAGAAAATGATTTCTGCTTGTCATTTTCTACTGAGCACAGTATTTCCATGTATTTCACATCAAATTGCAAATATTTTTAAAAATACTCAATTTTAAGTCACTCTTCATACATTTTAAAGAGTGATATTGATTAGAGTGGGTGAACATTTGCAGAATATCTCAGGCCTATAATAATTTTGACTTCAGTACATTTCTCCTTACAGCAGTTCCTCGCGTATAATATGAGCATGCGGTCCTCCGCATGCCTAACTACATGGACACGTACTTGTACTAATGCATGTACTGATTTTAGTTACACAGCAGTGTCTGTGCCTAAAATTCAATCGAATTACAAATTAACTTATAGTCTCACTTCTATTCTTCAATACTTAAGGTCTTAAAATCAAGCAATTTCAGGATTAATAGTTGTTTTAATTTTTCTAGACAAAGCAGACCTTTGTGTTATGTGATGATATTAAAATACCTGATTTCTGTAGGTATTGGGTTTACCGAGGCTGTCTTTTATACACAGAAAAGTAGAGCGTTTACAGTCAGAAGAATAGTGGTACGTGGTAGAAATTGTATCATTTTTACACAGTTTTCCTCTCATATAGAAATAACTCCCAAGACAAATAACAACTAATAAATGGTTTATTTATAATTGTCCTCTTTTAAAGCCCCCCAAAATTCAAGATCAGATAATGAGAATATTGACTAAGATACTATAGGTATGTTGACTGTAACCACAAGGGGCAAATGGCTGCATAGGGCTTTCATGGCAGTTACCCACTATGGGAACTTAGAGAGATGGGCAGTCCCTGCAGGGGCTACCCATGGATGCAGCAAGACCTCTGGGCCCAAGAGAGTAGCAGGCAATAGCTTGGGAAGGAAAATCCTTTTTAAAATATTTTCCACTACATAAGCTTCAGTACACCTTAAATCACTTAAATTGGAAATAGCCATGGCACCAGTAATATTAGAGATCATTATGAAGTATTAGAATAATGTCTTCCAATATCAAATATCAATTCTCAAAATTTCACTTCTTAATCAAACTCACCTGGGAAAAGGATCAAACATTTAAAAATAATTATAATAATAAATATTAAAAATAAAACAATTGGAAATATGTATAATATATTATATTAAATATCGTATTATATAAGATATAAAATTCTGATAATATATTTATACAGTTGATAATATTTATTATTTATATTTATATAATTATGACTGTTCTCAGTTCCTGGCAATTTGCATCAAAATTCACATCTTGCATTCTCTAAATAATTGACTGTTATATTGTATATATTTATAAAATTATTATATATTAACAATTATTATTATTATTATTATTATTATTATTATTATTATTATTATTGAGGTTGCACACCCTTATACTTTAGACTTTTATCTTCCTGACTTTGCCTTTCAACCACTAGGATTACTAATATGTACCACTGTCAAGGATCAAATTAATTTCATAGTTCTCTAGTGCATGATAAGATGACCAGCATCTTATATCTCTGGATCTTGATTATTAAGAAAATATCAAGTATATTTCTTGGGGAAATGGATGACACTTGGATGACATAAAAATTGCTTAAGCTTTTTTGATATTGACAGGTTATAAAGCGTTTTACCCACGATGGAGGAAGTAGAAAGCATACAAAGAGCGTACACAGAGTGCTTATTTACGAAAGATTTTAAAATATTTTCAGTATTTTGCAATTATAATTTACTTACATACATGTATGCATTTAGTATATATATATGTGTGTATATATATGTATATGTATATATATATATGTATATATATACATATGCATTAAATACACAAATACAAGCCTGTATACTGGTACTTATATGTGTGCAATTAAAGGGTTGACAATTTTGTACTGCATATCTAATTGGTGGTTTCTTCCTTGAGGAAGAGTCTACTACTCTCAGGATACCTTAGTTTTACCTAGCTCTTTTTGTAGGTTTAAGACCTTGGGACTTCTTGATGTGAGAAATATTGTGTTTCTTAGGAACAGAGGCAAATGAGAAATGCATGCTGTGCATACAATAGGTATTCTCTATAACCTGTAAGTTATATTCTACTGGTGATAATAAAATAACCAGTGAGATTGCACTCTGTTTTGAGAATGATTGCTTCTTACTGGATGTCTAATGGTGTCACTTTGTGATAAAGCTGCCTTAAAAGCAAGCATAGAATCCAGAATGAAATAAAATAAAATAACCCTTATACTACTTTGTCATTCTTTGAACTGGCTATCATTTCTTACATTAAGGATATGGGTTTCATTTTCTCATTACTCCCAAGAAAAATGAATATACACAAAGACACACACACACACACACACACACACACACACACACACACACACACACCTAGTAGTTGATAGTTATTCGAGAGAGTGGCAGAGTTATGGATATTGAGATGACTTGTATTGGAAATGGAGAGACCCTTGGCCTGTTCTGATTCTCATTATTCTTTTGCTTTCTCTTTCCTTCTAAAAGTTTTCAGTTCTTGCAAATTTGCATCAAGATTCCAATCTTGCACTCTAAACAACTGATATTGCTAAGCTGGGTGATACACTGGCTTTAAAATTCAAACCACATACACAGGTGATTGAATTTATACGAGCCCAGCTGAAATGAAGTTATATTGCTTTTTAAAGAGGAAAGTTCATCAAGGGTGTAATGGACTTTTCTCTTGACCCACCCAACTCCTTCAACCTATTGTTTTATTATTACATGGTCAAATGAATTGTTTTTCTTTCATAGTCTAGCATACAGAATTTTCAAAACATTATTCATTAAATAACAGAATATTTATACCTACAACAAAAGCCTCTCTATGCTTTCATAGAATAAACAAACAGAATGATACCAGAGGTCTATAAATATTTGAAGGGTGTAGAGAACATAAAGCTTGCTGTTTTTCCCTTTTGGTCTATTTTACAGCTCAAAGTACATAAAATCAACCACATAAGGTATGTTAATCTTGTTCATTTCTAACCATCTTATTTCTACAATGTATTAAGTATTCATTTATGTTTTGTCAGGTATGATGCTCTCTTAAGGAATAATTCCTTTGCCCGTTTAATCCCCATAGAACCATCTTGTCTCTTACCTTATTCTGCATCCTTTGTAAATTAGGCAGAAAGGGAGAGAACAAGTTATTGTTGTGCTATGAAATCTGTGTCCAAACAAGTAAAAATAAACATGGTATGTTTTAAAAATGTGGTATAATTATATCTCATTTGCAACATTAGTGATTTTCAATCCATTAACAATGTGAAGTGGGGTGGCCATCTCTTTGGTCCCTAGTAATTGTTTCTGGGAAGTTGCTAAACTAAATAATAGTTCTTATTCAAGAAGACTAACATTTCTGTTATAGGGAAATTACTCTATTCAACAGAGAAAGAAACAATTGAGGAAATGAGAACTCCTGGAATTGTTACTCATTTTTAATATGGATGTTATATCTATCAAATATTATATATGAAAACTAAAAGAAATATTGACATGAAAGTGTTGATTAGTGATATTTCTACATATATCATTAGAAATACCACTGAAAATATTATATCTGTACTCAAACATGTCTGTTATTTTTAAAAGTGAATGATGAGGGCAAAGTAAAGATATGATGAACTTCAATCATAAACAAACTATAAACACCAAACATAATTTAACTTGAAATACTTGTGTTATGAATTTCAGTAAGGGTAAATGTAAGAATATGGGATGTGAATCCAGAAAGAATGTTATGAATCCAAATTTATATCCCTAAAATCTACAGAATTTAAAGAATATTACAGTCAGAAGCTGCATTATTTTTTGTGTTTATTTATATATTTATTTGAGACTCGGTCTGACTGAGGGGTTCCATCTAGACTTAAATTTACTATCTGATTTCCACAAGATCCTGAGTGTTAGGATTAAAATTGTGTCTCCCAACACCCTACTGAAAGAGGGTTCTTAAACTAGTACTGGCTACCTAGCCAGCTACCAAAGACTGTTAATTCATGGTTCTTAGAGGAGAACCTACAATTGCCAGTTTGTTAACCCAACATAATCCCCAACTACATTACAAACATTTGTCCTTATAACCACAGATAAGTGCAACCCTTACCCCTCTTCAAGGAAAATACTCTTTTTAACAGACAGAAATTCATGACCAGTCAAAATACAGAGTTGTAGAGCAGTCTCAACTTATACACAACTCTGCATTAAGGTTCAGGGGTCATGGCAGAAGAGGAGGCTGGACAATTGTAGGGGGCAGAGTAATATGGGCTGTTATGAGATCTCCTAGGGATGTTAGAAGCTACACCCATATAGTTTGATCAACATGAATGCCTGAACATGGGCTGAACAAAGATAACAACAATAGATCGGCAAAAATGACCAGTGAAAGCCCAGGTTTCAACTTATTATAAAGCGAGCCATTAGAATCCATCCATTCTGACATAGCATAATTTTATAGTATTAATTTTGTTTTAAGTAGATTTTTCATAAAATACGAGATTCTGTTTGTAATGTATAGTCACATATACTTTCATGAAACATACAGGAAATTCATACTTAACTAAAGCAATAGTACATTGCGCGAATGGGTTTCTAACTGAATATGGGTTGAGATTGGGTAATACATGCAGTGTGAAGGTAAAATGTAACTGCTGTGGTGTCCGCACGCACACAGCTACTGCTTGAAAAAAAATTCCATCAAGAACCCACTAACAAAGTTAAATTGGAAGGAGGTTCAAGGTCTAACATCTTATTTAAAATGAATGTCTTCGGAATAGCTATACATTGCACTGATATTTAATATTTCACAGATGCATGTATTCTATTTGTATGGGTTATTACTAAAACAGAAGCATTTGATGAAATTCTTCCCTGAAGAACTGGAAGGTTTTTTAAATTTTCATGTTACAATGAATTTCTCAGAACAAATCAATGGAAGCAAGATAAAAGGAGCTATGATTCGAAGGTGTTTATATAATCATCTACTGGAGACAAAACTGTCTCTCTACATTAGATTTATTTCATAACCATTGGTCATTTTGCTTTATAACACACATTTCTTGTATTTCTATGAAAAGAGTAGAGGAATAATCGAAATTAGGACATGCAACCCCCCTTGGATGTGTCAAATGTCTTATCATTGAAATGCTGAAAAAATTAACTTTATCAATGGTAATTAGTTTATATAAGTTTAATGAGATGCTTGTTGTTTAAAGTATAGGTGAACACACTTGGCAATAAATACTACTATACAGTTGTATATGTTTATGTTTATTTTAGTAAAAACAAATAACTTTTAACATTTATATGTACAGATAGTCTGTATATCACCTACCAAGTTTTCTCATTGTTGCACTTGACAAGTAGGTGCAATCACTTGTTTTTTTGCTCTATTTCATTTTATTTTACAATGAACACATTATAATTATATAATAATATAATGTTCAATGTAGAAATAGCAATTGCTATTAATTTTATAGCACTATGTGGAATTATGTATTTAACTTTTATATAATTTTTTATACATCTATTTTATGTATATTAAAGGTTTTAATCCTCCAAAAGTCCCTAGACATTCCCAAAATCAATTTTTTACACTGCTTTTTAAGGTCAGATATTCAAACCTTCATTCAGTAAAGTGGTTTGAAAATTGATTAGAGCCAAGTGTTTTAAACAAATGTGATTCAATTCTTCTTTCATATACAAAATCTAATTTCAGGAAATTACATTTCCTCAAGCTTTAGGACAAACCTTCCAATTATGAGGACTATCCTCTTCTCCAAATCTCACTCCAGGATGGAAGTCCTCATCATTGTGGTCTGATGAGTACAGCTAGAAATTAAGAACCCTTCTGATTAGTCTGAACACTGTAATCACTTTGTCACAAAGCGTTCCAAGGATAGTGCTATTACAGATGACACTATTGCAATTTCTATCCAAATATTTTGTTCTGTATTTTCTCTCCTGTTAAAACTTTCTTTAGTCAATTGTGAGGTTCCGTCCTTCATTTGATTCACATTTCTCTTAAAGACAGATTGCACTTAACTCTGTTATAATAATTGCTATTTAGAGAGGGAACATATTTATTATTTACATGATATTATGTGAAGTAAATAATTATTTTATTTTTAATTCGGGGAAACAATTTGCCCACCTAATTGTACTTGTTAGGGTCATGGAAACAAATTCATCTAGTTTCCATATCCTGTGGTTTATAAAGACTTCTTACCTGAGGAAAAAATCCTTTAGGTCCTTTATGGTCTTGGTTACTTCACTCACAATATTTTCTAGTTCCATCAATTTGCCTGCAAAATTTATGGTGTCCTTGTTTGTTTGTTTGTTTGTTGTTGTTGTGGTTGTGGTTGTGGATGTTGTCATTTTTTGTTGTTTTTTTTTCTTTTTTGTTTTCTCTTTTTAATGGATGTTTTATTAATTTACACTTCAAATATTGTCTCCTTTCCCAATTTCCCCTCTGTAACCCCCCAGCACATCCCTCTATTACTTCAATTAGGGTGGTTCCCCCACCTACCCCTTCTTCACTCAGTGCCCTAGCATTCCCCTACACTGGTCCAAAGGACCAAAGGCCTCCCCTTCCATTAATGCTAGATAAGACAATCCTCTGCTACATACGAGGCTGGACCCATGGGTCCCTCCATGTGTACTCTTTGTTTGATGGTTTAGTCCCTGGGACTTCTGGGGCATCTAGTTGTTTGACATTGTTGTTCTTCCTATGGGGTTGCAATCCCATTCAGCTTATTCCTTCCTTCCCTAAATCTTCCATTGGTGTCCCTGTCCTCAATAGATGGTTGGCTGTGAACATCCACATATCCACCTCTGTATTTGTCAGGCTCAGGCAAAGACTCTCAGCCGACAGCTATACCAAGCTCCTGTCAGTAAGCACTTCTTGACGTCAGCAATATCATCTGGGTTAGATGTCTGCAGATGGAATGGATCCCTAGGTGGAACAGTTTCTGGATGATGTTTCCTACAGTCTCTGCTCCACTCTTTGTCTCTGTATTTCCTCTATACAGGAGCAATTTTGGGTTAATATTTTTCAGATGGGTTGGTGTCTCCTGTTTTAAATATCTGAATAATATACCATTGTGCAAATGAGCCAAGTTTCCTGTATTCATTCTTAAGTTGAAGGGCATATAGGCTGTTTCCAGCTTCTAGCTATTAAAAAAGAAAGCTACTATAAAGAACTTGGAAGACATGTCCTTGTGGTATGGTGGAGCATTGTAGGGGAATATGCCCAAGATCAGTATAACTGGCTCTTTGGGTAAAATTATTTCCAAAATCTTAGACACTGCCAAATTGATTTCCAGAGTGGTTATGCAAGTTTGTAATCCAACCAGCAATGGAGGAGTGTTTCTCTTTCTCCATATCCTTGCCAGCATGTGCTGTCACATGAGTTTTTGATCATAGCCATTCTGATTGGTATAAGGCAGAATCACAGCATTGTTTTGATTTGCATGTCCCTGATGATTAAGAATGTTGAACATTTCTTTAAGTGCTTCTAGGACATTTGAGAGTCCTGTTGTAAATTCTCTGCTTAGTCCTGTACCACATTTTAAATACAGTTATTTGGTTTTTGTGAATCTAACTTCTTGAGTGTAGGGCAGTGGGCTAAGAAAGATATCCTGACTCTTGGTTAAGATAGGGAGAATCCCTGGAGACCTTAAGAGGGACCGCAGGAGCATTTACAGTCTCCCGGAAAAATCAGGCCCTTCATAGCTACAGTCCCTCACAACCCCCTGTAGAGAGGTTTGAGACAGATCAGTCACATAGGGCAACACCCAAAATCCCTCCTCCACAGGTGACCACAGTTTACATAGCCTCAAGAAAGATCAGTCACTTAGGGCAACAGTCCAAGCTCTTCCTCCACAGGTGAGGACTTGGCCATAGGTATGTAGGCTTGAGACAGATCAAGCATAGAAGCAGGACCACACCCCCAAATATGTAGATGAGGTATTCCCAAGCTCTCATGCCAAACCAATAGGAAGTACCTGCTCTCAGATACTGACCCATCCAAAAACTGTATTTAAGAATCATGTTCAGTGTGATTGTTGGGGGGAGGGTGGGGAGGGGAACACCATAAAGAAGGGGGGAGGGATTAGGGGTGTTGCCCGAAACCGGAAAGGAATAACATTCAAAATGTAAATAAGAAATACTCAAGTTAATAAAAAAAAAAAAAAAATCATGTTCAGGCTGAACACCTAGGAGTGCAAACATCCTGAGACCACAGGACAGACTGCCACTTCTGCACACATCTGCCCACATCCCCGGTCCAAGGGGGAAACTGTCCAGTGCCTCTGGACACAAGAACATAGGAACAGACAGTCGTTGGTACCCACGGTTCCGGTCTGTGCCCAGGACTGAACTGAATGGGCCAAACAGCTCCCTGCACCTAAATCCCACAGGGGAGAGAGCTGGACCCTCAGAAGCGTGAACACTCTGAGAAGTCAGAGGAGATACCCTCTGCCCACAGTCCAGACCCAAGAGGGAATCGACTAGTGCCAACTGTGCACCCTGGGTGCAAGGACCTAGGAGCAATCAGGTGCAGGACCCTTTGATTCCTCCTGGCGCCTAGAACTGGAAGACAGTCTCCAGGAGCACCAACACACCTGAAAGCAGCGGTAAGACCCACTTTTCTGCTACCAAGTGACCTGCCTGGTGGATTCAGGACACACAGAGGCAGAAAGTCCTCTGGGTCAGGGCACTTCCTGTTTCTGGCTCTGCCCGGAAGTAAACTGATACCATCCCACAGTTCTCTGAACTAAATCCCATGGGGAAAAGAGCTAAACACCCAGGAGTGTAGACATCCTGAGACTGCAGGAGAGAGTGCAACTTCTGCACACATGTACCCACATCCCTGGTCCAAGGGGAAACTGCACAGTGCCTCTGGACACAGGAATATAGGACCAGACAGCTGCTGGTACCCACAGTTCTCGTCTGCGCCCAGGACTGAACTGAACTGGCCAAACAGGTCCCTGTAACCAAATCCTGTGGGGAGAGAGCTGGACCCTCAGAAGTGTGGACACTCCTGAGAAGTCAGAGTATGCTCTGCCCACAGTCCAAACCCAACAGGGAATCCCATAGTGCCAACTGTGCCCACTGGGTGCAAAGGCCTAGGATCCTACAGCTGAAAGACCGTCTCCAGGATCGCCAACACACCTGAAATCAGAGCACCTGTTCTCAGAAAAGGCTGAAAGAAAACAGAAAATCAGTTCTACTGGAGTGCTGACAAAGAGTGCTAGAGCAGGGTTAAGTCACTATCAGAAAGTGCAAGGCAAGCAAATACCAGAGACAACCCAATGGCTAGAGGCAAGCGTAGGAACCTAAGCAACAGAAACCAAGACTCCAAGGCATCATCAGAGCCCAGTTCTCCTAGCAAAGAAAATACTGGCTATCCAAACATACAAGAAAAGTAAGATTTAGATTTAAAATTACATTTTTTTGATAATGATGGAGGACTTTAAGAAAGACATAAAGAACTCCCTTAAAGAAATGCAGGAAAATACAAGTAAACAAGTAGAATCCCTTAGAGAGGAGACAAAAATCCCTGAAAGAATTACGGGAAAACACAACCAAACAGGTGAATGAATTGCGAATGGAAATAGAAGCAATAAAGAAAGCACAAAGGGAGACAACCCTGGAGATAGTAAACCTAGGGCAGAGATCAGGAGTCATAGATGTAACCATCACTAATAGAATACAAGAGATAGAGGAGAGAATCTCAGGAGCAGAAGATACCATAGAAAACATCGACACAACTGTCAAAGGTAATGTAAAACAGAAAAAGCTCCTAGCCCAAAACATACAGGAAATCCAGGACACAATGAGAAGATCAAACCTAATGATAATAGGTATAGAAGAGAGTGAAGACTCCCAACTTAAATTCTTCAACAAAATCATAGAAGAAAACTTCCCTAACCTAAAGAAAGAGATGCCCATAAACGTAAAAGAAGCCTACAGAATTCTGAATAGATTGGACCAGAAAAGAAATTCCTTGTGTCTCATAATAGTCAAAACACCAAATGCACAAAACAAAGAAAGAATATTAAAAGCAGTAAGGGAAAAAAAGTTCAAGTAACATATAAAGGCAGACCTATCAGAATTACATCAGATTTCTCACCAGAGACTATGAAAGCCAGAAGATCCTGGATAAATGTCATACAGACCCTAAGAGAATACAAATGCCAGCCCAGGCTACTATATCCAGCAAAACTATCGATTAACATTGAGGGAGAAACCAAGATATTCCATGACAAAACCAAATTTCCACAATATCTTTCTACAAATCGAGCCCTACGAAGGATAATAAATGGCAAAGCCCAACACAAGGAGGTAAACTACACCCTAGAAAAAGCTAGAAAATAAGATCCTTGCAACAAAATGAAAAGAAGAGAACCACACAAACATAATCCCACATCCAAGTATGAAAATAACAGGAAGAAACAATCACTATTCCTTAATATCTCTCAACATCAATGGACTCAATTCCCCAATAAAAAGATACAGATTAAAACACTGGATACACAAAGAGGACCCAGTATTTTGTTGCCTACAGGAATCACAATTCGGAGACAAAGACAGACATTACCTCAGAGTAAAAGACTGGAAAACCACTTTCCAATCAAATGGTCTGAAGAAGCAAGCTGGAGTAGCCATTATAATATCGAATAAAATTAACTTTCAACCAAATGTCATGAAGGAAGAACACTTCATATTCATCAAAGAAACATTCTCAGCTAGGGATTATCGAATGGCCAAAAAGCACCTAAAGAAATGTTCAAAATCCTTAATTATCAGGGAGATACAAATCGAAACAAGCCTGAGATTCCACCTCACACTAGTCAGAATGGCTAAGATAAAAACTCAGGTGACAGCAAATGCAGGCAAAGATGTGGAGAAAGAGGAAAACTCCTTCATTGTTGGTGGGATTGCAACTGGTACAACCACTCTGGAAATCAGTCTGGAGGTAACTCAGAAAATTTGTCATTCCACTACCTGAGGATCCAGCTATACCTCTCCTAGGCATATACCCATAACATGCTCCAACATACAACAAAGACACATGCTCCTCTATGTTCATAGCAGCTTTATTTATTATAATCAGAAGTTGTAAAGAACACAGATGCCCTTAAACAGAGGAATGGATTAAAAATGTGGTACATCTACACAATGGAGTACTACACACCTATCAAAAATAATAACTTCATGAAATTCATAGGCAAATGGAATGAACTAGAAAATATCACCCTGAATTAGGTAACCCAATCACAGAAAATCATACTTGGCATGCACTCATTGCAAAGTAGATATTATCCAAAAAGTTGGAACTACCCAAGACGCAATCCAGAAGCTCACAGGAAGCTCAAGAAGAAGGATGACCAAAATGCGGATGCTTCCACTCCTTTTTTTTTTTTTAATTTTTATTAACTTGAGTATTTCTTATTTACATTTCGATTATTATCCCCTTTCCCAGTTTCCAGGCCAACATTCCCCTAACCCTTCCCCTTCCCCTTTTATATGCGTGTTCCCCTCCCCAACCTCCCTCCATTACCGCCCTCCCCCCAACAATCACATTCACTGGGGATTCAGTCTTGGCAGGACCAAGGGCTACCCTTCCACTGGTGCTCTTACTAGGCTGTTCATTGCTACCTATGAGATTGGAGCCCAGGGTCAGTCCATGTATAGTCTTTGGGTAGCGGCTTAGTCCCTGGAAGCTCTGGTTGCTTGGCATTGTTGTTCATATGGGGTCTCAAGCCCCTTCAATCTCTTCCAGTCCTTTCTCTGATTTCGTCAATGGGGGTCCCGTTCTCAGTTCAGTGGTTTGCTGCTGGCATTTGCCTATGTATTTGCTGTGTTCTGGCTGTGTCTCTCATGAGTGATCTACATCAGGTTCCTGTCAGCTTGCACTTCTTTGCTTCATCCATCTTATCTAATTGGGTGGCTGTATATGTATGGGCCACATGTTGGGCACACTCTGAATGGGTGTTCCTTCTGCCTCTGTTCTAAACTTTGCCACCCTTTTCTTTCCCAAGTGTATTCTTGTTCATCTTTTAAAGAAGGAATGAAGCGTTCCCATTTTGGTCATTCCTCTTGAGTTTCATGTGTTCTGTGCATCTAGGACAATTCAAGCATTTGGGCTAATAGCCACTTGTCAATAAGTGCATACCATGTGTGTTTTTCTGTGATTGGGTTAGCTCACTCAGGATGATATTTTCCAGTTCCATCAATTTGCCTATGAATTTCATAAAGTCATTGTTTTTGATAGCTGAGTAATATTCCATTGTTTAGATGTACCACAATTTCTGTATCCATTCCTCTGTTGAAGGGCATCTGGGTTCTTTCCAGCTTCTGGCTATTATAAATAAGGCTGCGATGAACTTAATGGAGCACGTGTCTTTGTTATATGTTGGAGCATCTTTTGGGTATATGCCCAAGAGAGGGTGTAGCTGGGTCCTCAGGTAGTTCAATGTCCAATTTTCTAAGGAACCTCCAGACTGATTTCCAGAATGGTTGTACCAGTCTGCAATCCCACCAACAATGGAAGCTTGTTCCTCTTTCTCCACATCCTCGCCAGCATTTGCTGTCACCTGAGTTTTTGATCTTAGCCATTCTCACTGGTGTGAGGTGAAATCTCAGGGTTGTTTTGATTTGCATTTCCCTTATGACTAAAGATGTTGAACATTTCTTTAGGTGTTTCTCAGCCATTCGGCATTCCTCAGCTGTGCACTCTTTGTTTAGCTCTGAACTCCATTTTTTAACAGGGTTATTTGTCTCCCTGCGGTCTAACTTCTTGAGTTCTTTGTATATTTTGGATATAAGTCCTCTATCTGTTGTAGGATTGGTAAAGATCTTTTCCCAATCTGTTGGTTGTCATTTTGTCCTAACCACAGTGTCCTTTGCCTTACGGAAGCTTTGCAGTTTTATGAGATCCCATTTGTCGATTCTTGATCTTAGAGCATAAGCCATTGGTGTATTTTTCAGGAAATTTTCTCCAGTGGCCATGTGTTTGAGATGCTTCCTCACTTTTTCTTCTATTAGTTTGAGTGTATTTGGTTTGATGTGGAGGTCCTTGATCCACTTGGACTTAAGCTTTGTACAGGGTGATAAGCATGGATCGATCTGCATATTTTGATGCTCCTACTCCTTTTTAAAAGGGAGAAAAATATCCATAGGAGAGTATATGGAAGTAAGTTTAAAGGAGTGACTGAAGGAATGGCCATTCAGAGCCTGCCCAACATGTGGCCCATGTATATACAAACACCAAAACTTGATAAGATTGATGAAGCTAAAAAATGCAGGCTGAAAGGGTCCAGATATAGATCTATCCTGAGACACACATCCAGAACATGTCCAATACAGAGGTCAATGCTAACAGCAAATCACTGAACTGAGAACAGGACCCCCTTGGGGGAATTAGAGGAAGGATTGAAAGAGTTAAAGGAGCTTGCGACCCCATCAGAACAACAATGCCAACCAAGGAGAGCTTCCAGGAACTAAACCACTACCCAAACACTATACATGGACTGACCCATATGCATATGTAGCAGAGAATAGCCTTGTTGAGGCACCAGTGGAAGGGGAAGCACCTGGTCCTGCCAATGCAGGGGAACATTTGGGGGGGCACTAAAGGGGATTGATGGGGAGAATACAGGTCTGGGGGTGGATGAGGGGATGGGGGATTATGGACAGGCAACTGGGAAAGGGAATAACATTTGAGATGTAAGTAAAGAAATATATCAATAAAAAGAAAGAGGAAAAAAATAATCATGTTCAGAAGGATTAAGTATGCAGAAATTACTTTATTGTCCCTGAGCTTCTGTCCTAAGTGGTGTAACACCACTGCTTGGGGAAGAGATCTGCTCTCCCAAGATCTGTGAAAGGAGCATCACCAGCAGCAGAGGCAGCAGAAGAAGTCCCCCCTCCCTGCCTGAGTTCTCTCCCCCTTTGCCTGAACCCATGCATCTAGCCAGGCCACAGATTGCCAGGGAAAGCCCCTAGCATGCAGCACCACAAATGAGTTCTTCATATATTTTGGATGTTAGTCTTTTATTGCATTTAGGATTAGTGAAGATTTTTTTCCCACTCTGTAGATTGCTGTTTTGTCCTATTGACTATGTCCTTTCCTTCAAAGAAGCTTTCAGGTTCATGAAGTCTCATTTATCAGTTGTTGATCTTAGAGCTACAGCCATTGGTGTTCTGTTCAGGAAACTGTCTTTTCTACCAGGTGTTCAAGGATATTTTCCAGTTTCTTTATTAGATTTAGTATGTACACATTAGTTTGAGGTCCTTAATCGATTTGGACTCGAGTTTTGGGAAGGGTGATAAATATGGATCAACTTTATTGTTCTAAATGCAGATATTAAGTTAGATCAATACCATTTGCTGAAGAATCTTCCTTTTTTGTTTGTTTTTTTGTTTTTCTGGGTTTTTGTTTTGTTTTGTTTTACAAGGTAAGAATTGTTCTTTCAAGGTCAGTCAAAAATTCAGCTTGGATTTTGATGAGAATTGCATTAAATCTATAGATTGCTTTTGATAAGATGTCCAATTTTACTATATTAGTTCTATTGATATATAAGAATAGGAGCTATTTTCATCTTCTGATATCTTCTCCAATTTCTTTCTTTAGGGACTTGAAGTTCTTGATATGCCAGTAGTTCACTTACTTGATTAGAGTTAAATTGAGGTATTATACATTAGTTGAGGCTATTTTGTTTCCGTAATTTCTTTTGCTGTCCTTTTTCATTTATATGAAGAGATCTATTGAATAGTATGTCCTCACTGGCAAGATGATATTAGCCATAAATTCCAAGATACCCAGATACATTCTACAGACACAAAGAATCTAAACAAGAAAGAAGGTCCTAGTGAGGATGTTTTAATTTCACTTAGGAAGGGAAATAAAAGAGTCATAGGATGCAGAAGTAGGGAGGGAATTGGGTGATGAGGGGATGGTGGAAGAAAGAAGGTCACCTATCAGGAGTGGGGAGAGACAGGAGAGAGAACCAGAGGCCCAGCCGAATGAATGGAAATCTGAATCTGCCAGGGGAGGGATGTGAAATGCCAGAGACCTGGGATAGTGGAGTATCTCAGGAGTCAATGCAAGTGACCTTAGCTAAGACTCACAGTCCTGGGAATATGAAACCTGAAGAGGCCACCTCTAGTAGCCAGGCAGGAACTTTAGTGTAAGGATAGGGACACCAACACACCCATAACTTACTCTACCTAACTCTGCAGAGACTTGATAGAGCAGAGGGGCATAAAGGTCAGGTATCCTGTCAGAGAAGAGGGGAAAGAGGAGGAGGCAGTGATTGGGATGTAAAATTAATAAGTATGTAGATTAATAGAGAAAAAGTCCTCTAGGTCTTCCTGTACTTAAACTGGACAGAGGACTCAGAGACTTATATCCTCTTAATCAAATGCAGTGCCATCTGACAAAGTTTTAAATTATTAAGCTTCAATATCCTCGAAGAAGCTCTCAAGAGCTCATCAAATAACTGAGAAACAAGTGTTATTCTATTATATGATAATTGAGGATCATGGAAAATATTCCTATTTTTTTTTCAGTTTAAATATCTGTCTCATCCTGCCATCATGCCTTCTGCTCCAAAATATACCCTTAAATTTTAAGACAAAATATTGTCTTCCTTGTTTAAATTGCTTCCTTTTTAATTAAGTATAGAATAACAAG
Source organism: Rattus rattus (assembly GCF_011064425.1). Classification (NCBI taxonomy): domain Eukaryota; kingdom Metazoa; phylum Chordata; class Mammalia; order Rodentia; family Muridae; genus Rattus; species Rattus rattus. Next base: position 9,476,658 of record NC_046170.1, on the reverse strand, counting down.
AAAAATAAAAATAAATAAGACATAAGGTGTCAGAAGTTGAGTTGTTTATCCTTCAAATTCCTATGTTGGAATACAAGATGATATGATAGTATGAATGAATTTAAGTGGGGAAACTTAAAAAGACAAAGGAGGTAAATAAAATCCCAATACACAAAATTTAGTATGTTCGTACTTGGAGATTAGGTGAAAGAAAAATCCAAACCAAGAAACAACTCCAATCTACTACTACTACACTTTAACTTCATACACAATCAATGAAAGAATTTACTTAGCATCAACATCTACTCATGGAGGAAAATACAAAATAATGCCACACTGAACAGTCGAAATATTAAAGACTAAGCCATATATTTTAGAAATATTCAACAAAAATGGAATGTTCAAAATAGATGTTATATTTAAATATTGATTGTCAAACAACAAAACAAGAAGATTAGGACATATTTTATGTAACATTGGTTTGGCTAGAAACATTAAAATCATCAACCATGAAACAAAGGATGGCTAAAATGAACATATATCAATAAGCAAATCGACAGTGTTGAGCAAAATTTTGTGTCAAGCAACAGACAATAAAATAGGAGGAACAAAAATGTTTTAGGTTGCAGAAAATAATTACAAAGATACATTTCACTACAGAAGAATACTTGAAATACGGTTAGAAAAATAAATCTGTCTAGTAGCTAAATATTTCTGATATCTTTCGTTTCTAAAACTAAAAGTCTGTAATAGATACATTAAATATTTACATATACAATGAAATTAATGGTAGTATATGAAAGACACAGAAAAGGGATTCTCCTTTTCTTCCCTGAAATTAAATTTACTCATCTTTAATTTCTTCCCATTGCCCATAAAAACATTATGTGTGCATTAGGTTTGAACTTTTTAGCAGTAAAATAACTGTTAATCTCAAGATATCTGAGGATGTATGGTACGTTCTCACTAATCAGTGGGTATTAGTCAAGAAAAGAAATTCAGAATACCCAAGACACAGAACTCAAAAAGGTCAACAAGCTGAAGGCCTCAAGTGAGGATGTCTCAGTTCCACTTGGGAAGAAGCAAAAAACAACCACAAGGAGGGAGGGAAGAAGAGAAAGGGGAGGGAAAGAGGATGGACGGGGGAGGAGAGCGGGGAATGATCTGCTATTGGGTGGGGAAAGGGACTGAAGCCCTGAGCGCCCTCAGAAAGAATAAAAACAGGTGACCTCAGAAGGAAGGAGGGTGGGAGGACCCTCTAGAATGTACCAGAAACCGGGCAAGTGAGATACTCTCAGGACTTAAAGGGAGGGATCCTAGATGAAAGGACCTACAGTGGGGAGAGGGAACTTAACTGAATCCACCTCTAACAGAAAGAGAGGACATCAAGTGAGGGATGGGGTTGCTATCCCAGAGACAAAACTCTGACTCATAATTCCTCCTATCTGAAAGAAATGCAGGGATGGAAATAGAGAAGAGTCTGAAGAAAAGAAAATCCAGTGACCAGCCCAAAGTGGGATCCAGCTCAAGGCGAGTCCCCAAGACCTAACACCATTACTGAAGCTATGGGATGCTCACAAAAAGGGACCTGCCATGACTGCTCTCCAAAAGACGCAGCAAGGAGCTGAAAGAGTCAGATGCAGATACGTGCACCCAACCAATGAACAAAAGCTGCTGACCACTCTGGTTGAATTAGGGAAAAGCTGGAGGAAGCTAAAGAGGTGGGCAACCCTGTAGGAGGACCAGCAGTCTCAATTAACATGGACCCCTGAGATCTCTTAGACAGTGGTTCACCAACCAGGCCGCATAGACCAGCTGAGATGACACCCCAGCCCCCAACACATATACAGCAGAGGACTCCCGGGTCTGGGTTCAGTCAGAGAAGATGCAATTAATCCTCAAGAGACTGGAGATTCCAGGAAATTTAGAGGTCTGGTGGGGTGGGTGGGGTCTTGTGGAAATCGGGGGAGAGTGGGGGTGCAGGGAGGAAGTATGGGATGTGGAACTCTCAAGGGTTGATGGGAGGGGAATAAAATCTGAAAGTTAAAAAATAAATGAATAAATAAATTAATAAACAAACAAAGAAATAAAATAGATTTTAAAAACAAACAAACAACAAGATATCTGAGGCTGCATTCAGTGGGTCACTGTGTCCCGAGGTAATATGCACGTAGATTGTGTATATATTGGGCATGGATTCATACCAAGGCAGGATGTCAAAGCATCTCTAAGATCATGAGAATATTCATACGAATACAAGACTCAATTGATTCTTCGGTCTCCGTGAGTCAAGTTGTTGTAGAGTATACATTACAGTTACCCATGTGATAAAACTCCAAGTTACCAAGTCTTCCCCAAAAGCCTGGAGTAAGAACCAAGGAGGAAAAATTATTTCTATTCATGTTAGTTAGTGTGGGTTATTGAAGAAGGAGCTAAATCAGAGTTAGCAACTTAATAAAAATTAGCCAAAATGGAAGAATCAAAAATGTGTTTAACAAATAAGGGTGTCAAATTCCATATGTATGAATCGCAATTGAGTGTGCTTAGAGTTGCCCTGTTACACACATTTGCCATGACCACCTAAGATACTGCTCCTCTCCCAATGGCCATTGACTGACAATAACTTTCCATCTAACAGTGGAGACTTGTGAAATTTCCAGAGACAGTTTGCATGTCATACAGTGTTGACATTGTCTAGGTCTTGTTCAGGCAATTTTATTGTTATGACTCCAGGGTACACATTCTTTATCATATCTAGATGACACTACGCCCCAGGCTGTGTTTATCCTTGAGCTAAGACAGTTGTTCAGTCATGTTTATTGCCACCTCTTCCCAATCCCAAGAAAAGAGAAACAACCAAAACGTCTTCAACTGTGATTGGGTAAGAAAAAAATAGTACATATGCACAGTGATATCCTATTCAGCTTTAAAGAACAATGAGATCATGAAATGTCAGATAAATGAATGGAAGTGGAAAATATACTGAATGAGGTAACCCACACCTAGAGACAAACCTTTAAGTTTTTTTGTAATTATTTGCTTACTGTTACTGCAATCTTCAGATTTGAATATATAACAAAGTTTCATGTTCAACAAAAGCTAGAAAACTAGAATAAAACCACTGGTAGGAACTTCTAAGTTGGAACACTGATGCATGCTATAAAGAGAGATGGGCAAAGAAGGAAAAGAGGCTTTACTTGGGGATAGGAGAGAATAAGCAATTCACAACGAGAGGGAGGAGGAAGACAAAAATAATAAGAACATTTTCAAGTAAATAACTATCATTTTATCATTATTTATTGAATAATTATCACTCAGTAAATGATTCATTGTTTTTAATTTTCTGTATAATTTACTTTGTAAAAATCTTATGTATCTCACATAATGTGTTTTATGAATATACAATGTTATTTGATAGTATTGTCTATGTTAAATTTTATTTCATTTTTCCATTCAAGGAATTTGTTGATGTATAAAGTATAGGATATAAATTCATATATATTGGATTATTATTTAATTTATAATTGTTGATCTTTATTCTATTTAAAAGACATCCATTACATAATTAGGGCAATTATAGACTTTTTAGCACATATAAAATATATGTATATACTATATTTGATTCTTTTATACAAAAGCAGTGAGTGGATTTCTTGTGATCATTCATATATAGGAAATTTTTAAAATATAATCTACCTTAAATACAAAGCTATTTATCAAGTGTTTATAAAACACTCTACACATGAAGGATCCTTATATCTCAAATTACTAGACAGCTAATTTCACAAAAGAATGATTACATAAAATTCTTTCTTCTATGTATTAAAATAACCATATGACCTTTATCATGCATTGGCTGAATCCTGATTGTCCTACATGCTTAATTTATAGATACAACCTCTAATTCAATGTCATTTATTTCCTGGCATATTTATTGTAAATAATGGTTTTATTTATAATTTCAGTAATAATAATTTAGATATCTTATTAAGATATCTTTACTAATGTACATATAAGAGAAGGACTTTCAAATTTCCTAAAGCTTTTGCTTTTGTGTCAAAGATAAACAGATACAACCAAGTCCAACAGAGAAAATGTTAATTAAAGTTGAACTTTCCACAGAGTTTTACATCAGATTGGTGCCTTTTATTTATTCAATCATTAGATAATACAAATAATTCAACAGGCCTGAAGCTTTTGTTTACAAGAACATTTCACTTCAATAGTCTATAAATTTAATAAATATGGATTTATTTTTTACTTTCTTTTGTCACATTGATATTCATCTTACTCTAATAATGCTTCTATTTCATTTTAGTTTACTGAATAATTTTCTTCATGCTGTGGATAAACTTATTTATATTTTCTCATTAATATCTCTATTGATTTTCTAGCTCCAAATACTAGTAATTTGTGTTTTCTCTTCGTTATACAATGCCCTGACTTTTAAAATGTACTGTTTTATGTATGCCCTCTAGTTCAATGTTTTCTGCTTGCAGTGGTTTCAATGACAAAGTCCCCCAGAGTTTCAGGTATTTGAACACATAGTAACTGGTCCTCTTTGAAGATTAGATGACTGAACCTTGTGGGAGGAAAGATTTCTGGCCAGGGAAAAGGAGATGTATGGTAGGAGATGGTTAGACTAGCATTGTCAGAATTTAAAATTAAAAGCTTGAAGCCACTTTTGTCCTTGTTTCATTTTAAGATGGTAGCTCCAGCCACCAAGATTGGATATTATCCCTTTATGACTATCGACCTGTAAATTTAATTTTTGAAAAGTTGCCTTGGTAATAGATGTTTACATTGCAATCAAAAATTCTGTAACTAATACAATGCTCTTAGTTTTATGTGTATAATTTTCCATGTAAATATTTGGTATCCTTTATACTTCCCATTATGATTTCTTCCATTCCTGAAGATTCATAGAATTCTTATGCTTAATTTTTAAATATTTAAGCATTTTATGTAAATTTTCTGCTAAAATTAAATGTAGGGCTTTGCACATGCTAGAACAAGAACACTACCACTGAGTTAATTTCTCAAGTAATGTTCTCTTTCTAGAAATTTAATTTTTAAAAAACAGTAAACTGTCAATTATGTTTGTTTTTTAAATTCTACTCATACTGCACTTATGCTTGAGCATTCTAATTTTGGTATAATTCTTTGTATAATTGAAAATAGTATGCGCTGGTAGTTTTTGTTTGTACTAATAGTCATAAAATTAATGCCAGCAACAACAATAACATAGTAAATAAAACTTATTAAGAAATGAGTAGAAATATCAACATAAAAATAATAAATGGATCCAAAGGAAAATAAGGACAAAATAAACAGGGAAAAATCAAAATCAAAGGTAGGGCAGTTATATTAATTTCAGTTTTTTCAATTTAATAAGTGATTTTATTTCCCTTTAAGTATTTGGCTGTTATATAGACCAAGAAAACCCTCTTCAGGCGAGGAAAGCAGTTATTTGGCCTACTCTTCCCGATCATAATCCATCCTAGAGGGAAGTCTGGACCAGAGCTCAAGTCACTAACACAGAGGCAGGAACCACCTTGCTGTGCTCACAGCTTCCTCGGTGGCTTTCTTATGCAATGGCTTTCTCTTAGTCCATCTCCCTAGTGACTGTGTTATCACCAGTGGGATGGATTCTCCTACATTAATGTGCAAGAAAGACAATGCCAAACACACACTTTCACAGACCAATCTGATCACAATTTCACATTCAGTTGAGGATCATTTTTCTTACCCGATAACAACTCTAGGTTAAGCTAAGTTGACAATAAAAAAATAACCTGTATAATATTCTTCAAATTATTCTATCAAGTCTGCACAAAGCTATATTAATATATTTTTCTAAGAATGTGAGTTTTTTTCTTTTAGTCGGAAGTTTTTGCAAAATATATTTTAAATTGTGGTTTTAAATACGGTTTTATCTTAAGTTCCAGATGGATTGATTCTTGAATATTATGAAATTCCATTTTACATAACTAATACTTATCTAAAAGGCTAATATATATAATGCCAGTACCTCTACATAGCTAGCTGTGTGTTAGTATAACTGCATTACCTTTCTTTTTCTATGTATTCTTATATTATCTGTATTCACATATAAAATCCCTGTCTTATGAATAAAGTATCTTGCATGTTGTTTATTTATTCACACTTAAAGCTATTCCTTTTAGCTAAAAATTTAGCTGTTATATATTTATTATAATTAATGATACTTAGGTAAATATAGATTTTTGTGAGTTAAGATCATACATATTTCAGGTTGGTTTTCAAATAGGTTTGGGGCTAAGACAATTTTGGATTCTCGAGTCTCTAGAGTTAGCCTCTAAATACTCTACAAGAACAGAGTTATTCCTCACCTGATTTAGTTTAGATAGTGCTTTGGAACAAAACCAGGGCCTTGATTTTATAGTTATAGGCAGTCTTATAACTGAGCCATATTTCCAGATGTTATTATTATGATTATTTATTCTGGATATCATTTGCTATTATTTGTTTTCTGTTTCTTATCTCCCTTTCCTTCTAAACATTTATACTTTTACAGTTATATATATATGATGTAATATATATAATATATAATACATAACATATATACATATATAGAGAGAGAGATATAGATAGATAGATAGATAGATAGATAGATAGATAGATAGATGATCAGTTTCTACTGCTATTATTCTCTTCCACAAAATTCCTTTTTATTACCAGGACTCCCTCCAATTTTCATGTTCTGTGTGTGTATGTGTATGTGTGTATTGAAGCTCTGCATTTAATTGTAGTTGTGTGCATAGATATGGCAGAATTGATTTAGGAATGAGAGCAATGATACAGTTGCTAAATCACTGAAGAATATGACATTTATTCCCCTGTGAACTTTAATTGCTTATGACTTCTGGGGCAGCCATTATAAATCTTATGATTGGGATCATAAGATTTCCAATCATGGGTAAATATTGATGTGCACAACCCTGCACAGGTAGCTATTGCTGCTGGGTGTTCATTGAGTAACAGGATGTCATGTCCAGAAACCATTATTTTGTGGCACTTTACCCATCCTTCAAGTCTAACATCCTGTTGATGGTTTCTGGGGGTGATACAAATATACCATTCAGAGTAATGAGTTTGAAGGCACAAGGAAGTCATAAAGAGCAGCTGTTTGATAAGGTATATGGACATTCATGAATGTCAAGCTGGAGGTGAAAAACCCCAGCTTTAAAGAAGTCAGAGTCCTTAAAGAGGATGTTGGAGAAGTTGCAATCCAGTCTTAGTGGAGGCCTCTGCAGTTAGCAACACTGTGGAACAGTCAAAAAGGACAACAGCTACTAAGCCATGAGACAAGATAATGTGTGCAATATATGGCAGAGCTGGAGAGTTTTATACTGTTAAACTCTGGTTTTGCCTTGATGTGAATGTTATCTGATTCTCTACCTCTTGACTTGCATGTAATCTGATTCACTTCCTCTCATTCTTCCCCCATATAACAAGAAATCAATTACTTCTTTTGTTTGTTTGGTTGGTTTGTTTTTCTTTTGATTGTCCTCCATTGGAAAGGAGTTTAAATTAGACTTTGGCATTTTATAGGGATTTTTTTCAATACATATTTTTAAATTTTATATAGACAAAAAATTTTAGAGAGAATTTGGACATTTTAGTTAAACTATGTCATTAGAAGAAGACCTTGGACATTTTAAGAGACCAAACTTTTTAAATTGCTTGAATATTTAAAGACCATGGAATTGAAACATTGTTATGTCTTATAATGTGACATTAATATTAATATGTGTCATAGTGGGAACAAATTAGAATGGAAAGGTTCTACATAGCAGTATGCTTGTGTGTCAAATAGCAAGGGGTCAATTGTACTGGTTAGTTTTGTGTCAACCTGACACAAATTAGACATTTAGGAAGAAGAAACCACAATTGAAAGGATGCCTCCATGAGGTTGGTTGGCCTGCAGGCAAACCTGTGAGGCATTATATTGATTGATATGGGAAGGCCCAACTCACTGTGAATGCTGCCATCACTGGTGGTTCTGTTTGCTCTGAAAACATGTGCTAAACAAGGCAGGAGGAGCAAGACAGTAAATGCCATATCTTCCATGGGCTCTGTTTCAGTGTCTGCTTCCAGGTTTCAGCCTTGAGTTTCTGACCTGACTTTCCTCTGTGATGGAGTATGACCTGAGGGTTATAAGATGACATAGACCTTTTCCTCCCCAAGCTGTTCATGGTCATGGTGTCTTATGGCAGCAGGAACCATCCTAAGGCACAGGGTTCACATCTGGGTAAAGCCATCGATGATATTTTTCAGCCAGCAGACAGCAAAGCACAGCAGTGAGGTCCAGTTACATAGTCCTAGAAAACAGCCACGAGGACTTGGGGCCATCTGAGGACTTCCTGAGCAGAAATCCATGAGACAGTGTCCCACACCAGGCACATTACTTTTTGTTTAATATGCTATGACTTTTACAAGAAGCTTAAGCCAGAAATGCAAGGTATTTTCAATTAAAAATTTATGTGTATTTGTAAATGGCTAAGAAAATGGTATGATTCCATGTGGCTTAATTCTCCATTTCATTCCAGTTACTCTGCCCATGGCCTATATTCCCCATCCTTTAACCACTATCTTTATGTAAAGTTTTCTACTCTAAGTTCTAATTTACATTACTTAGTTGTTTTTTCTTGGTTCCTCTTTTCCTCTTTTCTTGGTCCCTTGAGGTATGAACAAAAAAGGCAAACCTAATTTAACATCAATTATGATAAGGTTTTCTTATTTTGGTTTTTGGTTTTTGGGTTTTTTTTTCTGCTGGTATTGTTTGCATGGTTTTCAGAGACATGTTTTTTTTTAAAAAAAAAACCCACATCATTTAATTTTTAACTCTTTTTGTTTGCAACTCCATGCATGTGTATAATGTATTTTCTTTAAATTTCTCCACAGTCCTCTCCAGGACACCAACATTTCTCTTACAGCAAACAATAGCTTAGAAGCACTTTAATCAAATCTTCCTCCTTTTTATATATTCTCATTACAAATTTTGGAGAGTTCTCATAATTCTATTGTATGTATTATTTCTCATTTCTATTTTTAGATTTGGTCATTTTTTGAAATCCATGATACCATTTCCCATTGCAATAAGAAGCAAATACTTGTTATTTTTGTCTTTTGAGGATTTAAGTTTGTTTCGAGGGCTTCACTCTCATAAGTTCTACGAAGGGATGATGACACATCAATGTTTTATGAACATTCAAAACTCATTGGTGATGATGTGCTGGTACTCCTGTGTCTTTCTAGTCCTTGGGCAGTAGTTAAGACAGGTTATGGGGTTCACATCCAGTGATTGTTTACAAAGAGTGACAGCTGGATCTCCTAATATAATAGGTCAACTACTTAAGGTGTTTTCACATTAGATTTTAATTCTTTGTTTATAGTTTTATCCCAGTTGTGGTTATCTGTGTACAATATATCTGTGCACTGTGTGTCCATGTAGTTATGTAAGTTCCTATGGGTAGCTGAATTGGAATATGTTTGTATGTGTAGATCTGAGGATGACATATAATGTTTTCTTCAGTTTTTCTTTAACTTATGTATTGAGGTGCGGATTGTAGAAAATCTGAAGCTAGCCATTTGACTAGTCTGGTTAGAGAACCAGTTCTTACAATTCCTGAGTCAGCCTCTTTTACTGGGGTGAGGTGTGGACACCACATCCTTGCTACATTCATATAGGTATTGGGATTCAAACCTCAGTCCTCAGTCTTGTGAAGGATGCACTTTATCTGCTGAGTAAGCTCTTCATCTGAACTCTATACGTCTCAGTTATTTTCTTTAGTGAAAATAAAATCAATAGATTTTATTTTATTAGTCAGTAATTAAAATATTTGCTCTAGTTACTTTAAACGTGTTTCAGGAATAGCATCAACAATAAAACTTAAACCTTGAGAAGATTGATCTTAATGTTAATGTAATGAATTAGTTAATTTATTCAGAAACAGCATCTTTCTGTGTAGAGACTTTGCCTGACTTTGAATCATGATCCTCCTCTCTGAACTGACTAGTGGGAAGATTCCTTTTGTCATGCTCATACCTAGCTACCTTAATGTAAGTATGACAAGAGGAAACATGAGTGAGGGAAAATGGGAAAGCATTCTTCTTGCCTCTAAATTATCTGTCCTGTTTCATATCAGAGCTCATGAAATTTTTATTCCTCTTAGCAACTTGGTTACTTCAGATCTGTTTCTCTTTTTTTCATTTTCCCCTTTTCTATAAAAAGAAACCTTTTAATGAATGACAATATTTTAGGTTAGGTATAACATGCTTTTTATCACCATAAAATGTATACTCCTACTGTAGAAATGATTAAAAGGGGCACAAAAGTATGAATAAAATTAATAAAGTATTACAGCCAAGTACATGGTTGTACTAATATTTACTTTATATTTATGTTGTTATATTTTGGATTAAAAATGTACAGCATGTTCATTTGAACAGTGGAGATCTGCTTGTAGTCTGTCATTTTATTTTTGTAACTTCTATGCAATTTTAATCATTTGCTTCCCAGTAGATGTGTATTCAAAAACATTTTATAAAGAAAAAATACATTGAAAATAAATATACTTTGTATTAGTATATTTCATGGTTTGTTATTATTATCATTATCATCATCATCATTATTCATTATATTCATTCTCCAACTGTTTATGAATATTATATATCAGACAAATTTGTCCTTGTAACACTGACAAAATTGTTCAGTATTCTGCTGTGTCTCTAGTAAGCACAGGCCTTGCATACAATCTTCAGATCGGCAAAAAAGTTTATGTATATTACTTATAGCTTTTTTGCTAATAATTGATTGTTGTCGTAACAGAAGAGGTGTCTGGCATCATCATTCAGAGAGAAAAACTGGCTGTGTGAGTCAGAATATGCAGTGAACTATCCTTCATCTCCTTAATCATGAAATACACAAACATAAGTAACCATTTGCCCTGAAGGTGACAGAGGTGCTGAGCTCGAGCTACGCTCACCTTAGGATTATAATTTTTAGTCTTTGATATCCTTTCTTCTCAGAGCTTAGCACATCTATCTACAGCATCGTTGCCTTGGATTTCTACTCCAGCAAAGAAGGCCTCCTCGCTTCTGCATACAAATGCTAAGCATCATTGTTCATGGACGATCAGCAACTAACCACTTTCTCTCCCTTTAGGCAAATTGCTTTGCTTTGAAATCGCGGGAAAGACTTCATTTCATGTTTGCATTTGGTTGAAAAGCTGAGAAGTCTCAGCAAGGAAAAGCAAATCAATATAAAATAGATGAGGTAGAAGTGAGAGAATACAAAATCCAATTCAGTAGAATTTTTTTTTCCATTTTTGGTCAGAGAAACACAGACATACCACCCATGTGTGCAGGTCACATACTCAGATATTCAAAATGGTGCTGAATATGTAAAACACTGAGCTACACTGAAACAAATTTATTCTCATAGAAGACTTCTCCACTTGGAAAAACTGCCAATGGTTTAATGTTTAGTCCTTCGTTTGGCCATCTCTATCCACAGACACAATTGAGATTACAAAAAGAAGTGCCTTGATTATCCTCATCTGCTGGAACTCACATGGAAGAGGGCTCTTCAGTCTTTAAAAACTCCTAAAAGAATTAGCATCCTCAACTTTAAGCTGCTTCAGATGATGATTTGAGCTGCTTCAGCTCCATGAATTGCTTTTGATCCTCTGTTTTCCCCAGTATCTTTTAAGAGACACTAGCTATGCACTTCTACCTAGGAAAGTGATTACTTCTTGGCATACATTTGGAAAAATACACCAGCGAATGTAATTACAGCATTGTTTGTAATGAGAACAATAGGAAACAATTTAAATAAGCATCCATATGACATTGATAAATAAAGAATGAGATATTTATGAACTGGAACCTTGTTCTGAAATGAAACTGAATGAACTGGAATTTTATGCATTAATATGCCAGAATTATTATATTTACTAAAATTGCAAGATACTCAATGATTCATGCTATATGATAATGTTATATAATGTTTAAAAACATGAAAGGCAATTGCAAACAAATATTATAGCTTTATAAATAAATAATAACAGTATAATAAACATTTGTAAAAATGAAACAGAACAAAATAAAGTCAGGGGAGTTATTACTTTTGCATAGGGTAATGGGAATAGAATCAGAGATGAAATTACAGAGGAAACGACAAATCTGTTTAAGTAGCCATGGAGACATGTTAAATTTACAATTTTATTTAGTTGGGCTGTAACATTCTAATGTTTATGGCATTATTATTTTTAATAATTGAATGTATAAATGATTGCAAAGTAAATCTAGATATGAGTGCAAGCATTACTTCCAAAATAACCAGTCTGTATCTTAAACACTTTTATTTCGAATCAGAATTCAGATGACTTAGCTCTACTTTGAACCAAGTAAATCAAGCTCCGTAGGAAGTAAACACAATAGAAGGCAGATGGTTCTCTGTGTATACCCTGACAAACAAAACAAAGTTCCCAGGATGTGCTGTGCTTGTGTTTCCTTTTCACGCAGTGCACTTTGGGGTTATTGCTTTGGAAAACAGTCACCTAACCTTTTAAAATCATGTTTAAATATCAGTATTATCTTAAGGGTCTGATAGAACTGGTTTCATTTTACCATACTTCTTTAAACAGGCATATAGATAATAACTAGAAGAATACCACGCTCTAGAAACATGCCTCTCACCAATTATCTTAAGGGTCTGATAGAACCGGTTTCATTTTACCATACTTCTTTAAACAGGCATATAGATAATAACTAGAAGAATACCATGCTCTAGAAACATGCCTCTATAAAAAAAGTATTGGTCTTATGCATCTTTGGTTTTTTTTTTTTTTCTACACAACAGCCTACTTTTTTACTCCCATTTCCATCCCTGATATCAAAATCATCACTTTTAGAATTCTGTACTTGGCTAAGAACTATCACCTTTCCATTGTAACTATCTTGAAGCTTCAGTCTCTGTGTACGTATGAGATACCTGGAGCTCAGTTATGTTAGATAACAGTTCACAGGTTTAAGCTTTAATATGGTAGAGGCAAGGTTTGAGTTATATACTGAAGGCATCTAAGCCCAAGCCCTTAACCAAAAGGTGACTCCTGTTAGCAGCTATAATTACTATAAATCTGATATATAAATCTATCCTTCTCATGATTGTTTGCTTTCTGTTATTTGCTAGGGTCCCTATTTATTAAAACTGAATTACAGAACTTCTTGTAAATATACCTGGTACTTCCATAATGTTGAGAGTTCAGATCTTGGGGTCAGACTTCATCTTAAAGAACCTGACTTAAGGTTGCATTCGCTAGCACCACTTTCCAGGATTACTCCTCAACAAGCTTGAGTCTAGCACCAGCTTCCAGGACTATTCCAGGTCACAAGGCTGCCTCTGGAACTTCACTTCTTAACAACCACCAATCAGGAGGAGAGCAGAAGTTATGTTTCTGGTTTGGTTCTGAACACCAGCCAATTATTTCAAAGGACAACAAAATTCCATAATAGCCCCCAGTCAGATGTGCGCCAGGCTAGAAATCCCCTTGCCTACTTGGCATTTCCTATAAAACCTTGACCCCACTGAGAGCTCAGCGCTTCACCCTCCAGTCCTGCTCTATGCAGATAGCAGGTGTGGCTCAAGCTCGAGCTTGAATGAAGACCCTACTGCAATTTCATAGGAGTTGACTCCTTGGCTGTCTTTTGGGATTTGAGGACGCTAAACTGGCACTATAGTGTTACATTCGGAATCTCTCCTAACCATAATCATAGCATTCCTAATACTAATGTGTTAGTCTAATCTTTTGCTTAGGTCTTGGTGGCCATTTCCTCTGTCTTTGTGGCATGAGCATCATAATTCACAACTCAAAGCTTAGCTGTGGATTCTCACCATCTACATGAAAATTAATACTAAAAACCCTTTGTTGTCACCTTTAGCTGTCTAATGATGTGAAGTCAAAGGAGGAGCTGGTAATTAGGTAGGTCAGTGGTTAATTCTTGCATACCACAAATCTCTGGACTCCACCCTTGGTACTATAAAATAAATAAATAAATATAAGTAAAAATAAATGAAAATTAACACTGAACGTCTTGGCCTGGTGGAAGTGAATAGTTTATAATTCACAAAAGAGCCAGTTCAAACATATGGCCGAAGGCATTAGTTTCTCCCTCCACACCAAGCATAAATAGCATGATCCTCTACCCTACAAGGCCTGTGCTTAATGCCATGAAGGCAAACTTAGCAAATTTGAGAATCTTTGTGGAAATGGATCTGGGTATTCAAGAAGCTTATGACACAAAAGGAAAAGTAAACTAAAAATCAGGCTGCTGTACCCTCAGCTGCAAATTACATCTCAGTACCATGCCGACTCAACTCCATCCTTCCAGCATGCTGCTAAATAATAGATTGTCCCTGTGAGGTGGCCATTCCTTCCTTACCGGGCTACACGGCCTCCCTTTGTCATCTCTATAGTTGCCCCAAAGGAGAGGACTCAAAATTACTCAATGTCCTTTATTAGCGTTGGCAGGAATAACCTATCTCAAAATGATAATTCTTTCAGGCAAATTTTACACAGGACCCATCGTCTAACAGTCAAATGCCATACAATGTAAAAATTGTGTTGTTAAACATTTCTTCAACATCCACCTCTCTTATAATACAGGTAGGGCATTCTGAGATTTGGGATTTTGAAGTTGCAAGTCTTGGCATTCTACAAGATGGATATTCAGATGAGATATTCAACTGCTAAGGATTATGAACATGATCCTCCCATATGAAAATTACTTTAAACATGAATTGTTTACGTACCCAAAACCTGATGGAAAGGAGTGAACATGCACACATTTTGAAAAGTAGAGAACTTCCGTGCATGTTTCCAGAACTCCAGAATAAACTATAAAGAGAGCAACGGTGCTGATTAATTCTGTTCTTGCTTTAAACCAACCACTGGGGTTTTCTCAATTCTAAAATCTCTTCAGAGAATCCCTACATTTACTCATATTTTTGCTTAAAGTTAAAGGCACATACTCTAAGCAATAAAATAATTAAAGGTGAGTTATAAGTGTCTGTTCATCTAACAGGAGTTTATCCATAATCTCTTTGAATTTGATTCCCAATAAAGGAAAACCCATCTATAATTTCTAGTTTTACACTTAGTTCTTGATACATACCACATGACTTTCCCCAGCTGAGATTTGTGAAATGGTCCTAGGAGCACACTGAGTTTCCTGCACATTTAATCATATTACCTGCTCCTAGTATACCAGGTTTGATTATGTCATTTTCACACATGCAGTTATGCACTTTGATCACATTTACCTCCCGAGACTTCGTACACTTGTTGATCTGTAATTTACCCTGTAGCTAGGCTCATCTCTTTTTTGCACACAGTTCTCTTCCTACTTCCATGTGTATACACACCTAGATGTCACATATGAGAGAAAGTGTGTGAAGCTTGCTGTTTAGAACCCCACTTTGTTTGTTTTTCCATAATATGATGATGCACAGGCCTATCTGGTTTTTTTCTCCTGAAAATGACATGTGACATGACTTCTCTCTCTTTTTTAGTTGAACAAAATTCTGTTGTCGTTATTTACAACCGTTTCATTGGACATGCCTCTTGGCTGATAACGCAGGTCGGCTAAAGTGAACAGTACTATAATAAATAAAGTCATGTGGGTGCATGTGTTGTGCATGCATGCATGACATAGATTGTTTGATATGCATTCGCTGAGGGGTACATGTGCAGGAGATGATGGTTTTATTTTAGCTCATTAGATTTAAATAATTGTTCAATTCATATTATTGTAATATCATTTTCTCTTCCCTTTCTTCCCTCCAAATTCTCTCAGGTCCTTCTTTCCCACTTTCCTCCAAAATCATTGCCTTCACAGAGATTTTTACAGTGTATATACTAATTCATAACAATGCTATTCTCTTAAGGACACTCCTTTCTAGAGGGACACAGTACTTAATAGAAAATGATGTGCAAAATATCACACTAATCATACTGATAAAAATGCTAAAGCAATGTTTAAGATTCCCAAGATCCTCAGTAAACTGGGACTTTAGGAATCACAGCTTCAGTATTATTACAAACTTAATAACCTCTATCTTTTAAACAGTGTGCCAAGCACCTATTCAATCATAATGATAACTTTAAAGGTTTAATCTTATAAATATTTATTACATTTGTCATGTTTTCTAAATAAACTGAAATTTAGACCTAGTGTGATAGACTAGTCTGAATGACAATGGGTAAAAATAGTAAAATTAACTTAATTTGTGAAGAATGCATTTCAGCATTTAAAATTTACTCTAATTTTACCATCGATTTCAGGTGTAGGCAATATATGAAGTCTTGCTTTTGAACAGAAAAAAAAAATGACACTGCTTGTAGATGTTCTTCAAGACCCTCTGAGTCTCAGGGTGGGTGCGTAATTGTGGAAAAGATTAGAGGTAATTGAAGTACTTGTTGTGAGCTGAAACTGGAGTTCGGTGTTTGCCACTTGATGGGTGAGCCAAGAAGTTTTTCTACCTCATGTCACTAGCAGCAGCGACTGTAGATGCTGGTCTTTGACTTGTGGGAGCCTCAGGATAGATTTTTTTTAAAAAAAAAAATTACAATAAAGGTCCCTGTCTCTGTTTTGCTATCAAACTGCTAGTCTATGGTTTAAAAAGATAGGTGGGAACCTAAGAGAATGGTGAACTGAAGATTTGGCAGGACATAGGACAATAATAATAGAATTAGGCTTCAAACTCAGGGAATCAAAGCCACCATTGATCAGGGGAATGTAAGAAGGCACAATAAAGAGTAGTATTTTCTTCCTTTTTCACCAGAGAATCTAATCAAATGTGACAGTGCTGACCAAATATTTTTTTAATGTATTGATTCTGATTTCTGAACTTGGTATTTAAGTTGATTGAGCAGCTATGGGATAGGGATAGGGACTTTTAAAAGTCACCAGTGATTTCTAAGATCTTTACTAACGTAAACACAGTGTGGGTGTTAGAACAATTCCTGTGCTTTCTGCCTTGAAGCCATGATTTGATGTATGCAAATATTCTTTGGGAAAATCACTATGGGTCTTGCCAGGTGTGAATTCCTCACAGAGACTGTGAGACTGTTTTGGGTCTCTGTAAAAGTAAAATTAAAAAAAAAAAAAATTAAAACCCTGGCACGGATGCTCTCACAGCTCCCTCTACTGCCTCACCTTATTTCTGAAACCCTGCAGAGCTGAGTTTCGGGGTAAACCAGGTACATTCAGAAAGGAAGTGATTATGGAATCTTCCTGATTCCACTAAAATATGAAGAAAGCACATGAATGATATTGCTAGAAAGATTGAACATGTTTTCTTAGAACCTGGAAAAGGGAGGAAGAATGTCTTAGGATCTCTCATTTGGTAAGGATCTTCTGTGATAATACTGATTTCCTATAACAAATAGGTGACAAATAGGTGTATTTATCTTTTGCAAATATAGCTAATTCATATCACTGAATTTCTTTTGGAGAATCCTAGGGTTAGAATATTTCCTTACATTTCTAGTATGTGAGTAAAACCAGTAGAGATTTTCTGAAATATACCACCTAGAGTATTGATGGTTTTATTTGTCTTCTGCAAAGTTTCAAACATGGTATCTCTAAGTAGTACTGGCTGTCCTTGAACTAAGATCCTCCTCCCTATCTCTGCACAATGCTGGAATTAAAAGTGAGTACAGTCACACCCAGTTATGGAAACAATGTCTGGTACAGTGGAGAAGTATCACCTGTCAATAAAAGCATGATGGCCAATGAGCTGAGACAAGATTAGAAGATGGGACATCTGGCAAAGAGATACAGTAATTCTCATAAAGAGAAGAATTGCAGATTTGCCATGAACTCTGGGGAAGTGGGAGGTATGAAACTGATAAGAAGTAACAAACCACATGGCAGATATAAACTAGGTTACATAAGTTCCAAGGTAGTTGGGGAACAAGTCAAAGCTTATGGCCTAGACGTTTATTCAAAAATAATTAAATCTCAGAGTCATTATTAGGGAAATAAAGAGACCAGGTTAAAAAGCTAGTGACTACAGCAGGTTTTGTTTTGTTTGCTTGTTTAATTATTTATATTCTTACTCACGGTGGTTTTGTTTTGTTTGTTTGTTTATATTCTTACTCCAAGACAGTCTCCTTAATCCTAGATGTTTCAAGAATCATGTTTCTGGTAAGTCTCTTCTCTCAACTTTCTGTTTCCCCAGAAACCTATATTTTCAATCCCTACATTTTCCACTGCCCAATGTGTGTAACCTTAAATAGTATAGAAGTACATCGCTGCAGCCAACGGCTGTATTTCAAAGAAAACTATTTGAAGAGAGATTTGTGTTCGAAGAAATGAGCCATGGCATCCTTAACCGATGAAACTTGGACAAGGACAACTGTTGAGAGAAATGTGATACAGAATGACACTAATAAAATAGAATAAAGATAATGCCCTCAATTTCAGACAATACAGGATAATGGTTAAGGGATAAGTAATTTTGGGTGTAAGTATACTATAACAAGTAGCAATAGCAAATATGCTGAAGACATGGATGGTAAAGAGTTTAAGAGCACTTGCTGCTCTTGAAGAGGATAAGAGTTGGGGTTACAGACCCACATGGCTGCTCACAACTGCCTGTAGAAATATTTGCAGCAATCTGATTTTACTTTCTGGCCTCTACAGTTAATTGGAATATTTGGTACACACATTCTTTTGAAATCTATTTCTATTCATTTGAATAAAGGACTCAAATTGAAAATAAAAAACATAATATAATAACCACCAAAAAGGTTGACATTCTGAAAAACAATTAGAATGTAAGTTACAAAATCATAATACATGGCAAAATATCTATTTAAATATCTAAGTTCATTTGTCACCATGTAAACCCACACATGCATATGATTATACAAGTATATGCAATATATATATATATATATATATATATCTCATATGGTGGTAATAGGAATACTTGTGAGGTTACTTTTATTCATGAATATTTAAAATGCCACAAACACTCAGGAAAACTTCATAAATAATTAAATTTGAAATTACCATATGACCCAACAGTTATACCCACAGAAAATTATCGAAATGAAAAGTACACTTTAGTTTGTACCAAAATTTGTTCCTGGATGTTCTATAATAACTTACTTCATTGGGTCTTCAAATAAGAGCACAACACACATCTGTCCTTTAATAGATGAATTGTACTCTTGTTTTTATGATCGCATCACATGTCAGGTACAGGGTGGTACAGTGATAGCCAATTCCAACATCAGTGAGAATGTTTCTGTTAACATTGAAAAACTGAACAATTATATATAACATCCTATTTGATCAAGGGAGAGATTTTGGCTTTGTTTAATCTCCAAGTTACAAATCACCAAGATGAGACCATCAATAAATAAATTTAAAGAAGATGTAGGAAGTCCCAGTTATGAGCAAATTAATTTTGGCAACAGTAAAACATGCACTTCTCAAATCAGTAAGTTGCAAGGTTGCATTCCCTTTGCTCATCAGGGAAGAATTCAAATGTTTTGTTATCCCCTTTTGTTACAGTGCCATTTATATATTGTAGCAAAATGAGTGATGTGTTATTCTTAGTGCTCTCTTTTTTTGTTTATTGCTATCCATCCACCCATCTACTATCTATCATTAATCTGTCTATATAGTCATTATCTACCACCTTTCAATCTATCTATCCTATGTATAGACCTATCATCCACCATATCTATCTATCTATCATCTATCTACTTATCATCTATCATCTAGCTAATATCATCTCTCTACATATCTCTATTTCCTAGTAATTCTTCTTGGTTCCCCATACTTACACCAGCTTGATATCAGATATGAATCAAGATATCATTCTAGACATGATCCAAGGCTAGCATCCCATCAACGTTCCAGTAGGCAATCATAGCTAGGCAATCCAAAAAGGTATCCAAAATTGACTATTCCATCTGTGAGAAGTTGATCCCATAGCTTATTTCCTACCCAAATCCGAAAGCTGCCAAAGCTGACCCCAGTTAGAGATGTATAATTAAATGCTTAGTTGCCGTGGAATGGCACTATTTGAGAAGGATTAAAAGATGTGGCCTTCAGGAGCCGGATGTAGATCGATCCTGAGAGACACAGCCAGAATACAGCAAACACAGAGGCGAATGCCAGCAGCAAACCACTGAACTGAGAATAGGACCCCAGTTGAAGGAATCAGAGAAAGAACTAGAAGAGCTTGAAGGGGCTTGAGACCCCATATGAACAACAATTCCAACCAATCAGACCTTTCAGGAACTAAGCCATTACCCAAAGACTATACATGAATTGACCCTGGGCTCCAACCTCATAGGTAGTAATTAATAGCCTAGTAAGAGCACCAGTGGAAGGAAGCCCTGGGTCCTGCTAAGACTGAACCCCAGTGAACGGATTGTTGGAGGGAGGGCGGCAATGGGGGGAGGATGGGGAGGGGAACACCCATAAAGAAGGGGAAGGGGAGGGGTTAGGGGGATGTTGGCCCGGAGACCGGGAAAGGGAATAACACTCAAAATGTATATAAGAAATAAAGTTAATAAAAAAAAAAAAAGATGTGGCCTTAGTGGTGTAGGTGTAGCCTTGTTCAAGGAAGTATGTCACTGAGGTTTGGCTTGAAAATTTAAATATTGAGCCAGGCCCTCTGACACTTTTTTTTTTTTTTTTTTTTTTTTTCCCAAGGTTTATAATGTATCTCTCACCTACTGCTCTAGGACATGGTTGCATGCCACCACCATCCTCCCTGCCCTGATAGTAATGGACTAAACCTATAAAACACTAAACAAATCCCAATTAATTATTTTGTAAGACTTGCCTTGGACATGGTATATTTCTCCTCACAGGAGGGGAACAGTGACTAAAACACTGATATTAAAGTCAATTTGAAATTAATGAAACTTACTTGAATTGAAAAATTAAGGATTCTTTGGAAAGTCAGTTGCATAGGATGGTGTTCTGCTTAAGCAAGCATGTGAAAGGACAGGTAATGTAGGATTCTTTGCCAATGACATACATGTGTTGATCCACCTTACATTGCGTGGGTGAGCTCCACTAGTCAGGACTCCATAGAGAGAAGCATACCAAGAAGCTTGTGATCGTAAGGCACAGCTTCTTGCTGATTCCCCACACTTGGGCTGATTGGAAGAGTGATGTCAGTTGAGACAAATTCAAGTGTTTAGGTAACACCAGTGGAGGACACATGACGTTTGCAGTGAGTATAAAAAGAACTTAAGAGAAAGCTTCTGTAATGCAAAGGACACTGTTGTTAGGAAAAACCGGCAACCAACAGATTGGGAAAAGATCTTTACCAATCCTACAACAGATAGAGGGCTTATATCCAAAATATACAAAGAACTCAAGAAGTTAGACTGCAGGGAGACAAATAACCCTATTAAAACTGGGGTTCAACCCATTCAGAGCCTGCCCCACATGTGGCCCATACATATACAACCACCCAATTAGATAAGATGGATTAAGCAAAGAAGTGCAGGCTGACAGGAACCGGATGTAGATCTCTCCTGAGAGACACAGCCAGAATACAGCAAATACATAGGCAAATGCCAGCAGCAAACCACTGAACTGAGAACGGGAACCCCGTTGAAGGAATCAGAGAAAGGACTAGAAGAGCTTGAAGGGGCTCGAGACCCCATATGAACAACAATGCCAACCAACCAGAGCTTCCAGGGACTAAGCCACTACCCAAAGACTATACATGGACTGACCCTGGGCTCCATCCTCATAGGTAGCCATGAATATCCTAGTAAGAGCACCAGTGGAAGGGGAATCCCTTGGTCCTGCCAAAACTGAATCCCCAGTGAACGTGATTGTTGGGGGAGGGCGGTAATGAGGGAGGATGGAGAGGGGAAGACCATATAGGTGGGGAGGGGAAGGGGTCAGGGGGATGTTGGCGGGGAAACTGGGAAGGGGAATAACAATTGACATGTAAATAAGAAATACTCAAGTTAATAAAGATTAAAAAGAGAGAGAGAGAGAGAGAGAGAGAGAGAGAGAGAGAGAGAGAGAGAGAGAGAGAGAGAGAGAGAGAGAGAGAGACTGAGACTGAGCATGGAGCTTTGTCTCTTTGTTGAACTTCACTTCACTGACAGAAGCACACCCAAGAACTTCTGGTGTTTCTCCTGGTTCCTCCTGCTGACTGGTGCCGAGGCTGACGCCTGGCTGTCTCTACTAGGTGATGCCACTGCTGCTGATTCCTGTTTGCTATCCTAACTCTACCTAACTTGACTCCTGGTATATCTATAAAGTGTGTGCCAGCAGACGGAGCTGCGGCTGCTAACTATTGTGAACTGAACTGCTGGTTTTCTGTCAACAGAGACAGGATTTGCTCCAAAGAACCCTTTCTAAACACTTCCTCTGTATCCTTTCTTTCCCAGTATTTCTGGTGGGTGGTGGGCTAGAAAAGAGGTTAAAGTGTTTAAGAATCATTAAAAGTAGAGATTGAAAAAATTAAAGTTATAGCCATTTATTCCAATGAGCCTGTCTGTAATTTCTTTTAAAAGAATATTAATATCTATGCTATGTGATTGTTCAGCAAATTAAATATGCTAATAGCATAAAATGTCTGCTTAAGGGTTGCATGTTAATTGATTTTTCATTTTCTTTATGTATTCAAGTTTGACTGAAGTTTTTTGACTATTTGCATAGAAATTGTTGACTTCAGTGGGAGAAAGTTTATAATTTTAGGCATCAAGACTTTGAACTGGTTTGCATAAAGTAAAACCTTGCCCTATGCTGATTGATAATGTTACCAACAGAGAAAATGAGATAGAACTCCTGAATAAAAATGTTTCAGAAAACCAGCAAAATACCCAGAGGTGGCATGCAATGCTTATAGAGAAGGGAGAAGATAAAAATTTGGGATGGATTAATCTACATTTGAAATTTGAGAACACATTACTGCCTCAGGACTGATGCTCAGAAAAAAAACCCTACATTCAAATCATAAAGTATTAATTGTTTTACATGTATACATGTACAATTATGTACATGTTTTCTGAGATATATATATATCTTATTTTGTTTATGCATATAACAACAATTAACACAAAGAGAGGCCATATATTTAAAAAAGAACAAGAATGTATATGGGAGAGTTTGGAAAAAGAAAACAGAGGGAGAAATGATGTAATTTTATTATTTAAAAAATATGAGAGGTAATTTTTAAAGCCTGACTTAAAAAAAACACTTTGTAAAATACAAAGGGGACCTCTATGATGACCACCTGGATGAAGGTGCTTACTCTGGGGGGCCTGACAACCTGAGGGAAAGACCCACAGCCTACATGCTGAAAGGAAAAAGATGTTTCTTGAATATTCTTTGATTATTCTCAAATGAGTGATTTACCACATGCATACACATTTGTGTACGCAGAGAAACACACACAGAGTTATATGAATAAAAAGTACAGAATGATGTTTTAAAAATACACAGAACTGGGGAAATTGAAAAAAATCTTCAGAACTTACTATAAAAGTAATTACTCAACAAAACAGGAAAATCTGGATGACATGGATGCTTTAATACTATGTACAAAAGTCATCCAAAACAGAGGAATCTTAAATGGCCAAGAACCACCTAAGGAAATGTTTAAACCCTTAGTGATCAGAGAAATGCAAATTAAAAAAAAAAAAAAACAAAAAAACCTGAGATTCCAACTTACACCAGTCAGAATCACTAAGATCAAAATCTCAGGTGACAACACATGTTGGCGAGGATGTGGAGAAAGAGGAACACTCCTCTATTGCTGGTGAGATTGCAAACTGGTACAATCACTCTGGAAATCAATTTGGAGGTTCCTCGGGAAATTGGAAATAGACCTACCTAAAGATCCAGAAATACCACTATTGGGAATATACCCAAAAGATGCCCTAACATGCCACACGGTCACGTCTTCCACCATGTTCATAGTGGTCTTATTTGTGATAGTCAGAAGCTGGAAACAACCCAGATTTCTTTCTTTCCATTGAAAGAAGAGTGGATGTAGAAAATGTAGTTCATTTACCAAGGGCACAGATTCTAAGATAAGCAATTGAAAAAAATGGGAACCCATGAATCTGAAAAACTTCTCAATGTGTGGTTACTTCATGTTAAATTAAACGGGGAACAAAATAATCACAGGAGGCAGGGAGGAATGGAATAGTGTGTAGGAGGGAACGGGGAGCAGGATCATGTATGGGGGCAGGAAACAGGAGAGAAACCTAGAGGATAAATGCAAATTTTAGGCTCTGGGGTTGGGAAGTGTGAGGTCTCTCTAGAAAATACCAGAGAACCTGGAGGTAAGAGACTGACAGGACTCATTGTGAGTGATCTTAGATGAAATGCCCAACAGTGGGGAGAGGGAACTGGAAGAGTCCACCTCCAGTAGATAGACCAGGCCTCAAATGGAGGGAATGGGTTGCCATTCAACAGTCAAAATATCTTATCCAGAAATGTTCCTGTCTAATATAACTGCAGCGACAAAAATAGAGAAGAGACTGAAGGTAAAGTGTTTCAGTGCCCAGCCCAACTTGGGGTCCATTTCATGGGAGGTATGGATACCAAGGTCTGACACTATTACTGATACTATGATGTACTTACAGACAGCAGCCTAGAATGACTATCCTCTGAGAGAGACCCAACCAGCAGCTGACTCAGACTGGAGCAGATACTTACACTCAACCATTAGACTGAAGTCAAGGACTCCTATGGTTGAATTAGGGGAAGGATTGAAGCAGCTGAAGGTTGGGGTGGGGGATAGGTGACTCCATAGGAAGACTAATGGTCTCAATTAACCTGGATGCCTGGGACCTCCCAGAGACTGAGTCATCAACATGGCAGTATTGATGTATTGGTCCGATGCCCCCAGCACATGTATAAGGGATAACTGCCTGGTCTGGCCTCAGTAGGAGAAGTTTGACCTAATTCTTTAGAGACTTGATGCCCCAGGGAAAGGAGATACAGAGGGATGG
This sequence comes from Rattus rattus, assembly GCF_011064425.1. Lineage (NCBI taxonomy): Eukaryota > Metazoa > Chordata > Mammalia > Rodentia > Muridae > Rattus > Rattus rattus. Next base: position 9,451,612 of record NC_046170.1, on the reverse strand, counting down.
GGGAGCATCCTCTTGGAGACAATGGGGAGGAGGAATGGGTTGGAAAGAAAGCAGGAGATGGTCAATGGCTGGAATGAGAATAAAATAATTTAACAACAACAACAAAAATAAATAAACAGAAAAAGGCAAAAGATTTATGAGTCAATTCTAGGGTTCCCCTCTTGATATATACCCAAAGCACTTGATACTCTATTCCATAGACACTTACTCAGCAAGGTACAATGGCAGCTTATTCATAATACCCAGGAAAGGGAAAAAAACATAAATGTGTCTCAATAGACAGAAGCATATTACATATATATATATATATATATATATATATATACACACACATATATATATTACACACACACACACACACACACATATATATATATAATGGCAAATTATTTAGTTGTAATAAACTACAATGATGAACTTTGCAGATAAAAGAATGTGTCTAAGGAAGATTTTATTGAGTAAAGTAACCCAGACTTACAAGCATGAATACCTCATGTACTCTCTTATCGATGGTTCCTCATTCATATACCATAGAATGTGTGCTTACAACAGTGTAAAAACACAGAAGACATGAAAACATAAAGACACCTCTGGGGTTAGTGTTGGAGATATAAAATGGGAAAAAACAGAATAACGAACTGGGATTTCAAACTAGAGGAGGGAGGAAAGTCATTGCAGGGTAGAAGGAATGAGGGACAAGTAACAAGGTTGTCTGAAAAAAATCCTCATTTCAGAAAATTTTATAGTTACCTAAAATTATATACTTAAATATTAAATATGCATTATAATACACAGGGCCATATAAGTACAGATATTCATACATATATGCATATATACAGTATCATATATATAATTTAAGGGAAGATAAGCCATAGGAGTAGACAGCGCTCCTCATAAGAACCACAGACTGATAAAAACTGCAGAATCAGGCACAAGGACCCTTATTTCGAATGGATGGTTAGTCAGCATAGTTCAAATGACCGTACAAACAACACAGATCATCAGTGCAGCCCTTGGTTGCCTCTCAGGCGTTGCGGGTGAGAAGCTACTGCTGAAGATACCACACACTTAGACAATAGACAGATAGGACTCAAGCTGAACTTTCCATGAAAGCCTCTTTCGTGTAGTCTTGCTTCCATGGTTTTAGAAAATACTGTGCAAGTTCCCGAGTGAAGAGAGCAATTTGACTGTCCTAGTCAACATAGCAACTGTGAACCCCAATAATTATCAGCATGGCAAGATATGCAATAATTGGCACTCACATATCTGTGGTCCTCAACACCTGTGCAATTGGACTGCAAACTCACCCAGCGTGACAGAAATCATAGTACTGGAAATAAGCGAATATTCCTTGGCTAAAAAAGCCGTAGATTATAGAAAACAACCAACTACTACCACTTTGCTAGTAGGACATAATTCCTTATTATATGCTAAATCTTATCCTTATATCAAGAGATAAATGTAGTTATCATCTCTCATTAAAGAGGCTTCTTTTTACAGACAATAGACACTGTCACAGTCAATCGCAAGTAAACAATGTAAACATCAAAGATTGTGGGGACCCAGTGAATAAGTAGGCATCACAGCTCCTGCATAATTAGCTCAGGTAACAACTCAAAGAGGGGAAGGAAACACTGTAAGAGCCAGAGCATCAGGAAATCTGCTGCAAACAGACACCTTAGACACACACACACACACACACACACACACACACACACACACACACACGCAAAACAATAAAAATAAGGATAATAATAATAATAATATAATAAAATAGAGAGTATTAACTTCAGCGTAAGTGGGATGAAAGAGAGTTTCAAAAGATGATAGATGGGAGGGGTTGGAGAAAGTAGGAAAGGGATTGGGGAATGTGAAAAAATTCTATCTCAGTTAAAAGACTAATAAAACAAAGGAGCAGAGAGAAAGTGTGAAAGGAAAGAAAACAGGCAGACAGGCAAGAAGGAAGGAAGGAAGGGAAGATGGAAGGAAAGAAGGAAAGAAGAGGAAAGGAGGAAGGAAGGAAAGTTAGGAGCAAGGAAGGAAGGAGGGAAAGAAGGAAGGAAAGAAGGAACGAAGGATCGAAGGAAAAAAGGAAGGAAAGAAGAATGGAGAGAGCAAAGAGATATCATAGCATTTCAATGCAAAAAGCTTCCTAAAACCTAATTTCTTCAAACAAAGCAGAGAACAAAGGCATTGTTTTCATGTCTAGCTTTTATGATAATTTACCACAGGCTGTGTATCTTCTCTACAGGTTGGGCATTTACCAGGCTTTATAATACAACATACTCTGGTTATTATTTCCAATAAAAGAAGTGTGATATTCTAAGAGAATTATAATTACCGTGCTTCAGAATGCAACATAATCTTGTTATTATTTCCAATAAAGCGTGTGTGATATTCTAAGAGAATTAAAATTATAATGTAATTTTTCATTAAAATCAATAGAAAAAAACATTTTGACTGACTATGGAGTTGTCAGGAAATCTTAAATTATGACAAAACTTTCTTTGGATGAACTTGAGTAGCAGCAAGCAATTTACAAAATGCAAGCAGTAAAACATGATTATGACTTAAGAAATATACAATATTAAACCACATTTATTGTTTATAAAGTTTGCGTTGCTCAGATATGCTGAATTTGGAAAACACACATAATAGTTGCCTTTGTGATTTACATAAAATGAATATGGCAACATCTAATTTTACAATTCTGTTAAAAAAAGATTATTGCAGATCGTGAAATGAATTTGATGTCTTATAGAAGAGTTGAGGCAATTCTGTGTATGAGACATCCTGAAAACAGAAAATATACCTTCCCCACCAATTACATGACATTTCAAAAGAGTTATTATAAAGCATGGCTTTGATCGTGAGTACTTCTAATTCAAGTTGTTCCATCGCATTAAATGCAATAATGAAATCTAGTTGGCAGATCGCAATACATTATTATTAAATACATCATCATATCATGAGCAATGTTGCAATTTCCCTGTGTCTCCAGTACTTTGGGAAGCATGTCAACCTAAATGTATCTTGCAGTTATGGGGAAGGTATAATTATAATATGAGAAATGAAGATATTTATATTTCTATATGCAGATTTGACTTCCCAATAGAATATTTTCTCAGAAGTTTCTCCATGTAAGGGGTGGGTGGGTGGGGGAACACCCTCATAGAAGAAGGAGGAAAGGGGAAAGATAGGGGTTTGTGAAAGTGAAAATGGAAAAGGGGATAACATTTGAAATGTAAATAAATTAAAAAAATCCAATAAAAAGTATTAAAGAAAAGAAAAAAATCTTATGAAACAATAAACACAGATTAATTTAATGCAAAATAAATTCCAGTCTTATGATGTTGTAAAAGAAAATTACCAAATACTTCTGCCAAAGAATGAAAACACCAAGATTTATGGGATGTACCTTGTATCAAGATTTTCGGGTATAGCTGCTATTGAGTGCTTTTGGTTAAACTATGTTATCTGTAAACATATTGTTTTTCATTTCTGAAGTAAACAATATAAATATATTGAGTTATTTTATTTTTAAGTATCTTAGGAGAAATATCACCCTTTAATTGGCTATCTAACCATTTCCTATAAATTAAAAGTGAAAAACACAAATAGAAACAAATATTGCAAAACAAAGAACAGATTAAATTATGTTTCTTAAGCCTGAAGGTGTTCCATCTCATGGATGGACGAGCCCATTGTTACAGATTGGGAACAGAAGCAAAACATGAGGAGAAAATACGTGTTTTAAAATATCATATGTATTTTATTTTATTATCAAGATAAAATGCAGAAACTATGACAAAAAAGAAGTAGCTTGAATCCAAGATACCCCATACATATAATGCAGGAAACTATGTTTATTACTTTGATTGTTATCATAGAGAGAAGATGGTGTTTATCAGAATTCAATGCTCTATGTAGAATAAGCAGGGTCAGGTAGGCTGCCTATGCACATTCTCTACTCCCTCTCTTCCAAAAATCCAACTCTCAGGGATATCCCCAGGATGTTTCCCTATTCACACCTCCTGTAGCTCCGACAGACCATCCTCTACTGACCACCTCTCCACATTCATCTCAGCATCCTAGCCTCCAATGCCAGCAAGCAATCCCAGATGCCTAGATGGCAGCTTAAGATCACAATAGAAGGCAGGGTAATTTATCCAATAGAGCCCAGTTATCTGACTACAGCAGGTCCTCAATATTACAGTACAGCTCAAACCCAAGGAAAAGACCATAAGGCCAACTCTATGAAGATGAGAGTGGTCCTTGCAGAGCAAATGAATAAATCCCTTAAGAAAAGCCAAGGGAAAAAAAAAACAAATAGTGGAAAGAAACAAAACTATTCAAGTCCTGAAATTGGAAACTGCAGTAATAAAGAAAACTCAAACTGAAGGAGTCTTGGAAAAGAAAAAATTAGGCATTTGAACAGAAGCAACAGAGGGAAACTTGAACAACAGAATGCAAGAAATGGAAAAGAGGATATCAAGCTCTGAAGACAGAGTCAGCAATGGATACTTTGGTCAAAAGAAATCTAAAAGTAAGTCTAAAAGGTTCTAGAAACAAAACATCCAGGAAATTTGAGATACCACGAAAGGACACCACCTAAGAACAATATGAATAAAGGGAGGAGAAGAATCCCACATCAAACCCAGAAAATATTTTCAACAAAAATCACAGAAAAAAAGCATTTCCTAACCCTAAGAGATGACTATAAAAAGCATACAGAATGTCAAATATATTGGACTAGAAAAGAAAAAATTCACCACACAATAAACAAAACACTAAACAGAGAGGACAAAGAGAGATATTAAAAACTGCCAGAGAAAAGCAACACATATGATACAAGGCCAGATCTTCAGGAAAAATGTTGATTTGAAAATTTAGTTTTAAATTTCTATCTCGTGTCTAGAGAATTTGTTTTGCACCAGTCTCTTCATTTACACGTACAAATTATGTATACGTAAAATTTCATATTCCACTTTACATTAACACAAATTCTTAAACATTACAATATGTTCTTTACAATATGTAATATGTTCTTTTTGAGGACAATGCGAATGGATTAGTTTGAATATCTGGGGAGTGAATTAATTTTTTTAACTTTTTTTTCCTTTTTTGTTACATTTTTAACTTTTTTATTGGATTTTCTTATTTATTTACATTTAAAATGTTATCACAATTCCTGGTTACCTGCCCACAGACCACTGATCCCATCTCCCCTTTCCCATCTTCTATGAGGATGTTCACCCACCCATTCACCCACACCTTCCAACCTACTCGGCATGACATTCCCCTACACTGGGGTTGTCGAGCCTTTGCAGGACCAAGGGCTTCTCATCCCATTGGTGCCCTACATGGCCATCCTCTGCTACATTTGCAGTTGAAGCCCTGGGTCTGTCCATGTGTCCTTTTGGGTGGTGTTTTAGTCCTTGGGAGCTCTGGTTGGTTGGTATAGTTGTTTTTATGGGATTGTAAACCCGTTCTTCCCATTCAATCGTTTCTCTAACTCCTTCAATGAGGACAGCATTCTCGGTTCAATGGTTGGCTCAAGCATCCACCTCTGTATTTTCAAAGCACTGGAAGACACTCTTAGGAGATAACTATATCAGGCTCTTGTAAGTATGTGCCAGTTGGCACCCCCCAATAGTGACTGTGTTTGGTGGCTGAGGTATTTGGAGGGATCTCCATGTCGGGCAAACTCTGAATGGCCATTCCTTCAGTTTCTGCTCCAAAATTTGTCTCTATAACTCCTCCTAATAATATTCTAAGCATGGACAACGAAGAAGAACTGAAGCATGTCACTTTGATCATCCTTATTCTTGAGCTTCATTGTGGTCTGTGGATTGTTTCATTGGGTAGTCCGAGTTTTTGGGCTAATATCCAGTTATGAGTGAGTGCATACCTTGTGCGCAATTTTCTGACTGGGATACCTAACTCAGGAAGATATTTTCGACTTCCATCCATTTGCCTATGAATTTCATGAAGTCATTGTTTTTAGTTGCTGAGTAGTACTCCATTGTGTAAATGCACAACATTTTTTGCATCCATTCCTGTGCTGAAGGACATCTGGGTTCTTTCCAGCTTCTGGCTATTATAAATAAGGCTGCTATGAACATAGTGGAGCATGTGTCTTTGTTATATGTTGGATCATCTTTTGGGTATATGCCCAGGAGTGGTAGAGCTTGTTCCTCAGGTAGCACTATGTCCAATTTTCTGAGGAATGTCCAGACTGATTTCCAGAATGGTTGTACCAGTTTGCAATCCCACCAACAATGGAGGAGTGTTCCTCTTTCTCCACATTCTTGCCAGCATCTGCTGTCACCTGAGTATTTTACCTTAGCTGTTCTGTCTGGTGTGAGGTGGAATTTCAGGGTTGATTTAATTTGCATTTCCCTGATGATTAAGGATGTTGAACATTTCTTTAGGTGCTTCTCAGACATTCAATATTCCTTATTTGAGAATTCTATGAGAATGCTCTGTACCTCCTTTTTTTTAGTAGGGTTATTTGATTCTCAAAGGACTTCTTGAGTTCTTTTTATATATTGAATATTAGCCTGCTTTTGGATATAGGATTGATAAACATCTTTTCCCAATCTGTTGGTTGCCTTTCTTTCCTAATGACAGTGTCTTTTGCCTTACAGAAGACTTGCAATTTTATGAAGTCCCATTTATCAATTTGTGATCTTAGATCATAAGTCATTGGTGTTCTATTCAGGAAAATTTTCCCAGTGCCCATGAGTTTGAGGCTCTTACCCACTTTATCTTCTATTTGTTTGAGTGTATCTGGTTTTATAGAAAGATACTTGATCCACTTGGTTTGAGTTTTGTACAGGATGATAAGAATGGACTGATAGGCGTTCTGCTAAGTTCTGACCTCAAGTTGAACCAGCACCATTTGTTTAAAATGCTATCTTTTTTTCCACTGGATGATTTTAGCACTTTTATCAAAGATCTAGTGACCATAATTATGTGGGTTCATTTCTGAGTGTTCAATTCTATTCCATTTATGTACCTGCCTGTCTCTGAGTCAATACCATACAGTTTTTGTCACTATTGCTCTGTATTATAGCTTGAGGGATGGTGATTCCCCTAGAAGTTATTCTATTGTTGAGCATAGTTTTTGCTATCCTGGGTTTTTTGTTATTCCAAAGGAATTTGTAAGTTGCTCTTTCTAACTGTATTGAGAATTGAGTTAGAATTTTGATTGGGATTGCATGGAATCTGTAGATTTCTTTTGGCAAAATAGCCATTTTTGCTATACTTATTCAGCCAAAACATGAGCATGGGAGGTCTTTCCATCATCTGAGATCTTTAATTTCTTTCTTCGGAGGCTTGAAGTTCTTGTCATACAGAACATTCACTTGCTTGGTTAGAGTCATACATTTGTATTTTATATTATTTATGACTATTGTGAAGAATGTCATTTCCCTAAATTCTTTCTCAGCCTGTGTATCCTTTGATTAGAAGAGGACTACTAGTTGAGTTAAATTTATATGCTGAAGTTGTTTATCAGGTTTAGGAGTTCTCTCGTGGAATATTTTGGGTCACTTTAGTATACTGTCATATCATCTGAAAAGCATGATATTTTGACCTCTTCCTTTCCAATTTGTATCCCTCTTACCTCCTTTTGTTGTCTAATTGTTCTAGCTAGGATTTCAAGTACTATATTGAATAGGTAGGGAGAGAGTGGGCAGCCTTGTCTAGTACTTGATTTTAGTGGGATTGCTTCAAGTTTTTGTCCATTTAGTTTGAGGTTGGGTACTGGTTTGCTGTATATTGCATTTACTACATTTATGTATGGGTCCTGAATTTCTGTTCTTTCCAAGACTTTTAACATAAAGGGGCATTGAATTTTGTCACACGATTTCTCATCATCTAATGAGATGATCATGTGTCTTTTTTTCTTTGAGTTTGTTTTTATAGTGGTTACCATTGATTGATTTCTGTATATTGAACCATCCCTGCATCCCTGGGATGAAGCCTACTTGATCGTGAAGGATGATCGTTTTGATGTGTCCTAGGATTCGGGTTGCAAGAATTTTATTGAGTATTTTGGCATTGATATTCATAACAGAAATTGAACTGAAGTTCTCCATCTTTGTTGGTTCTTTGGTTGGTTTAGAAAGTAAGTGTAACTGTGGATATATAGAAGAAATTGGGTAGTTCTTTCTGTTTCTGTTTTGAGGATTAGTGTTGAAAGTATTGGTATTAGGTTTTCTATGAAGGTCTGATAGAATTCTGGACTAAATTCATATGGTCCTGTGTTATTTTTGGTTGGAAGACTTTTAATAAGAAAGTTCTATAAGCTTCTATGTCTTTAGGAGTTATGGGATTGTTTAGAAGGTTTATCTGATCTGTATTTAAATTTGGTACCTGATATTTGTCTAGAAAATTTGCTATTTCCTTCAGAATTTTCAGTTTTGATAAATATAGACTTTTGTAGTAGAATCTGAAGTTTTTTTTTAATTTTCTCAGATTCTCTTGCTATGTCTCCCTTTTTCTTTCTTTTTAACAAAATTTGGATACACTCTCTGTGACCTTTGCTTAGTGTGGCTAAGGGCTTACCTGTCTTGTTGATTTTCTCAAAGAACCAGCTCCTAGGTTTTTTTTTGATTCTTTGTATAGTCCTTTTTGCTTCTACTTGGTTGATTCTAGCCCTGTTTTGATTATTTCCAGGCTACTACTCCTCTTGGGTGCATTTCTTTTTTTTTTCTTTTAGCTTTTAGTTTTTTGTTTTTTGTATTTGTTTGTTCTAGTGCTTTTATATGTGCTTTTAAGCTGCTAATGTATGCTCTCCCCTCTTTCTTTTTGGAGGCACTCAGAGCTATGAGTTTTCCCCTTAGCACTGCTTTCATTGTGTCCTTTAAGTTTGGATATGTTGTGTCTTCATTTTCAGTAAATTCTAAAAAGCCTTTAATTTCTTTATTTCTTCCTTGACCAAGTTATTGGACAGAGCCTTGTTCAAATTCCATGTATATGTGGGGTTTCTATTGTTTTTGTTGATATTGAAGACCAGCTTTATTCTGTGGTAATCTGATAGGCTGGATGGAATTATTTCAATCTTCTTGTTTCTGTTGAGGCCTGTTTTGTGACCGATTATATTTTTAATTTTGTAGAAGGTACTATGAGGTGCTTTTGTATTAGGATGGAATTCTATAATTTTTTGGCCCATTTTGTTCATAACTTCTGTTATTTCTTATATATCTCTGTTTAATTTCTGTTTTCATGATCTGTCCATTGATGAGAGTGGGGAGTTGAAATTTCAGACTATTATTGTGTGAGATACAATATGTGCTTTGAGTAAGGTTTCTTTTATGAATGTAGATACCCTTGCATTTGGAGCATAGATATTTAGGATTGAGGGTTCAACTTGGTGGATTTTTCCTTTGAAGAATATGAAGTATCCTTCCTTCCTTTTTCTTTTTTTTTGATAACTTTTGGTTGAAAGTTGATTTTCTTCGACATTATGATGGCTACTCCAGCTTTTTAATTTGGACCATTTGCCTGGAAAGTTGTTTTCCAGCCTTTAATTCAGAAGTCGTGTCTGTCTTTGTCTCTCAGGTATGTTTCTTATATGCAACAAAATTCTAGGTCCTCTTTACCTATCCAGACTGTTAGTCTATGTCTTTTTATTGGCGAATTGTGTCAATTGATGTTAAGAGATATTAAGGAATAGTGATTGTTGTTTCCTGTTATTTTTGCTGTTAGAAGTGGTATTATGTTAGTGTGTCTCTCTTCTTTTGGTTTTGTTGCAGGGAAATGACTTTCTTTTCTAGGGTATAGAATTACTTGCTTTTTCTAGGGTGTAGTTTCCCTCCTTGTGTTGAAATTTTCCATCCATTATGCTTTGGAGGGATGGATTTGTGAAAATACATTGTGTAAATTTGGATTTGTCATGGAATATCTTAGTTTCTCCTTCTATGTTATTTGAAAATTTTGCCTGATATTGTAGTCTGGTCTGACATTTGTGTTCCTTGGTCTGTGTGACATCTTCTGGCTTTCATAGCCTCTGGTGAGAAGTCTTGTGTAATTCCTGTAAGTCTGCCTTTATATGATATTTGATCTTTTTTCTCCTTGTATGTTTATTGACATGTCTCTCTTTAGGTTAGGACAGATTTTTTTTTCTATAATTTTGTTGAAGATATTTACTGTCCCTTTAAGTTGGGAATCTTTGCTCTCTTCTATGCCTAACATCCTTAGGTTTGATCGTCTCATTGTGTCTTGGATGTCCTGGATGCTTTCAGTTAGGAGTTATTTGCGTTTTGCATTTTCTTTGACTCTTGTGTCAATGTTTTCTATGGTATCTTCTGCCCCTGAGATTCTCTCTTCTATCTCTTTTATTCTGTTGGTGATGCTTGTGTCTATGACTCCTAATTTCTTCCCTAGGTTTTCTTTCTCCATTGTTGTCTCCCTTTGTTATTATGTATTTATTTTTCTATTTCCATTTTAGATCCGGGATGAATTTGTTCAATTTTTTTTACCTGTATTTTTGTGTTTTCTTGTAATTCTTTAAGAGATTCTTGTGTTTCCTCTTTAAGGGCTTCTACCTAAATACCAGTGTTTTCCTGTATTTCTTTAAGGAGTTCTTTATGTCCTTTTAAAGTCCTCTAACATAATAATGAGTTGTGATTTTTAAATCAAAACCTTGCTTTTTCAGTGTGTTGTGGTATCCATGGCTTGGTGTGGGAAGAAACTGGGTTCTGGTGATGACAAGTGGCCTTGGTTTCTGTTGCTTATGTTCTAGCTCTTATCTCTCTTCATCTGCTTATCTCTGGTGTTAGTCTGTCTTGCTGTCTCTGACAGCGGCTTGAACCTTCTTTAAGCCTATGTCTTAGAATGCCTGGAGACCTGCTTTCTTCCCAGCAGGATCTGGGTACAGAGAGCTGTGTTCCAGGTTCAGCTCCCAGGAGAGGACAGAAACCAGAAGTATCCTGCTTCTTGGTTCCTTTGTCTAGAGGGCTCTAAGTGGGTTCCTCTTGGGCCGATGAGGAGAATGGGTGTTCTCACCTGTGGTCTCAGAATTGATGGCCCTTCTGAGAATCTAGCTCTCTACCCATGGGATCTGGGCACAGAGAGCTGTGTCCCAGGGTCAGCTCGGGGTGCAGGTAAGTTTATTTTCAATGTGTTGCTACAATCAAAAATAAGGTGCATGTGTCTAATTCTCGAGAAATTTTCACTGAAACAAACAAACAAACAAACAAACAAACAAACAAACTATTACCAAACATTATGATGGACCTCTGTACCTCTGGCTCTCAAAGTACCAAAGTAGGAAGATGTCAGAAGTCATATATTTCACAGTAAGTTAAAGTCTTTGCCTCACAATAAGCACAGCATAAAACCTCAAACAGAAAACACTGCAGTTAATTTCACCATCTAGAAATTAAAATCAATTTTACAGACATGACAATATTCTTACTGTCAATTTTGCATTGTTTTCCAGGTTCAATAAAAACTGATAAAAGCTGATCTACTTGAATTGAGTCAATGGCATTGTAAACAGCGAGATTACTTTGATTTCTTCTCAATTAGTTTTAATTCTTAGCTGATTTATGGAGGAATATCTTCGCCACCCACCATTTGCTAATATTGTTCAGGCTTTTTCTATTTCCTTTGGAGGCAATGATCAGATGCATTTTCAGATCCCATGACTTCCGTCTCCTTCCATGTAAATGAACAGGAACCCCAAATTTCCTTCAAAGGTCAGGTGACTAGAAGCTCTTCAGGTTTACTCAAGCAACCAAAACTTGAAGGCATTCAAAAAAACTAGTCGGCGATTTTTACAGTGCTTACCATTACCTACCCTTTTCTAAAAGCACATTTGTATTTTCTTAGTTCTCATTTTCTTTTCTTATACTACAGAAAACATCCTGTGAGCACAGAAGTGCAAGGATCATGACACTTGTGTTCCAATATCCAATACTGTGCTTCACATGAGTACATAGACATAGACATAAACATATCACCCAATATCAATGAATGATAGAAATGACAGCTTAAAACGCTTCTCTACCTGCAGATAATCACAGAAACTCTCTGGCTCTTCTCATTTAATAAACTGCCAGTTCCCATAAATTTGATGCCATTAAGATATTGTTTTCTTAAAATTTTATTTTATGTCTTACAAATCTATCCACTCAAACTGAAAGTTGAATTAAACGATCAGAGAAAAGTACTCTGTATGTGTGCATAACACACACACACACACAGAGAGAGAGAGAGAGAGAGAGAGAGAGAGAGAGAGAGAGAGAGAGAGAAAGAGATTAGATGTACCCCTTCATCTTCTTTTACAGATTTTGTCATAAAAGCTACATCACTTGGTTATTAAACATTGTTGATTAGTTACTAATTTATAAACTTTCTTATAGAAAATTAAGAATGGGATAAATATGTGTGTAATCAAATGGGAATTTATAACTTACATTTGTCATCTTGGACACAACACTTTTGTCTCTCTCACTCTGATGACAAACTTTTCCTCTGATATGAACATGGATGTGGGCATGTGGAGACAAATAAGAGTTGCTTCTTCATAGCCTTCACTTCTAATCCTGTTTGTCCAGGAAAGTACTTCTTGTAGTGATATCAACAATCGGATTTTGAAAATGTCTTTAGTGCATGACCTTTTAATATACATAGAATACATAATATGGAATAAATAAATGATATAATCAAATAGCTGTCTATCCCTTCTTCAAACGGCATACACACTGTGAATATCACTGAATTAGAAACAAATTTTGAGTTTTAAAATTATTCCAATATTTTCTTTATCATCACATGTAGATCACATTTCCTACCCAAAATATGAAATATATACTTCTTTCTAACGCTGAGATAATAGCAATGGAATTTAGAAATGTAAATAAATGTATATATTAGAAGTAATATTTATAAGAACAAGTAATAAATATAAATGTAAATGTTTTATAATAAGTGAAATACATAAGAATTTATGTTCATAAAAGGTAGAAAGACTAATAATTTATTTGGTGTAATTGCCAAAGCATGGTTTAAAAGACAGATAATATATTTTATTGATGGCCCTTTTTTCAAAAAAAATTACTAGAAAATTTCAACAAAGTATTTCAACTTGTGTCTTTTGGGAGGAAGCTGCTAAGGAATTTGCATCTTTGCAATAGAGTCATGCAATGGGCCATCTGATGTTAATCTTCAAGTTAGAATGAAAGTAACACCTTGGGGTATTGTTGGCATCCATAACGCTCTGTTTGTTTCTCTCAACCAACATTAGACAATTCAATAAGCATAGAAAATGGCCAATTCTGCCAGTAGCTCATTAGCATGCCTGAACTTATGGCTATTTAATTTTATTCTAGCAATTAAAATATGAATCAGACACATTGTCACCATGAGTTTCTCCATGGGAGTCACATCCCTTATTCCCAGCTTTAGGAAGAAGCAGTTGATGCACTATATCCTCCAGCTAAAAATTCATTTGCATTTATTGAGCCATGAAATGCACCAAGTTACCTGACACATGGCAGTAAAATATTTTCTGTACTGTCAGTTCCAACTTGTTGAACAACTTTGTCAGATAAAAAGATGTGGTAACAAAGTTACCACAAAGTTAGTTTTTAGACTAGAAAAAAATGGCCTCTAAACTAATCTTAACACACACACACACACACACACACACACACACACACACACACACACACACACCGAGGAGTTAGTTTTCATTGTACATGCTAATTACCTTCTGTTGTTGTTCTGAGTTACTGGTTATACTGGCTGGTTTTGTGGGTTAGTTTGACACAAGCTGGAGTTATCACAGAGAAAGGAGTCTACCTTGAGGAAATGCCTCCATGAGATCCAGCTGTAGGGCATTATTTTCAATTACCAATTGAGCGATCCGAGCCCACTGTGGGTGGTGCAATCCTTGGGTTGGTAGTCCTGGGTTTTATAAGAAAGCAAGCTGAGCAAGCCAGGGGAAGCATTCCAGTAAGTAGTACCTTTCTATGGTTTCTGCATTAGCTCCTGCCTCCAACTTCTTGCCCTGTGTGAGTTCCTGTCCTGACTTCCTTTCATGATGAACAGTAATATGGAAGGGTACACTGAAAAAACTCTTTCCTATCCAACTTGCTTCTTGGTCATGATGTTTGGAGCAGAAATACAAACCCAGACTAAGACAATGCTGTATTAGGTACTGAAACACCCTTCAATCATAGAACTAAACATGAATTTTATGCCACCACATTTTCCCTCTCATGTGTTCTTTTATTCATTTATTCAACATTCATGCTACAATAAAGTGATTGTTGTTAGAATTTTAAATGTGTAATTATGAACAGACCTTAATTTCTGCAGAAGATGAGCATGAAGTGGTGATAACAAGTTATTAAATATTTAAATAGGCACAAGATTTATTTTAGAGAGTAAAAGAAGGAAATGAACAAAAACAGTCTTATCTTCACTCACATTTTCCCAAATTCAGACCCAGATTTTGAATTTTTAGTAGAGGAACTTAAATTGGGTTTGATTTCAGCTCTAAAGAAATGAGAAAGAAAGGAAGGGTAGTCATAGATACCTGTTAATGATTTCTCTGTGCAAATGAATACTGTACCCACTGACTTGATAAAAAGAATGGCGCATCTGAGTATAGGCTGGAGAAGATGAGGGTTTGCATGCCCTCTTCTCATCCATAATGGTAGAAGATAAGAACTTCTGCTGTATTTTTATATTTTTATATTTCAAATAGGGCTCAGATTTTAGTGTAACAGACCTCAGCATCAGTAGAGAAAACTCTTGGATAGAAACACAAAGACTCGGGGTTGGGGATTTAGCTCAATGGTAGAGCGCTTGCCTAGTGGCGCAAGGCCCTGGGTTCGATCCCCAGCTCGAAAAAAAAAAAAAAAAAAAAAAAAAAAAAGAAAAGAAAAGAAACACAGAGACTCGGGTCACTTAGATCTGGATGATGTCAGTCGCTTACAAAAGAGCCTATGATAATGGCAGATAAATTCAATGTAGACTAGTGCCCACAAAATTTCTTACACAGTTATTTCATTAGCATTATATAAATTCTAGCACTCCATTACTTTTAACATTTAATAGAAAAAGAAATTTTAATGTTAGAGTGAGTGTAAAAATATCTGACTACATGTTAATTAATAATCATTGTAGAAAATATCTTAAGTACTGTTGATATGTGAGCATAATTGCATAATATTGTTTCTAATTACACATATAATTATATTTCTCTCTCCTTCTCTGTCGTTGTCTCTCTCTCTCTCTCTCTGTCTCTCTCTTTCATTCCGCCTCACTCCAATACCAGTGATAAATTGATAAGAGTGCTATGAGGACCACGAAGACACTTAGAATGTAAAAAGTAAGTATGCATGACACTTTCCAAGGTTTGTCAGTGCTTCATTAAAGACACCACTGTGATATCCAAAAACATTAACCAAGCCTTTTGGGGATAAAATAAGTAGAGATGTCTATCTTCATGTGTCTTTTTGTGAATTCATCTTGTAATTTAACTTCATATTGATTTTGTTCTCTCCTTAAGGAGAGATACCTCAGCCTGGGATAGCAATGCAACCCTGTTTCATGCCAAAAGTTTTTCCTAGGAGATACAAGATATAAACTTACTAAAGACAACCAACCAACAACAACCTAAAGAACCAAGCCAAATTATGAATTCCACCAAATTCCAACAATCTAACAGGATGAACCCATGAGAGTTATGGGACAAGGAAGTCCTGTAGGGGCAAATGTGGCTCAAAGACAAAAGCGTCACCAAAGCATGGGTGACAACTCACAAAGCTGGGACTTGGAGCACATCCTCTAAGCACCTCAAGGGATAGGAGATGGTCCCTTTCTAGTGACTCAGAATCTTCTTTGCATCTTGGCTTGTTTGAGAGTGACTCTAAGGAGCTCGGTTTGTATTCTTCAAAAGGAAGGGCCTGGCGAATCTAGTGAATTTCAGGAACTTCTTGAAGCTATTTTGAGTATTTTACCTTCCTATTTAACTGGCTTTACTATAGAATGAAAAGTACTAACTTTTGTATCTCCCATGGGGTTAATTAAACGAATGCAGTAAGGAACAGTACTTTTTCTAAGGGAAAGTGACAATCGAGAGATAAGAAAGATAACCTTCCCCCCAACACAATCCTGATTCTGAAAATGACCCTAGAATGTAACAGCCATGATGGGAAAACAAGATTAACCACAACCCAGAATTGCAGAGCTGTCATTATGAAAGCAGCAGACATTACAGGAGGAGCAACTTCAGAGTAAACACCTAGATATGAATGGCCAACAGCCTATACAATCCTCATTTTCATGAGGCAAGGCACATGCTAAGAAACTGCATCAAAAGTCTATCATGCAGAGAGAAAGAGCACCTCTGTAACTAGAGAGCCCGCTAGTCTGTCACCTCAAACAAGACATTCTTCTCTTATTGACATGCTTGATTGTGTGTTGTATTAAATGAATCTATTTTTATTTATTTACTTATTTATCACTGCTAAAATCCAAAATTTGAATTATTTTATCAACTGTGTCACAGCATTTAAAGTTAGTCTTCCTCCCAAATCTACGACTCTGTCATTTGAATTATGTATACTTTGCTTTAAGCACTTGCATACTGTAAGGTAGCATTGGTGAATACAGCTAAATATTGATATTTTTGAGGGAAATCATGATTTTCTGACACAATTCCTAGAAAGACAAAAGGAGGTGTTTAGTTGCCCCAAATGAGAAAGCAAATGACAGGCCAAATTAAGGACACAAGTAAAATCAAAATTGGGGAACAAATACGATTTAATTGGGATTGATAGAAGAGTGCTTGTAAGATGTCAACTTCCACGAGCAAGAATAACACAAAAAGTATTTTAATACGAAAAGGTCATTTGGGCTTGGGTGACAACAGCTCATGAAAGCTGGATACCTGGAATGCACGGCACAACTTGTAGGTTGCACAACAATGTGGATAGTGATTTTTTCCAGGGAGATTTCACTAAGACAAATTCTCAAAATTCCTTATGAAAATCGGGGACAAGACAAGGATGCACACTCTCCCCTATATCTATTCAATATAGTGCTTGAAGTGCTAGCTAGAACAATAAGACAACAGAGATCAAGGGAATAAAAATTGGCAAAGAAGAAATTGGGAGGGAGAAGAAAACAACCAGAAGTGGGGAGAGAGGGAGGGACAGGAGAGGGAAAGAGGATGGGGGTGGGGGAGAGGTGAACATGATCTGATATTGGGTGCCAGAAAAGGACTTAAGCCCTGGGGGCCAGCAGAAAGAATAAAAACAGGAACTTCAAGCAGAAGGAAGTTGGAATGACCCTCTAGAATGTACCAGGGCCCTGGGAAGTGACTCTCAGGACTCGGGGGGGTCAGGGGGACACCAGATGAAATGCCATACATTGTGGTGATGGAACTTAATGAGCCTGCCTCCAGCAGAAAGACAGGGCATCAAGTCAGTGATGGGGTGCCATCCCACAGTCAAACTCTGACCCATCATTCTTTCTGTCCGAAAGAATGCAGGGATGGAAATGGAGAAGAACTTGAAGAAAAGAAGGTTCAGTAAAAGGCCCAAAGTGGGATGCAGCTTGAGGGGAGTCCCCAAGACCTGACACCATTACTGAGGCTATGGGACATTCACAAAATGGGAGCTATCATGACTGCTGTCCAAAAGACCCAACAAGCAGCAGAAAGAGTCAGATGCAGATAGGTGCACCCCACCAATGGGCAGAAGCTGCTGACCCTCTGGTTGAATTAGGGAAAAGCTGGAGGAAGCTGAGGAGGAGGGCAAACCTGTAGGAGGACCAGCAGTTTCAATTCACCTGTACCACCCCTAGATCTCTCAGACACTGGGTCACCAACCAGGCAGCATAACAAGCTGAGATGAGGCCTCCAACACATATACAGCAGAGGACTCCTGGGTCTGGGTTCAGTCAGAGAAGATTTACCTAACCCTCAAGAGACTGGGGACTCCAGGAAGTTTAGTTGTGGAGACACTGGGGTGGTGGTGGCGTAGAGTAGGTATGGGATGTGGAACTGGCAGGGAGGATTTACTGGGAGGGAAATAAAATCTGTGGTGTAAAATAAATCCTCCTCATCCTCACCCCCCTCTTCCTCCTCCTCCTCCTCCTCCTCATCATCATCATCATCATCTTCTTGTTCATCACCGTCCCCAGATTCCTTACTGCTCGTGTAACCTTCAAAGAGAGTGTTATGTATCTAGTTAGTGAAGGAACAACATAAAGCACAATGAGCTTTTGATTGCCCAGGTCTTAAAAAGGCTTTTGTGAGCACTTCCCGAGGCTTCAGAGGCTTCCTTCTCAGATAGAAATTGTAACATCACAGTCATTAAAATATAGATTTAAATTATTAAAATTTAAGACACACCAGTAAAGAAAATAGCAGTTTTGAAAAAGGAAATAGACAGATGTTAACAAAAATGTGAATTACTTTGGTTAAACACATGTGTTTTCTCTGTGGGCGATAGTGAACTATCTGTGGTTGTTAACTCTTAAATTACCACTTTGGATCAGCTACTTTATACAAAGTCTACTACTTTCTTTTTTAACATGGAAATTATGATAGCTTATACCCCAACAAATTTCAAGTGTAGTACATGAGTTAATTTTGAGATTTGGAAAAGGTAACTCCTTTGATTTTGATGGAGAATCAGAATTTTAAAATTAATTTCTCTTTTCGATTTCTTTTGCTTGGGGTCTCAAATTTTTCTTACTGAAAGCATGTTATATCTTTGAAGTACTTAGACAAATATGGGTAATATAGCCTACCATTAATTTGTCAGGTATAATTAATGGTGTCCATTTCTAGATGCAGAGGAGTAATTTCGTACTTGTACATCATAAAAAGGTAGTCAAGGATTCCATGGAAACATACACTCTCTCTGGAACCATGGAAGTAATAGGATGAGAAATAGACATTCCCAAAAAACATCTGCTTGAGGCTGAGCACATGCATTGGTTTACTATGTGCACAAACTCCCAAGCATGCTTTATATTTGCATCTGTATATTTGTAATCATGCATAAAAGAATGCATGTTCATACAGCTCATATTTATATAAATGCTCGTAAAGAAAAATTTATCATTTATGTCTAAACATAACAACACATATTTGTTTTCTTAACTTGTATGTCTGCACATGATAGGGAACACAAATATTATCTTATTTCACGTATGTGTGCTCTTTCCTTATTTCATGTATGTGCACCCTTCCCTTTTGTCAGGATACTAGTATTTCAACATATCCTCCTCACTGTTGACCAAAACTTGGATATCTGTCTTGATTTTACATCCTTTTTCAAATAGGATTCTTACATACCTATGGTTGACACTGATTATATTGTTAATATGTTGCTATTTGAAATGAACCTCACCTTATTTATTTTATCCGTCTTAAGTTCATTTCAGAGTTCTATTCACATGCAACTTCCTAGACTAAGTGTGGCACATCCTCTAGGTTTGACTTCAGATGTTTAGCTTTGTTTTTATTTTCCGTTTTTATGTCTGAGGGTTTTGCTTCTGTCAGTGTAGATTTAATGCCATACTCTGTTTTGAAAATTATTTGAGTGAGTTTTAGAAGACGATTTAGCACTTAAAGTTTTGACTGCACAAACCTGAGTTTATGTTCCCAGCAAAAATGGTAAAGGCAGACTCAGGGCCAAACAACTTTTGAATTCCAAGACAGAGACTTGGAGATGAGAGCTTAATTGGAGTTCTCCAGTTTCATTGAGAAATTTTGTTTCAAAAAATGTGGTGGAGAGTGCCTTCAACAAGCCCCATGTGTAAATAGATACATGCATACATATATACATACATACACACACACACACACACACACACACACACATATATATATATATATATAACATATTACAGACACAAGCATGCACACACATCACATCATCACTACTTGAAATGGTGTCTCTTTTGATAACTCTCCTGTAATAACTATCACATTAAAAATAATTTCTCACATTTTATAGACTTAAATGTGTATATAGGTTTTAGCTATATATTTATGATTATGAACATTTCTGACTATCTTAATATTATCTCATATAACCTAAATATTACATTCTATTGTATTATTTTATTTGTTGTTTGATATTTATGTGCACAAACACATTTGAACTTGATCACTTGTACAAATATAGGTCAATAAAACATGTATTATATCTTGCTTCTGCATAACTTACCCAAATAATTAAATGGCTTAACATATATTTTCTCACTTTATGTTCAAAATTGCAATACAAGTCGACCATGTGCTATGCTTTACAAACATGCAAACAGTTCTGTTGTTTATATTATACTACAAGGAAAACAGATGTAAACTCAGGTGATTCTGAGGAAAGTGAGATGTGTGTGTGTGTATGTAGATATATATATATATATACGTATATATGTATATATGTATATATGTATATATGTACATACACACACACATATATATATATATAATGATGTGGCAATTTACTCCTCTAGATAAATATTTTAAAAGTCTTTCACACATTATGTACTATAACTCAAGAGAGTGTCAATTCAAATTTAATATTTTGTTTTCTTGTTTCACTTCAACAAATATTAAGAGCATAGTTTTCTATTTAAAAATCTCTTATTCACAGTTTTGGAGTAGGTCTCATTTGCACAAGTTTCTAAAGACTCAGTTAGGATATGCAGTTTATCCAGATATCCAAACATAGACATAGCTACTGTCATACAGGTACCTCTGGTTCTACCAATCTCTCTCATCAGCTAAAGCAAGGAGATAGTTTTGGGTGTTTCAAACTAAACTAGGTAAGAATTTTCAAAGCAGCGTTCAATCTAAATGAAGAGTATAGAGAATGATGAATGCTTAGGCGTTTGAAGCCAAGAAAAATATGAATTACTCATGGAATACCTGTGACAAACCTATTAAAAATTAATAAAAAAAAGAGACCATCCACTTAGGAGTAGAGGGAGGGTTTTGAGGGAGAGTATGTTGAAGGTGTCTGGAGAGAAGAAAGGGATGTAATTATGTTTCTCTCTCTGTCTGTCTGTCTGTCTGTCTGTCTGTCTGTCTGTCTGTCTCTCTCTCTCTCTCTCTCTCTCTCTCTCTCTCTCTGTCTGTCTCTCTCTCTCTCTCTGTGTGTGTGTGTACTTAAAAACACAGATTTTTGTCTGGTAAGCATCTCAAGAAAATGGAGAACTCATGGTATGACTTCAAGATTAAAATTATCCCAGTCACCTGAATGAGCTCAGAGGAAGCTGCTATCACGAATAAAACATGCTCTGAGAACATATCTACATAACACTTCCATTGATAAGCCATTGATCATGACACCATAAACTATAGTATTATAAACTTTTCTTGATAGTTTATTCTTATTTGTTCAAAACAACAAATAAAATCTTTAAAATAATTAGGTAAGTGAACAATTTATGTAGTTTTCAAAAACTGATATTTCTTTGATAATTTCATATTGGCATTTAGTCATGTTCACTCAACCCTAATTGCTCCCAGATCCACTGCCACGTCCTCCTCACCCAACTTCATGTTCTCAATCTTCTTTCTTTAATACATAGGGAAAAGCATGCATGCAATAGAAATGTAAGTTAAATATTTGAAAACGGGCATACTGTGGCTTAATTAAACTAACTGGAGGATGGTTTCCAGTGAAGAGTTTTCCATTCCAGATATTAAATATAAACTTCTCCTCCAAATTCACATATTACAGAAGAGAGACAAGGCTGTTTATTCTGGTTAAGGTGCAAAGCAATGGATTATCAGTGATAGAGGTTAAATATAATTATTTTGAGTAATGGGACAAATGACATAAATATGGGACATAGAATGCTTTTGTAACATTCCAATTCCCACAACCATCCCATAAATGTAACAGCATAGACAGAAAACTGTGCAAGAGAACTCTTAAAATTTGTAATAAGGATGCTGAAGCTCTCTACACTAAATGGCTTTTGGCAGAGGTATAGGGAGAAAGGTCCCTTTGAGGAGCTATCTTTAAGGAGCTGGACACTGGGAGATTCACCTTGCACCAGCGAGCATATAAATAAAGCAAATTGCACTTCTTCCCCTTCCTCTTCCCCTTCTCCTTCTCCTCTTCTCCATCCTCATCCCTCATTCTGTTTTTGTTTTTACAAGTGATAAAGAAGGTTAGGGTCAGACATGGGAGGCCTTGAAAGTGTGTGTGATTCGGGTCTATATTGTGAAAATAAAAATAATCAATAAAGTTATTATGTTGGAAAACAATTTTCTTTAGATGCAATTGTGATGACATTTCATAAGCTGCAGAATTAAAAAGAAACTAGTGGGACAACATTTGTTCTATAATCTTTCTTGTCTTCAATAGTTTAACGCGTGTTTCAACTGGCTTCTTCCTTAGCAAGATCTACGGAAACAAACCTAATATTGTAATCATCACTTCTCTCTACATGAACTTCATAAGTCATTCTTATATACACCAATATTCTATTTCAAAATTAATTTGATCCAAGTGCTTGTCAACTGTTCTGTTCTTCCTTATTCTATTCTATTTACACTTACGTTAACTCTCAGACATTTTATTATTCTTTTAATTTTCAACTTCTATTGTAAATTTCATTTTAATAAGCCCTATTATTTTGAGGCAGAATGTGTCAGAAATGAATTTGAATCAATGGATAATTCAAGAAAAGCAACTGTTTGTTTTGTTTAAAACTCACCTAAAGCAAGAGCAATATGAACTTCTTATAAATGTGCATTGTATCCTCTTCTAGAAGCAGATGCCAAGTCTTTTGAAACATTAGTCTGAATAATAAGTGGAAAACACAGAGTCAAGCAGAGGTTGTGTGTGTTTCTATCAGAAAGATAGGCGCTGTTTCCTTCATGTGGCAGTCTCTTTCAGATCCATCATCCAAAATACAAAGTATTCTAACCCATGAGCATAACTATTATTTTAAGTAACACATTCTGTTTGAAATGCACATGTGGTACATAAAGAGGAAGCACTTAAATCACCACAGCAGACGCTTGTTTGTAACTATTTAGTACTATTATACAAAGGAGCCTGGAGAATACGCAACTGAAAGTTCTCAAATCCATGCCCAGTGCTGAGGGAAATGAATTTGATTTCTAGTAATTTAAGGCATCTAATCACTATCATTAAACAAATAAGGATTCATTACATGAACAGGATGGAAGTGCTATGAACATAGCAACACTCGGAAACTAATGTGACCTAGAACTTTAATTTCTGTGCACATCTTATTTGAGCACCATTTATTTGGGGGAGTTTATGACCTGTGACTATTTCTCAATTTAATACAACTAACAACTCCACTGCTACATTTCAGCTTCTTGTATAATTAGAATGGAGAGGAAGCTTGTTGCAGAGGGAGAAGCCTCTGCATATTAATATTATACAGAGACATGGTTAAGCTGGGAGGGACAAAGATGCTTTAATAGGGGAGGATATTATGCACAGACATAATGGCCAAGTGTATTGAAAGGCAGAAAAGCCCTGGGACCAAGTAAATGCAATAAATGTCAAGCAAGGCACAGGGAAATTGGCCCACAGCACCAGTCTCTGGGCAATGCCCTGTGGTTTCAACAGCTGTGAAAGCCTTCACGTGCTCTAGTCTGGAAAGACAGGAAAGGTTTTGGTTTCAGACATGTCTGTGGTAAGTATTAGTTTCACTCTGATAGGAATTCTTACCATGTGATCATGTGAACTCATGAAAGCTGACATTTCTCTCTAGTAAAAGTAGGTTCATGGTTCTTTCTGAAGCATAATACGAGGAATGGTGTCTATAATTAATAATGAATATCCTACCCTTAAAATAAAAATTTCCAGGAATACAAATAACAAAAATATATCATACAGCAATATTCAAAAGGAGGAGTTAGTTTTGAAACCTCCATGGATGGATACTTCTAAAGCTTAAACTATTACAAAAAATATTCAAATAAAACATCAGTGGACCCACAGTCAAAAACTCTAACATAGAATTGTTCCTGTCTAAAAGAACATCAGTGACAAAAATTGAAAAGAGACTGAGGGAAAGAAGTCAAGTGACTGGCCCAAACTGAGATCTAGATCAAGGGGAGGATCCAAAGCCTGACACTACTACTCTTACAGACAAGAGCCTAGTATGGCTGCCCTCTGAGAGGCCCAACAAGCAGCTGAGTGAATCAGATGCAGATACTTACAGCCAACTAATAAACAGAATCTGGGGACACCTGTGGTTGAATTAGGGAAAGGCTGGAAGAAGCTGAGGAGGAGGGTGACCCCATAGGAAGACCAGAAATATCAATTAAGCTGAACTTCTGACATCTCTCAGACACTGAGCCACCAACCGGGCAACATATACTAGATGATATGAGACACTGGCCACATATACCAGTAGAGGTCTGCCTGTCTGGCCCCAGTGAGAGAAGATGCACCTAACTCTTAAGAGATTCAAGGCTCCAGGGAGTGGGGAGGCTTGGAGAGGTGGGGGTGGGGGTTGTGTCAATCTTGGAGACTGGGGAGGAGGTAGTCCAGTCTTTATCTCCCTCCAGGCCTGCCCACCGACAGTTCATCATACCATTTCATTCTCCATAGAGTCGGTGATCCAAACACTTGATCACATACTAGCCATGAAATCAAACATTACCTTCTTATCTCGAGTAGGTGCTTGTTATTTGAATTTTACTGTCCACACATCAATAAAAACAAGTCAGAGAATCAATGTTAATTTTAGTGTTATGGTATCTGTGGAGTTCAATTTTCATATATGTACATTATAAATCTTCAAGCCTAAAGATATGCTCTTAACTTTTCACCTGTTTCTTCCAAGATATGTATTTATTTTTCTCATAATGATAAGCCCAACCCTAATTGCAAAAGCTTATGTGATTCAGAATCCACTTTGTGTTTTGTTTTGTTTTGTTTTTGTTTGTTTGTTTGTTGTTGTTTTTTTTGTCACAGAACCTAAAGGCTCTGTGGTTTTCTGGTCTTTTCGCAAACAGGATGGCCAAGCCCTCTCAAGCTGATCTCTTGTGCTTCATAGCTCAGTAAAAATTGCCATGAAAAACAATGTATGTGTAACATGGAAAATTTTGGAGGCAAATTCATTGTGGACAATGAATGTCAAAATAATAAATGTTAAATTTAACTGAGTAGAGATGTGTTTAAAATGTTAAAAAAATTCAAACTGTTTTCTCTTTATTGGTCAAATAAAACCATGATAAAAGGGGAGAGATAAACTGAGAGTACCAACAGAAAACCATTCCCCAAATCAAGTCTCAATAATAAATATAATGATGATGATG
This sequence comes from Rattus rattus, assembly GCF_011064425.1. Classification (NCBI taxonomy): domain Eukaryota; kingdom Metazoa; phylum Chordata; class Mammalia; order Rodentia; family Muridae; genus Rattus; species Rattus rattus. The sequence continues at coordinate 9,426,303 of NC_046170.1, read as the reverse complement.
ATGATGATGATGATGATGATGATGATAGAAAAGATATTCTACAGAGAAACAGACACATTACTGGACAACTACTACATAAAACAATTACTGAAATTACTGATTTTATTTTTTAACGAAAATCATGGAAGCAAGGAATAGAGTTTAAATGTTGTTAGCTTGTTCTATACGGGAGATACACACACACACACACACACACACACACACACGAGAGAGAGAGAGACAGAGACAAACAGAGAGAGAGAGAGAGAGAGAGAGAGAGAGAGAGAGAGAGAGAGAGAGAGAGAGAATGAGAGAATGAGAGAGGCTTTACAGCTGTTGACATCTACAGGGCAGATGGCCACACTACCTGACTTTACAGTCCCATTCTTCAAAAAAAGCCATGCTGTCCTACAATTGGACTCAGAAATAATATGTTTCTTGAGTCCAGTGAGGCAAAATGTCCATGCCAAATACATCCAGGATGTAGTTGCTACCCAGAGCTGTGGTTGTGAGACCCAAATGACAATCTTCCATGGTATTGTCTGGTGTTCATGCCTCTCCTTATGGGTACAACTTCATCACCTTGCGTGAAATAAATTTTCATGAGCTTCAAAATGCAGTGGAATTTGCCTTGCCATATTTAATATTTAATAGAAACACCTTTCCAGAGTTATCCTTGTCATAATCTAATCCTATACCTCTATTACCAGTGTATTATGAAGTCAGATGACTCATCTGGTTTCTCTACTTCACAATTAAGCAATTAATTATAACTCTAATTTCTACCACACAGATTTAGAAGACATTTCTAGGATTCTTGAATTTAGTGATAAAATTGTGTGTTAAGAAAAAGGTACGTTTTTGGATGGAGTGAATATATTTTGCTTTATATTTACCTAGATTAAGCACAAGGAAATAAAATGTATAAATTGAATTAGCTCTTGAAAATAAACATGATGAAACCAGAAAAAAAAGTTTGAAAGCCAAAATAAACCAAATACATTTTGTTAAAATAAATATAAAGGGGCTGGATAGGTTAAGATATGGTTCAGAGGTTAAGAACACTGACTGTTCTTCCAAAGGTTCTGAGTTCAACTCCCAGCAACCACATGGTGGCTCATAACCATCTGTAATGGGATCTGATATCCTCTTCCGGTGTATCTGAAGACAGCCACAGTATACTCATATATATGAAATAAATAAAAATCTTTTAAAAAATAATGAAGTTATTAATTAAATTCAAGATAAAATGTGAGTTACTTAACTGACAAAAGGACAAATTTTCTTTAACATCATTGTTTTAAAAAAGTTAATGTTTAAATAGATTATTGGACAGGAAACATTGAAAACTGTAATATTGAGATTACTAGGTCCCCTAAGATTGGGAGTGATCAAAGCAAAGAACATCTGGCTCCAAAGTTTGTGTAGATTAAAAGCTACAGTATAGGGAATAAAGAAGCAATCAGTTTAATGCTCCCTCTGGTTGTACTTACAGTGATCTCTAAAACTATTTTACTGTTAAAACTATTCTTTTATATATTTCTCAGTGATACTCCAAACCGAGGGCAGTCAGAAGAAGTTTCATGTGACTACAACCCTATCTCATTCCTAGCAGTTTGGGATGTCACCTTAAGCAACTTAGAGATGGCAAGAGTTTAGAAAATCTAATGGACATTGCTTTCCCAAAACATCAAGACATATATATATGCTGTCTGGAAAGTCTGGTAAAGAATTCAGTACCTAGTTTGAATCAAAGATGATAAAATGGGGAGGTTTTGATAAGGATGTTAGCCAATGTGTGAGGAATGCTAGCAAGATGCTCTATCACGGAGTTAAATAGAGAGATGCAGAAGTTAAGTATTAATAATACATTGCAGTTGTTTAATGATAAACTTGAAATAAATGAAGGCATGGTATATATTTATATTACAAGGAATGGTGTGATAGTTTGATAGAGAATGCACCCTATAGGCTCATTTCTTTACATGTTTAGTCTTGAGACGATAAACCACTATGAAGGGTTAGTTGTGCCCTTGTTCCAGAGTGATGTGTTTCCTTTCTTGAAGAAGATATTTTGCTGAGGTGGTGTTTGAGATTTCAAAGACAAAGGCAGGCCTTTGTCTCTCTCTCTCTCTCTCTCTCTTCTCTCTCTCTCTCTCTCTCTCTCTCTCCTCCTAATATCAGTATGTAAATCTCTCAGGTATTGCTGTAGCACCAGGCCTATCTGCTTCAAGTATATATGCAAATATGAAAAGGATATTTCATTCTACCACAGAGACAAGTGCTGAATTCATAATAGCAAGAAATTGAAAACAAATAATATATGTCCCTCAACACATGAAAGGATTCTGAAAATGTGGTTCATAGACAAAATGGATATTGCTTAGCCATTAATACAAATGGCATTAAGCGATTTGCAGGGAAATTGATAGAACTTGAAAAATCATCCCAAATGAGGTAATCCAAACCAAGAAAGACAAATCTAGTACACAATCACTGATATGTGGTAATTAGCTTTTAAGCAAATGGAGGGATTAATCGGAAGAGATAGATTTCCATAGGAGAGGGAAGTAGGGTAGATACTTATGAAGTAGAGCTATACCAGGAGGATCAAATGGGCAGGGGAAGAAGAGAGGGGGATAAAGAATGTTGGGAGAGACAGAAAAACATAAAGTTTATGTGAGGACTAAATGGAAACAATACAGTAGAACCTGCCTAAAATATATACATACATGTAGAGGATCTAAATGAATTTGACGAATAACTAGGAAGACAGAGTCTTAACTGGCCATCTGTTATAGCTAAATGAAGTTTCCAGGACTGTGATTGTCTTATATTCAGTGCAGCTCTTGGACCTATAGGTTCCAGAGGAATCCCTGAACAAGCCAGGCTGTTACCAAGTCTAAAGGTTGCACTCTAAAAACTGATAGCAAGGCCCCTTGCTGAAGACAACACTCACACAACTCATTGAATATGGAGAAGTTAAACTTGTGACTATTTGGAACCTTTACCCCAACATTATAGAGTCTTTGGTACAAGAAGGTACTCGGCATGCTACCAAAAGAACACAGGCACCTAGCCAGTCACAAACCCTTTGATCCACAAGATATGCTAGTGCAACAGGGGCCCAAAGCTTGTGGAAGTAACCAACCGATGTCTGATTCGATTTGAAACCCACTTTATGAGACAGAATCCATAGCCAAAGCTGGTTTGTAACCAAACCTCTGAGAATAGATTCCCGAGGGATTTATGGGGAACTCAAGTAATAACTCTTATAAAACAGTGAAGAAATGAAATGACCTCTGATGATATTTTGTCAGACTCATATACTAGTACGCTGCTCAGCCATGATCAGAGATGCTTCCTTCTACAACAGACAGAAACAAATACAGAGAACCACAGCTGGAGTGTGAGAGACTTGAAACATCCCAAGCTACCTGGAATTTCCCAATCAAATCCTCACTGTTCAGGAAACCACAGCAGAAGAAGAATCAGAAAGACTGTAAGAACCACAGGGAATAGAAGGCACTAAGAAAACAAAGCTCTCTAATTTCACATGGAAAAAAAGCACATACAAACTCACAGAAACTAAAGCAACATAAGCAGGAGCTGCCTGCCTGGGTCTGGACCAGGACCTGTTTTCTAATGTGTATTATAGCTTCCAGTTTAGTGTTTTTGTGCGATTCCTGCTTCTGGAAACGAGTACTTCTGTTTCTTCTGCTGTCTCTTGGGATCTTTCCCTTCTGTTTCATGGTTTGTTCAATTCCAATAGATTTAGTGTTTATTTTCTTTTATTCCTTTTTTTATTCCTTGAATCCCTGTTTATTGTGTGTGCTTTTGCTTTTAATGAGAGTTAGAAAGGAGATGGATCCAAAAGGGAAGAGATATGGGAGAGAAACTGGAAAGAGAAAAGAAAAATAAACTGAAAGAAGGATGCATCGTGTAAGAAAAAAAAAACTGCTTCCAACAAGAGAAAAATAAATTAAGAGTGTGAATTCTTTTCAAAACTAAAGACATTAATCTTAATGATGGATATGACTATGCCCTAAGAATGCTGTATAGCTACTGCTGTCTAGAAGATGAGTGAGGTGGTCCATTCGTTTACGCAGTAACAGTCTAGGGATCACGTATCTAGCTTTGATATTAGATGATAGAATAGACATTAGAGGGGATATTTAAAGTTTGTCTCCAGGATGACAACACCCGAATGCCTGTAGCCCTGTGTATTCTGGTTCCTAACAACACATTCAGTAATGGACTTAAGACAAAGGAATGTATTTAACAAGGGTTAAGCCTTTTCCTGAGTGAATTTCACTTTCCCCGGAGTTACCTTTTCTTGTTCACTGACTATAGGAACCTAAAAGTTCACAGTTTCCCTTTATTTTAGACTTTGTAAGGAACAAGCTAAAAGTACTTCTGAACATCAACACTGATATTCCCACTGAACTTTGATGATTTACTTTTATATCTGATAAAAGGCAAAGTTCTTAGAATTACTGGACCCATTATCTTAATTAATAGATGAAATGCACTTTAGTATTATTATTTTTTTTTATTTTGTGTTTCTATAGACAGGGACCTCTACAGGTCATCCTGGTACAAATTGGCTATGGGGCTGTTGCTGCCTTAAGCTTTTTTTTTTTTTTCCTTTTCTTTTTTTCGGAGCCGGGGACTGAACAATCCCCAACCCCTGCCATAAGCTTTTAACCTCTTCTCTACCACTCAAATGCTAAGACTATAGCTATGTTCAACCTTGCCTATCTTATAAGTAGTATTAAGAACGTAGAACATTTAAAAGGTTAGTTAAAAATAAAGTTATTTAATATATTTGATCATAGGGAGAGGAAGAGCTCAGCAGTTAAGAGCATTCGCTGTACATGCAGAAGACCTGAGTTTAGTTCAGTACCAGCATCTCAGAATTCACAGTAGCCAATATTCTAGGGGACCTGATGTTCTTTTGTGGCTTCCACACACAGCTGACTGGAGCTAGTGAACATATAGACAAATGGTATCGCGCACGTGTGTGTGGGCGGGCAAGCCCACACACAAGCACACACACATATTAAGCAAGTAAATGCTAAATTATTTTGTCAAGATAATCTTTTATACCTATAAGGTATTTTAATATCTGTAACACTCTCAAATGCCATTAAAATAACCTGGGCCACTATTATTTTTCCAGCTTTTCAATAAAAGAATATATGACAAACCTAGAAGAGGGTGCTTGTCAAAGCCTTTTATTATTTTCTGCATAGGAATTTGTAACAACTGGCTTAGGACTTATTCTAAATCAGCTTATGATTTTGTAATTGCTCTTCTCTTAATGTTTTCAAAATAATTTCAAAGGTGTACAAGATGGTAGGGGACATTGGCAGTTTGTTTCACAAGAGCTTGTTCAGTGACTAAGGGCAGTGCATGCGGACACAGAGGGCAGTCTGTTGTGAACAGAAGTTTTATATTGATTTTTGTTCTGCTTCCTGTTACACATCAAGAGCTTCAAGGAGGTTTAATGAAGCTTCACTAAAAATGTTCCCTCTGAAATAGTGTTTCTAGACATGGTAGGACTGCTGAATTCATAAACTCACAGAGACTATGGTTATCAATACGTGATCAAGCCATTCAATATCTTAGCAAGGAATTTGATGGGGCTCAGAAGTTCTTATTTGTAATTTAGGAGATATGTACATCAGAGGACTTCCAGAGAAGGGAATATTCAACTTCTTAAGGGTGTGTTTCCTGGTAGATTGAGTATGTTCTAGATGATATTCCACCAATGGGAAATATTTAGATGGCACAAACTGTAGTCAGTAGGTAAACATTAAAAACAAAAGTCATGATATAGCGCAGAAGAGAATTTATAGTGGACATGGAAGGAGTTAAAGAGTTTTGGTGATCAGAGTCAAAATACAGTGTTTGAATTCTCAAGGAATTAATAAAAAGATAAAAGACTTGTCTAAGTACATTACTACTTATATAAATATATTTTTTCTCCTTGACTGTATCATATCTTAATATAAAGCTATGTAACTTCTCCATAATTCCCACACCAACACACTCCACCAACATTCACATGAACACACACACACACACACACACACACATACACACACAAACTTACACATATACATGTGTGTATATACTTTATATGCATATATAAATATAGGTTTATTTGAGTATATATGTATATGTTTGTATTTATAAATGTATGAATATACATATGGAAGTATGCGTGTGCTGATAGAAGCCATTGTCTTGATAAAACAATATATTCCAAATAATGAGTACAGATACATGATCGCTGCACAAGCTATGCACTAGTGTAAGAGCCAACACCAGACCCTGAGTACCAAAGCATTCAAATTAAAGAAAGGGTTTGTAGATGTAGCTAATGTTCAGCATCCAAATTTCTCTAGCATCTAATTTTTTCTATCATATCAGCATATTGATGACTATCTACTTCTCAATCAGGAAGTTTCAACATGTGTCAATTAGAACAATGAGGAACCGCAGACTCCTCAGGAGTATTTGGGTTGTGTTAATAGGAGCATATGTGACGTAGTCTTTTCTAAAACTGAGAGCACTATGTGTATATATATGACCAATTCCACGTTTAGAACACTAAAATCATTAATTCATCTTTTTGTTGGTAGAAAAAAATCTAAAAAATAGTTCAGATATGTTATCAAAGAATCAATAAGCCTAGGGTTAGAGGAAGGCAGTAACATCCCATTGTGTTTTGTGTTTTACGTATATTATTGATACTTTTATCCCTGCTTCGATTTATTTCAAAATGCCTTATTGCCGAACACCAAATTAAGTAAATTTAATAGGAAAAAACTAAGAATCAGAAATTTTGATGTGTAACAAATTTTGACATACTGTAGTTTGCTTCAAGATGCATGTTCTAAACATGCACAACTAATAGTGTTTTCTAACAATCATCCAAAATACCAAGACAAAAATAACACAAAGTTCATTTCTGGTGGCCCAAACCACCTGCAGTGTAATGCATTTATGTTAGGAGTCTGAACTTCTGCACATTGACAGCTGCAAAGACTCAAATGGCCTCCCTAAACTAACATCTGCACCGCTTAAACAGCTCCCTATGCTTTTACAGAGACAGAACACCATGATTATGAAGCACCAGATGAAGGACAGAGCCATGACACTGGGCATTGTGTATACAGTAAGCAAACTCCATGGGTTAAAAGCTATGTTTCAATTCAAATATGAATAGCAAACTCTCAATAAAGGAATACTGCCTGTTAGGTTTTTGTGTTAGTAAAAATGAAATTTAAAATGAAGGCTTAAAGGGTCTGAGGAGATGGCTTAGTCAGAAAAGCACTTACTATGCAAGCAGAAGGGACAAATCTATTAGCCAGGAAATCATTTTAAAAAGTGATGCATGGTGGCACATGCCTGTATTTCTGAGGGTGGGAAAAGTCTAATGGCCATACCACAGCAAAATGAGAATATACCTCCTTTTCACTTAACAATCTACTTACCATATACTCAGAGAAAAATCTTCTTTCACACAGTAGGGTCCATGTCACAATAGAACCAGCAACATGTGAATTTATGAAATAAAAATGTTTCTGATCAACTAAAGAAAATTGGATCAAGAGAAATTACAAAGAATAGGAGAAAATCGTAGCCCAGTTCATATCTAATGAAGATTAGTATCAGACTAACAACAAAAAAGAATGAATAAAACAAATTTTTGAAAATGGGCTTTGGACCTGACCAATGAATTCCCAAAAGAAGGGGAAAATGGGTAAGAAATGGGGACTTGCAGAGACTGAACCACTAACCAAAGAGCATGCAGAGGCTGGTCCTAGACTCACTACACATTTGTAGCAGATGTGTAGGTTGGTCTTCATGCAGACAATAAGAGCAGGGTCTGTCTCTCACTCTGTAGCCTGCCAATGGATCCCATTCCCCGGCCTGACTTCCTTGGTGGGCCACAGTGGGAGCGTATGTACTTAGTCCTCTTTGAACTAGATGCGTTTCGTGGAGTAGTACACAAGGGGTTGGGGACAGGATTTGTAAGGGTAGGACTGGGAGGAGAAGAGGGGTGAGCGTGATTGCAATGTAAAAATGAATAAGAAACAGATTATTGAAGAACAAAGAACTATATCAAATATCTCTTCATCATCTCTAGCTAGTAGAGATCAAAACAACTTTAATATTTAATCTTTCCCCAGTCAAAGTTAAACAAAACAACAACTGTTGGAGAGAATATGGAGAAATGGGAGTCCAACTCCACTGCTGGTAAGATTTCATGAGACAACCATTGTGTAAATCATCTTGAAGGATTCTGCAAAGCTAAAAATAAGTCTGCCTTAACACCTAGTTAGGCCACTTGTTTTCATCTGCCCAAAGGACTTGATATCTGATCCCACAGGTACTGGACCATCCACGTTCATTGCTGATCTTTTGCAAGTGCTAGGAAATTGAAACAACTTACATGTTTTTGAACCAACAAAAGGATGAGAAAAATGTGATACATATTCAGTATGAAATATAATAGTATAATGAAAAATAAAATCATAAAGTTCACAGATAAATGATATTTTCAAATAAGATAATATTGAATGAGGAGATTTAAATGCAGAAAAATGAATGTCTCATGTTCTCTCTCATGAGAGGCTGGCAGCTCCAAACTTTAGGTGTGAGTGCACATTCTCTAATAACTGCTGTGGCACAGGAAGTAACAGGGTCCACTTGAGGTAGGGGAGAAGAATAATAGAGGAATAACATGACACATATGCTCAGATGGAGGAAATAGGAAAGGGAGAGGGCTCTAACTAAGAGCAAATAGGAGATAAATACAGTAAAAAGATGGTAAAAAGTCAATAATGATGTCTGGAAAAAGTCATTAAGAATCATAATATTATTTGCTCAGCTGAACAATCCTATAATATATGCAAGTTAATAAAACTTAAATAAAATATTCTTTGACAATGCTCCCTCCAAGACAAAATAGCCCATCTAAAAATATCCCTAACACAAGGCATGAAAAGCCTTCTTTTGAATATTTGGTCACAGTTTTTAAAGGCACTTCCAAACCATAGCATTTGCCCTGAGTTTCAACCAAGAGACCGAAGGTAAGAAGGTAAGCCCCTAATGTTAAAACCACCTAGCACTTCAGACATAGCAGCCAGAGAACCATATCTGAAATTGGCCTGCATGACTCTTCCCTGAGGATTAGCTTTCATGGTAGTGTAGGATGCTATTCAAGCATCCACAGTAGGGAAGTAAGGAAAGTCCGGCCAAGCTATGAATCATAACAATGACCGACATTGCACAGTAACTAAGGGTGCAGTTGTGGCATACATGATTCTAAGATAACCTACAACTCCCTAATTGAAGTTAAGACCTCCTAAATTAAAAGAAAAACTCTTCATGATACTGGAAACCTAGACAACTATGACTAGAGAAGTCACAGTTCTTGGAGAACATAACAGGACACTTATGAGACCACTATAACCCCTAATGGTACTATAAACATTTATCCTCATAAGCAAGATTAAGCATAGTTTTCAGTCCTCGTCAAGGAAACTTCTTATTGCAGTAGACAGAGACCGTTATAGAAATTCATAACCAATCAAGGTACAGAGTTGTGCAGTACAGTTCCAATGTATTCAACTACAAAACAACTCTGCATCTAAGGGTTAGGTAATATTGTGGACAAGAAGTAGAAAGGTCGTAAAGTCTGAAGTGTGGATCGATGTCTATATGCAGATGAGGGCAAGCACAAGATAAGACAAGGCCTGTGATTGGGAAGTGAAAAAATAAGACAGGTACAGAATTTTTGAGAGAGGAGAAAAGAAGAAGAAATGAAGATGGAGGAGGAAAAGGATGATGCACCCCACAAGATTTTAAATAGTCAGCTATGAAAATTTTATAAGGGATGGATAATTACCAGACAATTTACTTTATCTAGGTGGGCAGTTTATATCAATATTAATTGGCTCTGGGTTTATTGTGTGGATGTTTCATGGAGTGAGAATTTACTGATGTAAATCTAAGTGATAAATTACAGGCTTCTAGAATTTTGATTTTGCTGAGCTGCTGGGAATATGAACAGAGTCTGCAGCAAGAGAGCCGCAAGATAGGCATCCGCTGCCTGGGGATAGCCATGGAGGTGGAGAAACTGCTGGGGTCAGAGAGTAGCAGGAGTTGTGTGGCATGGTGCATGGTCTATTTTTACTAATTTGATTATTTACTGCTACACTGTAGGATTTTCTTGTGATACTGTCATCTAGTAACATCAGTAACTACATCCATAAAGTCTCATGTGTTGCCTACGTGTGAGATGTACATGGATATGCCTCAAACCAAAAATAACTGTATGCATCTAAGGAATCATGTAAGGTTGAAGAATGGTTTTCCCTTATGGAAGAAAACACCACTTGGTTATCCAATGAAAAATGATTAGCTCTGAAAAACCTTTGTGAGTGTGAGTGTGTGTGTGTGTGTGTGTGTGCATACATATGAAAACATACATAAACATAGGTGTATTGTTTTGTGTGTGTGTATATATATATATATATATTAATACAGAGGATATAAATTTGAAAGAGAATAAGGGAGCATATATAGAAGGGTTGAAGAAACAAAGGAGGAGCATGAATAAATGATATATGATATAGTCACAATATCAGAGAAAAAGAAAGGAAAAGAAAAGAGAAGCTATGTCCATTGATAAAATAGTAGTAGGAATTTTATTGATATTGAGATCAACCACTTTCTCATTAGACTGTAGGTTGTTTCACGAGTCAGAACTTATGACAGGCATTGTTACTCAAGTTAAGAACTGGTGGCAAGGGCAGGTATGGTACCTCTTGGAAAACCTATTTCTGTTATTCAGAAAAGTAGATGAAGAATTAAACTGCCTACTAGTGCCTTATTGTTATCCCTATACATTCATACATTACTACATCTCTCAGCTCTCATCAGACATGCTTTCTTTGAAGTAGATACTTATTGAAATGGATTCAAATCTCTACTCATGCAGAGAAGAGTTGATGTGCCTTACCCAGCTCTAAGTGGGACATAAATCTCATACTTCATCATCCCAAGAGTCAGAATCATGGCAAAGGGTGGGAAGTTGACAAATGGTTGAGGAGCTTTTCTATGGCTAACTACAGTACAACAGTGTATTCTGAACACCACAAGGCAGCTAAGCCCATGAATTTTCTATATTCACAAGCCAAAACAATGTATGAAAGTGGAAGTCATCACCAAATTGTACCCGTAGCTGAGAAGCTATGGTCACGTGCTGCCTCCTAGAAGAATTAAATCAGTTTTCTTTAAGGATATGGAATCTAGGGGGATTTTCATGCCACAGTAGATTCTGTAAACATAGCTGGCTATCTAATGTTAGAATGCTGCATTTCATAGATCTACATACACTAGGCACTTACATATTAATAATAATTTTTTGCGGACGGAAAGATTACACAGCAAATAAGCGCACATGCTGATCTTGCTGAGGATCTGAGTTCTAATCTCATCATGTGAATGGTAGCTCATATCCATCCCTAATTCCAGTTCCACAGGATCTGACAGCTTCTTCTGTACTCTTGGGTACCAGACAGCACATATACATGTAGAACAAGTCTCACAGATGTAAAATAAAAATAAACGCAATTTTAAACCATATTTATAGAACTAATGAATATACCTTGTCATGTGTCGAATTAGACTATATAATATTCCTGAAGAATATCTTATATATTCCAATAAAATGTAAATGGTACAAATATTTATTTATATTTTATATTTCTATTAAAATATTCCTAAGAAATTAATACAACTGATCATTTTTAATTTAAAATATAAGCATGAATATTTCTTAGAAGATGTAATTCTGGAGGTACTTATTTAATACTGTCCTACCAATACTACCTACCTGGGAAATATTTCTAAAATTTAAATAACACATAAGTATTTTCTAATACTCTGACTTCAGCTCAAACCAAGTAGATTGTGACCAAGTAGATTGTGACAATATATTTATTAAATTAATTTTCATTAAGAATATGAATGAAACAGATGAAAACATGATTCACAAAATGTATAAATATTGGGGTACTAAGAGGTGTTTTGATGATATGCAGAAATTTCATACACAGGACATTCTCTCCTTGAATAGTATTTTGCAAGATCATTAACCTCTATCAATGTACCAATAATGCTGTATGATCACCAAACAGACTAGTTATTAAACCAGTTTTAGGAATATGTGCTAACATGTATTTTATTATCAATATATGTCAAATCATGAAATTAAGAAGTCAGTAAATCCCTCAGATTGCTGGATGGAAAATGGGGTTTAGTATTGTAGCTTTGACTGTGAAAAAAAACTTTTCAAAGTTAAACAGAAAGTGCTTGGAGTGGAGGAATGCTTCCTCAGCAGGTAAAATTAGGGTTTTGTGATAAAAATAAAATCTGATTTTACTGGTAAAAATAGAATCTCTTGTGTATCAGAGGAAAAAGTGATAAAAATGGCTACTATAATAAGACAGATTTTTTCAAATACATCATATATAAATAGTCTTTTAGTATATTAGTAATAAAGTGTATATAAACAATGTTTATCATGTAAGTTTAAAAATACTTAAAAGTGCATTTAATTCCAAGTTCATGTCCGACAAGTTTTGAACATTTTGTTTGTTAAGATCTCCTGAAAGCCTGGAAGTTCGGACATCATGCTTATGGTGGAGGGTGAGAGTTTAGGAGTGCACATGAGCCAAAAAACACATCAGAATTCAATACCAAGAGGTCATCTAGTTTCTCTGAGCCTACTTCTATTCCTAATACAATCAGTATTTTATTTTCTGCTCCTGTTTAGCTAAAAGAAAGTCACTTAATTAAAAAAATACAAGAGTCTGATGCACTTTGAAAATACATAGCCAATCCAACTTATTCATTTATTACTCCCACTAGTGAGAAATGTTGTAAGACTTCTAAGTTTAATATAAAATGTATCACTTTTCATCTAAAAAGTATACATAAAACTTAAAGGCAAGTTGGACAAAGGCCTGTAAGCTCAGAATTTAGGAGATTTGTACAGAAGTATTGCAGTTCAATTCTTTACAAGACTTTCAAATTTTATATATATGTGTGTGTGTGTGTGTGTGTGTGTGTGTGTTTGTGAATCAATGTATTGAACATATTTATATATATAAAATATATTTACACATAAATATATATACATACATATATTTATGTTTGTTCAAAATCTATAACAGTATTATATTCAAATGCACCTATCATAAATTGAAAACATGGTAAGACATTTATTACTCTTTCCCTATTAAATAGTATTATACAATCTACCTTAAAGGGACTCAGTGTTTCACGACATTTGCATAATCTAATCCAAAGCCTCTCTTATAATACTCTATTTAATATCTCTTTTGTCAAGTAGTCATATTCATGAGATTTTATATGCATGATATGAAGGGTAAACATAAAATATCCAAAGACTCCTGACAACTGCATTGAATTGAATGTCCATTGTTGTCTCTCTCCTCCCACAATCTCAGACGTAAGCTCACCTCCACTTTCCAGAAATGCCAGAGTGTAGTATCATGTACCTTTTGTCCAAGGAAAAAGTTCAAAAGCCAAAGTGCCAAAGCCAAAACTTGAAACATGACTTCTAGTGAACGTATTGTTTCATAACCTCATGAATTGAAACAAAAAACCTACATGAAACCAGGTAAGGATGTCGTTTTGTATGTCTGCTTAAGCAAATCTGCTGCTGGAGTCACGTAAAAACACACTCAGGTGCAGAAGAGTATATGTGTTTCAAATCATCATGAATGATAACAGGCACTGTGCAGAGCTGTGTTACCAGTATCATTCCTTGCACAGATTACAACAGCTTTTTCCTATTAATCACATTTTTCTGTGATTTACTTTAAAATTTATCTGTTCATGTGTAATTAATAATTTATAGAATTATACATGTGAAATCAGAGAAACTATACCCTGTACACAATATTCTAAAAATTCACATTTAATAACATACATACCTTTCTTTCAGAAAAATTAGTTTATTTGAACTATTTGCCATTAAAATAAGATGATAATGTTTGGATAAGTTATCTCTTATTTTTGTATCTCAAATGTCAAGAGCTTCAATAAGACGGACTCATGTATGGATAGGCAAGTCAAGGTTATTTGAATTTAGCCTACTGCAACCTGTGACATGCAATTGCAGCATATAAATTGATACTACATTTTTTGTTTTATATCTAAGGGTAGGACCTCATGAACACCTCTCCTCTTCATCCTGAAGCATGGTTTGGCTTGAGCTTGCACAGTCCGTGTGCATGTTTCCACAGACCCTGTGAATTCACATGTGTAACTGCACTGGGATCTTTGCTGTTTGTTTTATGGACAAGACAGTTTCCTTTTACTCATTCACTGCTTCTGGTCTTTACAATCATTTCCCCCCTTCCGCAAAGGTGCCTCAGTGATTGGGGCAGGAGTGGTGACAGAGATGTCACATATAGGAATGACTACTCTGAAATACTGTTCTCTGCATCTTGACCACTTGTTGGCCTCTGTGTTAATTTCTACCCTCTACAAAATGGAGCCTTTATCTCTCCAGAACATGACATTGTTGCTAAAGAGAGCATATACAAGTCACAGAACATAGCAATATCAATACCTATCAATACCGATATTGACTTGGAAGCTTTATCCATCCTGGCTAGCTTTCATAGTGCCAGATGGTGATGATGCACATTACCAGAAGACAGAAGGCATAGTCTTACTCAGCACGGAACTCTATGGTGTAGAATGACAATGATCAGGCTGGATATGACCACTACTGCAGTAGTGCATGATGGTCTCTAAGGTGAGACCCATACTTATCACCCCAAGTTATCAGAGCCAAAAGCTATTGCTAGACACGCCATAGGATGTATCTCACACCAACTGAGAATCCACTAACCTTAATCTGACAAAGTGACTTAGAATTTGACCCCTATGTTCTTATCTTTATACCAGTAGATTAGTGCACCTCTCAGATAACTACTTTAAAAAAAAAGCACTAAAATATCAGGAACAACAACAAATACATGCATATAATTAAAATGAACTTACTTTCCTCTTAAGAACAAATCCTGCAGCTCCCTGAGCTTCTACATGTCCTAATTCTTCCATGTTGAAGGAGAGAACGTTAAAAATAAAGAGTTGTGAATTCTATTTTATTTAATTTTATTACTGTTCTTTTGGTGTTCCTTGGTACTTATTATCATTATAATCATTTCTTAGAAATAGAGTCTCAGGTATACCACACTACTTTGGAAATAGCTGTATTGCATAGTATGACTTTGAAATTCTGCTTCTTCTATCTCATTCTTCTGACAGACAATCTCAGAGGTATAAATGACAATGCTGATATTATCTTCAGTTTTGGGGCTTGAACCTGTATTTTTCATACTAGGTAAACACTCTCCAACTGGGATATAACCCACACTAAGAATTATCTTCAGTCAGAATCTCCCAGCACAATCACTAAATATTTCTGAAAGATGAAAGTTAGTTTCTAAATATTCTGTTGTTTATTGTCTGAAGACAAAATTTTTAATGCTGTCAACACATTGGGAGTAATATTCCACAGTTAATCATATTTTCTAAGGATCAAGTCACTTTCTAAAAACTATTTAAAGTTAATAATGAAAAGATAAAATTTTACTTTATTGTGCAGTTGAATTTTTTTTTGTCTTAAAGACCTTATTTTGTGTGCTACCAGTGCTAGAATTTTGGGTAGCATTATAAAGTTAATTTTATAAATATAATTGAATATATCAAGGGTGCTGTATTGGCGAGTCATGTTTTCTTGTCTTCGGACTCAAATGGGGCTATGGGATGAATGACACATGGATGCAAAAAAAATCAGGGGGGCACATCTGGGTTGAAGAATAGAATTATTACAATGACTAATGTTTGTAATGACCCAGCTTGCCATAGCCATCCACCACTCCACTAATCACAGGCTATTCCATTTAAAGATTCTATAGGGAAGGAATGATAAGTTTGGGCTTAAAGATATTTATTCATTGTTATTTTAAGTATATGTGGATTTTGCTTGTGTGTGTGTGTGTGTGTGTGTGTGCGCGCGCGCGCGCGCACGCGCACATATGTGCACACTTTTTGTGCCTAGTGACCAAGAGATCAGACTTCTGACACAGCTTCTCTAGAGCTTCATTAAATAAGGTTGTGAGTAGCCATGGGAGCACTGGGAATCAAACTCAGGTCCTGTGTAAAAATTACTGCTCTTAACCACTGGGATAAATTATGCTCTGCAATAAAACTAATAATATAATAGTTTTTACGCAACAAAAATGTGTTATGATTGTTGTTATCAATGCAAGTTGTGCTCCTTGAAGTCTCCATGTCTAATAGTGACCAAAAGAATCCCACCATCTGCCTTCAGACACTGGTCTTTAAAGTATTTTTGCAGATGTTTTTCTTTTCATCATAGTTTTGTATTCTTTCTAGTATCTGGTCACTTGTGTTTTACTGAACAGACTGAACACGATGCATTTTTATTTAATGGTATAATGGCTTAGGAATCTTTCAACAGTTTGAAATTATGATTAAGGAATTATACCTTTTAAATTCACATTGCAATACTTTAAAATATGACAGTGGAAATCAGAAGTTATCATAGCGTTTGAACAAAGTTCTACATTTGTTATCTTATAGAGCTGCAACTAAGAATCATACCTAAATAAAGAAAATACATATTTAAAATTTGAAATTTAATTTGGATTAAAATTTCGGTATTACATAAAAGCTTTAAAATAACTACATGTTTAAGCATAACAGCTTTGTTCAATCCTGAGGTGTGGGTGAGGTCATAACACTACTTCCTTATGTCATCTAACAGACAAAAGTCAATCTGCTTCTTCAGCTCTACTAACAAGCGTTCATAGGAACAGAAAGTGCTCTACACAACACCAGAGGAGAAAAGTAATCATTCACCTCACCCCTCTACAAATCCTGCAGCCCATAACTGATGCCTTCTTGAAAGATATACTGGTACAATATTGCCTAAAATGATTCTCCAACAAACAAATCACTTTTGATTGAATTTCAGACACACTATATCAATTGGAAGTCACACTTAACACTGTTGGTAAGGCCAGGACCCTGAGGCTAGATGGGTCATGGGCCAAAGGGAAACTTACTATTCTGCTACACGAACATAACAGAAAATGACTTCTCATGAAGTATTGCTATAACCATACATCATTGCATTGCTCAGCCTTTATCAGAAAAGCTTTTTGCAGTAGATGATAATTAACACAGACACATAATTAGATGTTATGCAGAGAATTATAGACTGTGGAGAACTCAGCCCTAATTAGAATGACTTTATCAAACGTCTCCCTTCAAAGTTCAGGGAATCTATATGGAAGAGTGGACAGACAGATTGAAAAGCCAGAGGTGTTGGACAACTCCAAGGTAACATCATATCATAGACACAACACGACCGATGCATTTATGATGCCACACAGACTGTCACATCTTGTGTAAAACCTTCACAAATTCAAGCCAGACAAATATCCCTGCACAAAGAAGAGGAATTCCAAACTTGTACCCCTAACCAACATACCATTTATAATTTATACTTGCCAAGAGATGAAAAATCATTTTTAAAAATTAATGGAGTGTCACTGGGAATATCGATCACACTTTAAGGAAAACCCCATGCTCCGGTATAGCGAAATAGACTCTGTGTGTGTGTGTGTGTGTGTGTGTGTGTGTGTGTGTGTGTGTGTGTGTGTGTGTGCATGCGCGCGCATATGTGGTATGATATGATGTTTTAAGTTTTCTTTTGGGACCTTGGTTTTGTTTTAGTTTTAAGGTTATTGTTTTCAAAGTGAGAGAGACAGAGAGAGAGGCAGACACAGAGTCAATAGGCACACAGAGCTAGAGACAGAAAGAAGAAATGATATGATCTGTAGTGGGGAAGAACATGAGAAGGATCTGAAAATTTTTGGGCAAGAAAAAAGAGAAAATGATCAAAATATATTCTGTGGCAAATTAAATCATTTAATAAAAATAAACCCCAAGACAGCTATTGAGAGCCATTAAGTGTGCCTACCAGTTTAATGTTACTCTGCTCGTACTTCAAGATTACTAAAATTAAAATAATATGGTATCACTCAAGGAAGGCTTGTTAACAACAGCACGGACTACTTCCTTAAAGTAGTAGTTAAGATTAGCAGACCCCTAGGATCTACCAGAGACTAATCTACCAGCCCAAGAGCATACACGGGCTAGTTTGTGGCCCCAGGAAATATGTAGCAGGGGATTACCTTGTCTGGCATCAGTGGGAGAGGATGTACCTAATCCTGTATACTTGAACCCCCAGGGAAATAGAATGTAGGGAGAGGGGTGAGGTGAGGGTTAGGGAGTGGGTGAGAGGGATGGGTAGGGGTGGGGTGGAGTGAGTAGGAGAGCACCCTTTCAGAGGCAAAATGGTTGGGGGATGGAGTGAAGAACTCTTACAGGAGGGACCCGGATTGGGGCACAATTAGGAATGTAGAGCCTGACAAACATGTGGCCCATATACGTACAGCCACCAAAACTAGATAAGATTGATGAAGCTAGAAAATGCATGCTGAAAGGGACTGGATATAGATCTCTCCTGAAAGACACACCCAGAGTATGTCCAATACAGATGTCAATGCTAGCAGCAAACCACCGAACTGAGAATAGGACCCCCTTGGAGGGAATTAGAGGAAGTATTGAAAGAGTTGAAGGAGCTTGCAACCCGATAAAAACAACAATGCCAACCAACCAGAGCTTCCAGGGAGTAAACCACTATATAAAGACTATACATGGATTGATCCAGGGCTCCAACTGCATATGTAGAAGAGAATAGACTTGTCGGGGCACCAGGCAAAGGGGAAGCCCTTGGTCCTGCCAAGGTTGGACCCCCCAGTGCAGGGGAATATGGGGGGGCAATAAGGGGGATGTATGGGGGGAATACCCATACGGGGGAGAGGGAGGGAAGGGAATGGGGGTTTACGGACAGGAAACCAGGAAGGAGAATGACTTTTGAAAGGTAAGTAAAGAAATTTATCTAATAAAAAATTTTAAAAATGGAATGTAAATAAGTAAAACATTTTTAAAAAATATTAATAAAAAATCCCTCCTGATACAAAGTATCATACCATTTCAGCTCAGAACATCTTATAGTATCTATTCAGATCATGTTGACTATTCCTGACATCACTTTTACTAGTAGGAGCAGTTGCTGTACTAATGACATAAGTGGAGTTATTTCACTACTCTAATAGTTATATAGAACATCTGCTGTACTATCATTACTTCCTGTACTATATGAACTGCAGTGCTAGCAATATGACCAAAAAAATCTTGCCAACTTGTAGTACTATTCATGCCACAAAGGCCCTGTGGATAACAAAAGATATATATTTGGAAAAGTTGAAACATGTTTTTTTCCTTTTAAGAAGGGACAAAAATATAAAATAATAAATAAAATGAAAGGAACAATATATATGATAATGAAAACTCAAAATTTTCACGCAAATTCTGATTCAAATAATTTCAAATTTATATTTAAAGCAACTGGAATAGCACGTGATTCAAGTGTTTCTCATTCATGAAGAAAAAAAATAAGATGTAGGAGCCATAATCTTTCTGTCAAAATTCTATCATAATTCAGATTGTTACATCATTGGAGTGAGTTGTACTGCATTCCAAAGATCCATATGTATCCATGGATTGTGGCAGAATTCTCATAAATGGTGGAACTATGTCAAAATAGACATAGTCACACTTACTATGAAATTCTGATTGAATCGTTACAGTGTAATAGTTGTGGAAAAGCTGGAATATACACCTGAGATCATATGATACCATAAAATACTAAAGTTTTTATTAAAATAATAATATTAATGAAATTTCTAAATAGTTGAGAGAATATATACATTCATAGAATGACTTAGTTTCATCTTTATGCATGCAATATACCAAATATACTTCTGCTTACCTTATTGACTTCATGGATATCTTTTAATACCTATCATAAAGAAATTGCAATATGTTCTTTTATATGAATTATCATAATCCCTTTGTCATTGGGATATTTTAATAAAATCCTGGATAAAGCTGGTTATTATAATTTCCTTGAGAGTTGTGTTCACACTTTGTCAAAGTGAAAATTTGGTTAAAGCAATAGTTTTATAAACCATTTGGAAAAGAAACCCTGCTACTTTCCCTATTTGTGTCTAACCTGTAATTCCTAAAAGATGCCTTAGTCTCAACCTTAATTTTCCAGATTCCATGATTCATCAACTCCTCTATGTTTTAATTACATAAGTTTTGACACAATATTTTCTTTGGTTAATGTGACTGAGATGCAACAGTTTTTAAAATAGGTTCATGATAGTTCTCATGAGGTTTATGTCATCAAGTTACACACAGGGCAGTATCTAGTTATACATGACTAATGAATGTTATCCCAATGACAGGTGTGGTTAAGCAATGAACTCCCTCTGAAATGTAACACAATTGGGGCTGGCATTTGCAGTAAGAGTAAGTACAGAAAAGACTACCTTAGAAAGAATGATCCATAGAGAATGTATTGTAGAAGGAGAAAGTGTTGCTGAGTTTCAGATAACTAACGGTGAAAAGAAACAAAGGAGAGTATTAATATAGGTGTGTTAGAGCCATATAAAGGA
The DNA here is from genome assembly GCF_011064425.1 of Rattus rattus. NCBI lineage: Eukaryota > Metazoa > Chordata > Mammalia > Rodentia > Muridae > Rattus > Rattus rattus. The sequence goes on along the minus strand of NC_046170.1, from coordinate 9,405,580 downwards.
ATTCAATAAAAATATCGTAAGCCAAGGTAAGATACCAATTTGATTCTGAAGAAAAGGAGAAGCTTTAAAAAAAGGAACCAAAGAAAGAATTGCATGATTTTTTTTTTTTTTGAAAGCGAGCCTTACCAAGTAATCATAGGAGAGACTGCATGAAATGTAAAAGCTACAGTCATGCTTTGTGCCTTCTTCTTCAGCTAATATGGGAATAGGTGTTGTAAATTTAGGTGAATTCAAATGTTTTGTAAGATTGGACAATTATATTAAGAATAGAGAACATGGTAGTGGTTCATAAAGGAAACCCAAGCTAATCTCTTTCTTCTCCTAGTGCTTCCATTTTTGTGTTTTGAATACTACTCACTCTTACATTTGGAGCTCAACACACTTTTTAGTGTAATCTCTCTGTAGAACACAGATTGAACTCCAAATAAGAGTTCTCCTATCTTAGTGTCCCATTGTTAGGATTAATGAAACTCAACAATGTATGTTATATGTACATTTTAAAACACCTTTCAAAGTTTATGTAACACCTTTCTCATATGACCAGACTTCTCTGGGGTTTAGCATTTAACCCCTTGGAATTTAGCTATTTAGCATTCAGAAATATTTCGTAGCCTTGTGGACAGGAAATTTCATGTTTGATTAACTAAATTTAATCAAACTTTGAAACAATATAGCAGCTTTTACAGAGTAGTGTTATATAGCATAATAAATGAATGAATAAATAAGTAAATTAATCATCAAAAGTAGCTATAAACATAGGGTAATGACCAGAGCATCCCAGAAATTTGAGATGTTAGTCCTTGATCCCTTTTTATCTGAGTTTTGTTTTCTGTATCCATAATAATGTACAGGTCATTTTATTTTCTTTCTTAATAAAGTATTTCTATATTAAGTCATTTTGCTTTATACTACTCCATAAGAACTTTCCAACCTTAATAGTTGATTAGAAGATAATTTTACCTTAGCGTTTTGTATTAAGGCTCACAGCTAGCCACTTAAAAGTTCATAAATATAAAAATTATCAAACATTATAATATCTATGCTTGTGCACATAGGCATATATATTCCATTACTTCAGGGATCTAGATTTCAGAATATATTCACTATATTATAAATTAAATTACTATAAAAATAAGTAATTTGTAAAATACTTCAAAACTTAGGCAATCATTACAATAATATTTTCCATATTTGCCTACTATTAGAATGAATGCACAGCACTTCCAATAAAAATTAATAAATGCATTATGTTAAGAGTGAAATTTGAGGATCAGTTCAACAATGAGGTTAAATACTTTATCTTTTTTTTAGAAGATAGAAATGACTTATTTCTTTTTGTTTGTTTGTTTCAGTTCTTTTTTTAAAAAACATTTATTTATTTATTATGTATACATCATACAGCTTTCTGCCTGCATGTATACACCTGCAGGCCAGAAGAGGGCACCAGACCTGATTATAGATGGTTGTGAGCCACCATGTGGTTGCTGGGAATTGAACTCAGGACCTCTGGAAGAGCAGACAGTGCTCTTAACCTCTGAGCCATCTCTCCAGCCCTGACAACGATTATCTTTAAGAATTGAGTTTGATTCCAAAATTATATTTCTGTTTAACTTTTAGAAGTCATGAATAGAAAATCCAACCAGTGTACATTATGGAAGATATTTCACAGCAAAAATTATCAAAGCGAAGCAATTCCCAAAGCAAGTTAATACGTGAAAGACTATTTAAAAGATCAGTATTTGTGTGATATAATGTATGTGTGTACATGAATGCACATGGAGTTGGGAGTGTTTGCACAAGAAGAGATAGGGTGTGTATAGGTCTGAGCTCCAAAACAGATTTCTCATGGCAGACTTTACCATCATTTATGATCATCACCAGCATTTCATGTACTCAATCTTCAACTGAGTTGGAAAACAACTTTTAAAAAAAATCTGCTGTCTGCAATATTTTCTGAATATAGCATTAAGTACATTTCAGATGCAATTTTTCCACATATAATCTTAAGAGAAACTGTTAAATTGTGAATCAAATGAAGACTGAAATGATTGCACAGGAATTTTTGATAATATTGGTGACAAATTTCACATTCGTGTATGAGCAAAAGCCGCCGGAAATACAGAGATGTGTTTTGTCTTCCCCTTGAAAATTTCATTATTCCACATTTATCTGTGAGGTTGGATTAACAATGACAAGACTTGGGAGACCATGCTTATCTGCTGGGACTGCAATTCCATGGGTTACAGAGCAATTATTCAGCAACAATTATTAACAGAGCAATGATGTCTTAGAATCCGACTAGAATGTATGTTTGCTGATGTGAAGATACGTTCCCTCTGAATTAATGAGGCAAGATTTCCTTTTGTGGCACTATAAGCAAATCAAACTCCATCAAGAGGGTAAGATGCAAATACAAAGATTTTTGTTTGCTTAGTGTTTGAGTTTCAGAAATGGCACCATACGTGACCTTAGGGAATTCCAGGGGAGCTAGTGTAAGGCAACTTATTTCCAGTCAATATGAAGAAAATCTTCAGAGTTAGGTGGTCAAAGTGCTCTCAAAGATCAGCATAAAAGAAATTGTCTTGCCAGGGTTAGGACACTTTCTGAGCTAGCTCTCTACCATTAGTATGAAATACCTGGGAATTGCCTTAGAAAAAAAATATTTGCATTAAGGTTAACATTAGGAGGCTGTTTTCCATCGCGAATGAACACCATCCTATCATGCATTCTCAGTGTTAACAACAGAGACCATGTAATACATAAAGATCATTAATTTATACTCAGGTATCAAAGAGAAAGTAAGATGCCAGACCCTGCAACACTCCTCAAGGGAACAAATCACATAAGGATATTATTTTAAGATTCTATTTTGTAAAATTTTGGACACTTCCACAAGCACCACCCTGGAGACTAAATCTTCAACACATTAGGAGTTGGGTTACATTCAAAGTCTAAACTGTAATTAGTCCATGGCCACTTCAGTCCAAATCCAGCAGATTTTTTAAATTAATTAATTTATCACCAAAATACTTCAGATTGAATTTAGAGTATTATCAGTGCTATACTATGAAGCCATATGCATAGCCAAAACTTTTTGATTATTTTATTTTTATTGCTTAAAACAACTTTTAAATCCAAGTATACTTTGATCATATTCTCTGCCCACTCCAGGCATTCTAGGTCTGCTACCCAGTCAGACTTAACCAAATTTAAGCTCTTTGTCAAAACAACAATCCAAAAATCTAAATAACAACAAAAACCCAAACTAAGAAAAAACTAAAACGTCTCAAAAGACAAATGGCTACCAAAACAAAGAAAGATAAAAGCACACACACAAACACAAGCACAAAAGTCTCTCTCTCTCTCTCTCTCTCTCTCTCTCTCTCTCTCTCTCTCTCTCTCTCTCTCTCTCTCTCTCTCTCTCATACACACACACACACACACAATGAAATTTAGGAGTCTAGTAAATGTTGGTAAACTACTCCTGAACATGGTGTCTGCCCTGGAGTGGTTGATAAACCAAGCATCACTCCTTTGGAGAAAACTAATTTTCCCTCTCTTGGCAGGTACTAATGACTGCTCTGCTGTTACCTCTATTCTAGTGGTTTTCATTCATTCATTCGTTCGTTCGTTCGTTCGTTCATACATTCATTTTGTAAATATAACAAAATAAAATAAAAGAAATTGAAAAAAATACCATCACATCAAGATTCGTCAGGACAAAACAACAGAAGAAAAAGAGCCTAAGAGAACAAACAATAATCAGAGACTCACTTGTCCATATACTCAGGAATCTTATCAATACTAAACTGGGATCCATAACATATACTTAGAGGACCTAGTACAAATCTGTGAAGTCGCAGTACATGATGCTTCAGTCTCTGTCAGTTCACATGAACTTTGCCCATGTTGTTTTAGACGGCCTTGTCCTCTTGATGTTCTCCATCTCCTCAGGCTCTGACCCTTTTTACCTCTTCATTCAGTGAGTTCCTAGAGTTCTGAGGGGAGGACTTTGATGGTGACATCCAATTCAGGGCTCAATGTTCTAAAGTCTCATCCTCCTCTCTGTGTAAAGTGGGTCTGTGCATTTGTTCCCATCTGCTGTATGAAAAAGCTTCTCTAATGATGGCTGAACAAGGCACTGATGTATGAGTGTAGTGGAATATCATAGGTGTTACTTTATCACTACTTCTTTTAATAGCATTTTTGTTCTAACCAAGGTCCCTTGGGAACTGTTCTTTGCCTCATAGTCATCTAAGCAGTGCTGGGTATGACTTGTATGTCACAGAATGGGCTACAGTCAAATCAGTTATTAAATAATGATTTCCTCAGGTTTTGTGGGACTACTGGCCTAGCATATCTTGCATGGAATACATCACTGTAAATCAAAGGGGGGAATTGTGGCTGTATTTCTGCTTCTCCTTTATTCACATACAGAGTATGTTCTTGTACCAAAGACACTAAGACTTGGCTTATAATTCTTCAACTGTGCAACACTTGAAGCTCTTAAGGAAAGAGTTACCTAGGAAGATGGATAGAAAAGCAGCACACAGCCTATGATGACACACAAAGAGACAACACTTAAAGATTGAGTAAATCTAGTGTGGAATAATTTTGCAAACCTTGATGAGGAAATCATGTAATGATCTCTCAGTATGCACAGCCCACACGTGTTCTATGATTTCAGCCATATCTAGAGACCTCACACTAAGATCTTCAAAAGACTGAGAAGTTGCAGAGAGAGAGAGCGCTGGACTCTCAGAAGTATGGGCAATCCTGAGACCACAGGGGAGACCACCACTTTTGCTCTCATTCCTAGCCCAGGAGGAACAGATCCCTGGATCCCTCTGAACACAGGAACCTAGGAGCAGTCAGGGACAGGGTCCCTCCAGATTCTGCCTGTGCCCAGAGCTGAAAGCCAGTCTCCAGGAACATGAAACACCTGAGAGCAGAGATAAAACCATCACTTACACTGCAAGGGACCTAACCTGGAGCCCTCAGGACACAGGCATCCAGAAACAGTCTGGGACAGGATCCTTCTGTTTTCTGCCTGTGCCCTAAGCTGACACGGTCCCAAAGCTCATTGTACCCAGGTCCCACAGGGAGAAGGACAAACGCCAGGAGTGCTGACACACAGGCTTACAGGAGAGTCAAGCCACTGTCAGAGACACAAGACCAACTAACATCAGAGATAACCAAATGGCAAGAGGAAAGCACAGGAACTTAAGCAACAGAAACCAAGACTACTTGGACACATCAGAGCAGAGTTCGCCCACAAGAAAATACTGGATATCCCAACACACTGGAAAAGCAAGATTTGAATTTAAAAATCACATCTCTTGATGATGATAGATGACTTTAAGAAGGACATAAATAATTCTTTTAAAGAAATACAGAATAACACAGGTAAACAGGTAGAATCACTTAATGAGGAAATGCAAAAAATTCCTTAAAGAATTACAGGAAAATACAACCAAAGAGGTGGAGTAATTGAATAAAACCATCTATGACTCAAAAATGGAAATAGAAATAATAAAGAAATATCAAAGGGAGACAACCTTGGAGATAGAAAACCTAGGGAAGAGATCAGGAGTCATAGCTGCAAGCATCACCAACAGAATACAAGAGACTGAAGACAGAATCTCAGGGGCAGAAGATACCACAGAAAACATTGACATAACCATCAAAGAAAAAGTAATAAGAATGATCTCCTAACCCAAAAAAATCCAGGAAATCCAGGACACAATGAAAAGATCAAACCTAAGGTTAATATGTATAGAAGAGAGTGAAGGTTCCCAACTTAAAAGGCCAGGAAATATCTTCTACAAAATTATAGAAGAAAACTTCCCTAACCTAAAGAAAGATATGCCCGTAAACATACGAGAATTCTGCAGAACTCCAAATGGATTGGACCAGAAAAGAAATTCCTCCTCTCATATAATAGTCAAAACACAAAATACACAAAACAAAGAAAGAATATTAAAAGCAGTAAGTAACATATAAAGGCAGACCTATCAGAATTGTACCAGACTCCTAACCAGAGAGTATGAAAACCAGAAGATCCTCAGATGTAAGGCAAACCCGAAGAGCACACAAATGTAAACCCAGGCAACTATGTGCAACACAATTCGCAATTAACATAGATGAAGAAAACAAGCCATTCCACGACAAAATCAAACGTACACAATATCTTTCTACAAATCCCGCAAATCAAAACAACCGGGATATCCCACCTCACACCAGTCATAAAGGCTAGGATCAAAATCTCAGGTGTCAACAGATGCTGGTGAGGATGTGGAGAAAGGGGAACACTCCTCCATTGTTAGTGGGATTGCAAACTGGTTCGACCACTCTGGAAATCAGTCTGGAGGTTCCTCAGAAAGTTTGACCTAGTATTACCTGAGGGTTGAGCTACTCTACTGCTAAGCACATACTCAAATGATGCCCAATCAAATTACAAGTACAAAAGCTCCACTATGTTCCTAGCAGCCTTATTTATAATAGCCAGAAGCTTGAAAGAACCCAGATGTCCTTCAACAGAGGAATGGATACAGAAAATGTGGTACATTTACACAAAGGAGTTCTACACAGTTATCAAAAACAACGACTCCTTGAAATTCATAGGCAAATGGATGGAACTAGAAAATATTGTGAGGGCCGTAACCCAATCCAATCACACACACACACACACACACACACACACACACACACACACACACACAACATTGCTATGCACTCACTGATAAGTGGACATCAGCCCAAAAGCTTGGATTACCCAAGATATAATCCACAGACCACATGAAGCTCAAAGAAAAAGACAACCAAGGTTTGGATATTTCAGTCCTTCTTAGAAGGGGGGACAAAAATATTTAATATTTATAGGAGGAGATACAGAGACAGTCTGGAGCAGAGACTGATGGAGTGGCCATCCAGAGCCTGCCCGACCTGGGGATCCAGCCCGTAAACATACATCCACCAAAGCCAGACAATATTGCTGATGCCATCAAGTGCATGCTGACAGGAGCTTGATATAGCTGTCTCCTGAGAGGATCTGCCAGAGCACGAAAACTACAGCGGGGAATACTCCCAGCTAACCATTGAACTGAGAACAGGGTACCCATTGGAGGACTTAGAGAAAGTACTGAAGAAGCTGAAGGGGTTTGCAACCCCTCAAGAACAACAATACCAACCAACCAACCATTCGAAGAGTACACATGGACAGACCCATGCCTCCAGCTGCATACGTAGCAGAGGTTGGCCTTGTTAGGCACCAATGAGGGGAGAAGCCCTTGGTCTTGCCAAGGCTGGACCCCCAATGTAGGGAAATGTCATGGAGTAGAGGTGGGAAGGGGTGGGTGGATGTTTGGGAGAACACTCTCCTAGAAGAAGGAGGATGATCAGTTGTGATAGGGGGTTTGTGAAAGCGAAACCAGGAAAGGGGATGCCATTTTCAAATATAAATAAAAATATTCTAAAAAAAAAAAGACTGCAGAGCAAACTTTCAGTAGTCACAACTGATAAGGTTCCCTATAATCGTGAGGGTCATACTTACAACACAGCCACAGGGATAAACACAACGGTGTTCTTAATACTGGTGTATTAATGATTAGTGTACTAGAACTCAAAGTTCTAATCTCTATTTTTTCACAATAAGTAATTTTTCCACGCAACTTTCTCCCAGTACTTATAGTATCATTTGGTAAAAATGATTTCCTGATCTGAGTATATCTAAATGCTTTAAAAAATACATATGTTACTTTTGAGCAGGAATTATGTAGCAGCGGATCCTACCCAATCTTTTAGTAAGTAAAATTGTATCCGTTATATATTTCTGAATGCATGAAATATATTGATTACATATCTAAATCTACATGTCAATCAATCATTGATATATGTGCATAAAACTTGTGATATACAAATCTAGTTTTGTAATAATAAACATATGTTACTCATCAGTTGTGGGATGAATTTCATGTTTGGAAGTAACTGACATGCTATGCAGACTAGCATAATTTATGTAATCTGTGAGCTGGTTTCATTTGACCTTATCTAATCTCGTATGAATATCATACAATGACTTCTACTTTCCTGGTGGGTTATGCTTTTCTCTAGAGAAAAATCCAGTCAGCTTCTAAAAATGTTCCTTTCATGTTTTAATTTAATTGCATTAATTATGAAAACAAACTTGTCTGCACCAATACCGGCTAAGATATTGAAACTTTCTGTCCACCGATGTGTAGATTTAATGTTTACAAAAATGAAAACTCCTGTGATCAGAATTTCATATGATACATAAATATTAAATGTATAAAAATGCCAATTACTAGAAAATCTTGAGAATGACATAACTTAGGGTAAAAAAGTTGAATCATTGCCTGATGCAAAAGTATCTTCACTGTATCATTAAAAGGCTGTATGTACTTTATTTGCTATTCTCATCAACAAGCTGCTTGCTGTATAATGGGGCTGTGTGTGTTTTAGTGTGTGTGTGTGTGTGTGTGTGTGTGTGTGTGTGTGTGCATACACATAGGTTATTTTAAAATCATCACATCGACACGTTTTATTTAACAAAGCTCAACTAATGATGGCTACGTTCTCCTTTTAGGTACCTTTTCAAACCACTTTTTCTTTGCCAGGGCAGATTTGGTTTTCTTTCTTTTTATTACTTTATAGAGCTCTCTCATTTGAACCAGAAAACACCTTTTACAAGGTTATGGGTATAAGTCAATATGTCCACTTTCTCTCTTTGTCTTTTTCTTTTTGAATTAATTAATGATATTTTGAGACTGTTTCCTATACCATTATTTGTTTTCTTTCTTAGGTTTTGTGATAGAGTCATGTTACCGACCCAAGAAAGCCACATACTCCCTCATTTATGAAGTCTGTACACAGTGTCCTTTGCCATTTATTCATACGCAAAGTGGTTTCTGTTACACCCTTTTAGGTTTTTACCTCGGTTATTCTTTTTTATTATACATTTCATTTCCTCAGGTAATAGAATCATTTCTGATTTTTAAGTATGTATATGCAAAAAAAAAAAGTGAGAGTACATTCACTTTTTCCAGTGATCCACAGGGATACTTCCAAGGTTGTTGGTAGTTTTAATTAATCAAATGGATGAGAATGGAAGCTACTCTTTGAATCCCAAGCTTCTTTCACTCACACACAAAAGGATGAATCACAACAGTGTGGCTTTTTAAGAAATTTAGGAAATGAAAACCTGCAGTCCTGAGAAGCCAATCCTTATTGTCCTATTATCCTATTTGCTAAAATAAAGGTCCTTTTATACAAGGGTGTTAATTCAAGACAAAAGAAATTCTTAAAGTCTCCTACTCTATATCAGTATCAATATTCTGAAGCCAGGGTTGTTTCCTGGTACATATTTACCAGACAGATGCTTTGGTGCACTGTATTGGAGAAACAAGATCAGAAATTCAGTCTTTGATTTTTCTTTGGTTGTGAGATATAAACATAAAAGTTACACGTGAAAAATAAAAGACTCCATGATTTTTATTGCAGTCAGTTGTTTTGTTTAATAAAAATGAAAAGTGTCTGCTTGAAAGGGTCAACTCTATTAGCGTGCATTTAAACATTTTCCAAGATTAGCACTGCATTCCAGCATGAACTGGGAGCTGACAGAGATCTGAGTCAGTACGCTGAGCCCTTCACCTTTGCTCAGCTAAGCCTTGTAAGTCCACTCTTTCATGCCTGCACCACCCACTCTGTGAGTTCTTCCCTTCTGCTCATTTATGCATTGGACAGACTCTGTGCTGTCTCCTACCCAGTGCAACAGCCATGCTCATTCCCTTCCCAGTGATTATGCCAAGGACAGGAAATGCCCCTAATTTATCCATCACGATGGTGTAAATTCTAATGAGTGGGAAATGCCAGAAATGATCCATTATCACTGCAATTGGAAAATCATAATATCATAGTTCAGCCTGAGCAACTAGTAAAGAAAATCTCTGAAGCATGTCATGAAGGCTGGATATGGAAAGCAATCTCTGGTCTGGGAGCTGCCTCAGTGGGGCACTAACTGATTTATATGTCCACACAGCTATGCCCATCCACATGTCCAGACATTACCCCAGAGTACCTGTGTATGCTCACCCTGGTGTTTGAAAAACTACATTATTTTCCCTGAGTTGAGTCTTAATAGGTCACTGGACCAAATGCAATGCCACAGTGCCCTCAAGTGGCCCCAGAATTTAGAATAAGTGCTTCCCAGGTTTGGCAGGATTCTTACTTCAAAAACTTTAAAATGATTTATATGTAATTTGAAGAAGAGTCTAGGTAATATGGATAAGAACAAGTGAATCAACTAAAACATAGATACTTCTTCTATCCTACAAAGCACATTTTAATTAGCTCCTATATTCCCTGCCTTCATTTCACTTCTTTTCCTGCACCTTAATGTTCATGTATCCCTATAAACTCAATCCAGGATGAGGATAGGTTGAACAAGAACAATTACCCTGAAGAGGTTCAATATTGTCACTGATGTGGGCTAATAACAAGAAGTTGCCTTTCTTTTTTGCCAGTCACATAGGAAGAGCTCTGGGGAAACTGAGTCACCATCCTTCACATGTGGACAAATAAGACTGAAGACAACCAAGAGCTTTAGCCTCAACCCTGACGAATCCACATTCTGTATGTCACTATGAAGGAAAACTGTGTCCTTCTACCATGGACATCTGATTATCCAGCTTAGTAGTTGCATAAATCCATGCAATATGATCTATCACATCATATTTTAAAATATTTTTAACAGTCTACAGTTATCAATTTCATGAGGAAGAATATCATGTCATATTGGCAGATGGAAAAATTTAAGATCTAATGTTGTGCATATCCATTTGATGTTTTTTAGAATTTTAACATATCTGAAAAGTTCAGTTAAAGCTAAAAGAAGCACTCCTGATAAAATCATCCAGCATGAAAGGCCAGGTATGACTATTGAGTGGTGACTATAAGTGGAAATCAAGGAAGTGTGTAGGTGTATGTGTAAGTATGTGTAATCATATTTATAATATTAGTTATACACTTCATCCAACAAACGGCAGCAGAACATGTGAATTCACTCATTACATTTATGTAAATGAAAGAAAATCTACACTGAAATATGTAGAAACTCGGAGTTTTACAAAGACTGAGCAGACCAGAGGTTCCAAGCAGAGTGGAATGATTTCTATTTCAATATGAACCAAGTACTGAAGTTTCTACTTTATAAGAATAAAAGCAAGAAAATCAGCACATAAATGTTTACTTCTTCTACCCTTTGTTTTTTGACTATTTCTTCTATGACCATAACAAGGTAAATTAGATTAGATTAAATTCTTACCTCTGTTAAGACCGTCACTATATAAAGTAGCAATTCAAATCAAGGGCTTCAGTAATGGAAATCACATAAAATACACAGAGAGGACCACAGTCGATTTCAGGTTATATGAGATATTGTTACTAACTTCGCCCTACATGAATTAAGCATATCTAGAAATATTTATGTAGTAAAATTTTAGGAAGAGTTCAAAGGTACCTTCCTGTAATTCTATAATTAATCATCATATGCCTATTTAATGTAAAGCTCAGCACACAGCAGAGCAAATGCTCATCCTGGATATTTTTTTAAAAAATCTTTTAATTTCATATTTACTGTTTGTGAATCTTTTCAGCTGAATATAAGTTCCTGAGCAATCAATATATATTGCTTTCCAAGTTAATTGCTATTGATGATGTCCCACTCACATAGGTCTCCCTGAAGGTCCAGTTTTGTCAGAGTCACATCAATAGACAAGTGAATAATAGAATCATATTTTAAATGATCTCAAATTCATCAAACAAATAACGTCTCTGAGGGTTAGGCGGTCCTCAGTGATTTAAAATTTTAAAGTAGAAAATTAAGCTGATCAATTTAGGAAGTGTATAATAGCTTCATTAATGTAATAGTGAATATATTATAGTATTCATTATATATTAACATATTTACTGGTTATTAACACAAAAGATCTGACACACTAAAAAGCCATAATTAGTTTGAACAACAAAATATACTAACATTGGTAAGTGTAGGCTCTTAGATAGCTCAAAGCTTCTTCTAGTACTATTTTTTTTATATTCTAATTTGTATCTCTTTTTCTTTTTTTTATTATTATTATTAACTTGAGTATTTCTTATATACATTTTGAGTGTTATTCCCTTTCCCGGTTTCCGGGCAAACATCCCCCTCTCCCCTCCCCTTCCTTATGGGTGTTCCTCCCAACCCCCCCCCTTGCTTCCCCTCTCCCCAACAGTCTAGTTCACTGGGGGTTCAGTCTTAGCAGGACCCAGGGCTTCCCTTCCACTGGTGCTCTTACTAGGATATTCATTGCTACCTATGAGGTCAGAGTCCAGGGTCAGTCCATGTATAGTCTTTGGGTAGTGGCTTAGTCCTGAAGCTCTGTTTGGTTGGCATTGCTGTACATATGGGGTCTCGAGCTCCTTCAAGCTCTTCCAGTTCTTTCTCTGATTCCTCCAACCGGGGTCCTGTTCTCAGTTCAGTGGTTTCCTGCTGGCATACGCCTCTGTATTTGCTGTATTCTGGCTGTGTCTCTCAGGAGCAATATGCATTCACATTTTGATCATCCGTCTGAGTTTCATTTGTTCTAGGCATCTAGGGTAATTCGGGAGCATTTAATATTAGCTTATCAATGAGTACATACCATGTATGTCTTTCTGTGATTGGGTTAGCTCACTCAGGATGATATTTTCCAGTTCCAACCATTTGCCTACGAATTTCATAAAGTCATTGTTTTTGATAGCTGAGTAGTACTCCATTGTGTAGATGTACCACATTTTCTGTATCCATTCCTCTATTGAAGGGCATCTGGGTTCTTTCCAGCTTCTGGCTATTATAAATAAGGCTGCGATGAACATAGTGGAGCCCGTGTCTTTTTTATATGTTGGTGCATCTTTTGGTTATATGCCCAGGAGAGGTATAGCTGGATCCTCAGGCAGTTCAATGTCCAATTTTCTGAGGAACCTCCAGACTGATTTCCAGAATGGTTGTAGCAGTCTGCAACCCCACCAACAATGGAGGAGTGTTCCCCTTTCTCCACATCCTCGCCAGCATTTGCTGTCACCTGAGTTTTTGATCTTAGCCATTCTCACTGGTGTGAGGTGAAATCTCAGGGTTGTTTTGATTTGCATTTCCCTTATGACTAACGATGTTGAACATTTCTTTAGGTGTTTCTCGGACATTCGTTATTCCTCAGCTGTGAATTCTTTGTTTAGCTCTGAACCCCATTTTTTAATAGGGTTATTTGTATCCTTGCGGTCTAACTTCTTGAGTTCTTTGTATATTTTGGATATAAGCCCTCTATCTGTTGTAGGATTGGTAAAGATCTTTTCCCAATCTGTTGGTTGTCGTTTTGTCCTAACCACAGTGTCCTTTGCCTTACAGAAGCTTTGCAGTTTTATGAGATCCCATTTGTCAATTCTTGATCGTAGAGCATAAGCCATTGGTGTTTTGTTCAGGAAATTTTTTCCAGTGCCCATGTGTTCCAAATGCTTCCCTAGTTTTTCTTCTATTAGTTTGAGTGTATCTGGTTTGATGTGGAGGTCCTTTATCCACTTGGACTTAAGCTTTGTACAGGGTGATAAGCATGGATCGATCTGCATTCTTCTGCATGTTGACCTCCAGTTGAACCAGCACCATTTGCTGAAAATGCTATCTTTTTCCATTGGATAGTTTTGGCTCCTTTGTCAAAAATCAAGTGCCCATAGGTGTGTGGGTTCATTTCTGGGTCTTCAATTCTGTTCCATTGGTCTATCTGTCTGTCTCTGTACCAATACCATGCAGTTTTTATCACTATTACTCTGTAATACTGCTTGAGTTCTGGGATAGTGATTCCCCCTGAAGTCCTTTTATTGTTGAGGATAGTTTTAGCTATCCTGGGTTTCTTGTTATTCCAGATGAATTTGCAAATTGTTCTGTCTAACTCTTTGAAGAATTGGATTGGTATTTTGATGGGGATTGCATTGAATCTGTAGATCGCTTTTGGTAAAATGGCCATTTTTACTATATTAATCCTGCCAATCCATGAGCATGGGAGATCTTTCCACCTTCTGAGGTCTTCTTCAATTTCTTTCTTCAGTGTCTTGAAGTTCTTATTGTACAGATCTTTCCTTGTTTGGTTAAAGTCACACGGAGGTACTTTATATTATTTGGGTCTATTATGAAGGGTGTCATTTCCTAATTTCTTTCGGCCTGTTTCTTTTGTGTAGAGGAAGGCTACTGATTTATTTGAGTTAATTTTATACCCAGCCACTTTGCTGAAGTTGTTTATCAGCTTTAGTAGTTCTCTGGTGGAACTTTTGGGATCACTTAAATATACTATCATATCATCTGCAAATAGTGATATTTTGACTTCTTCTTTTCCGATCTGTATCCCTTTGACCTCCTTTTGTTGTCTGATTGCTCTGGCTAGAACTTCAAGAACTATATTGAATAAGTAGGGAGAGAGTGGGCAGCCTTGTCTAGTCCCTGATTTTAGTGGGATTGCTTCAAGTTTCTCTCCATTTAGTTTAATGTTAGCAACTGGTTTGCTGTATATGGCTTTTACTATGTTTAGGTATGGGCCTTGAATTCCTATTCTTTCCAGGACTTTTATCATGAAGGGGTGTTGAATTTTGTCAAATGCTTTCTCAGCATCTAATGAAATTATCATGTGGTTTTGCTCTTTCAGTTTGTTTATATAATGGATCACATTGATGGTTTTCCGTATATTAAACCATCCCTGCATGCCTGGGATGAAGCCTACTTGATCATGGTGGATGATTGTTTTGATGTGTTCTTGGATTCGGTTTGCCAGAATTTTATTGAGTATTTTTGCATCGATATTCATAAGGGAAATTGGTCTGAAGTTCTCTTTCTTTGTTGGGTCTTTGTGTGGTTTAGGTATAAGAGTAATTGTGGCTTCAAAGAAGGAATTCGGTAGTGCTCCATCTGTTTCAATTTTGTGGAATAGTTTGGATAATATTGGTACGAGGTCTTCTATGAAGGTCTGATAGAATTCTGCACTAAACCCGTCTGGACCTGGGCTCTTTTTGGTTGGGAGACCTTTAATGACTTCTTCTATTTCCTTAAGAGTTATGGGGTTGTTTAACTGGTTTATCTGTTCCTGATTTAACTTCGGTACCTGGTATCTGTCTAGGAAATTGTCCATTTCCTGCAGATTTTCAAGTTTTGTTGAATATAGGCTTTTATAGTAAGATCTGATGATTTTTTGAATTTCCTCTGAATCTGTAGTTATGTCTCCTTTTCATTTCTGATTTTGTTAATTTGGACACACTCTCTGTGTCCTCTCGTTAGTCTGGCTAGGGGTTTATCTATCTTGTTGATTTTCTCAAAGAACCAACTTTTGGTTCTGTTTATTCTTTCTATGGTCTATGGCTTCTACTTGTTTATTTATGTTTTCCTGGAATTCTTTCAGGCATTTTTGCGATTCCTCTCTGTAGGCTTCTACTTGTTCTCTAAGGGAGTTCTTCACGTCTTTCTTGAAGTCCTCCAGCATCATGGTCAAATATGATTTTGAATCTAGATCTTGCTTTTCTGGTGTGTTTGGATATTCCATGTTTGTTTTGATGGGAGAATTGGGCTCCGATGGTGCCAGGTAGTCTTGGTTTCTGTTGCTTGGGTTCCTGCCCTTGCCTCTCGCCATCAGATTATCTCTAGTGTTACTTTGTTCTGCTATTTCTGACAGTGGCTAAACTGTCCTATAAGCCTGTGTGTCAGGAGTGCTGTAGACCTGTTTTCCTGTTTTCTTTCTGCCAGTTATGGGGACAGAGTGTTCTGCTTTCGGGCGTGTAGTTTTTCTTCTCTACAGGTCTTCAGCTGTTCCTGTGGACCTGTGTCTTGAGTTCACCAGGCAAGTCGTTTGCAGCAGAAAAGTTGGTCTTACCTGTGGACCCGAGGCTCAAGTTCGCTCGCGGGGTGCTGCCCACGGGCTCTCCGCGGCGGCAGCAACCAGGAAGATCTGCGCCGCCCCTTCCGGGAGGTTCCGTGCACCAGGGTTCCAGATATTTTTTGGTGTTTTCCTCTGGGATCAGTACTGTGTGCAGCGTGTAGTCTCTTCTGGTTTCCCAGGCGTGTCTGCCTCTCTGAAGGTTTAGCTCTCCCTCCCACGGGATTTGGGTGTAGAGAACTGTTTATCTGGTCGGTCCCTTCAGGTGCGGTGTCTCAGACGAGGTGGACCTGCTGCTCCTGGGCCCTCCTCTACGGGTACCCAGAAGCCGTTAACAGTTTCCTCCTGGGCCAGGGATGTGGGCAGGGGTGGGCAGCGTTGGTGGTCTCCTCTGCTCTGCTGCCTCAGGAGTGCCCGCCCGACCAGGCGTTGAGAACTCCCCTCCAGGGGGCCTGGGAGCAGAGAGCTGCTGAGGGCAGGGATCCGCCGGCCCCGGAGTCTGGCCAAACACCGGAAGTGTCTGGTCCCATAGGAACTCCGCCTCTGTGAGACCTGAGTTCACCAGGCAAGTAGTTTGTAGCAGAAAAGTTGGTCTTACCTGTGGACCCGAGGCTCAAGTTCGCTCGAGGGGTGCTGCCCACGGGTTCTCCGCGGCGGCAGCAACCAGGAAGATCTGCGCCGCCACTTCCTTGAGGTTCCGTGCACCAGGGTTCCAGATATCTTTTGGTGTTTTCCTCTGGGATCAGTACTGTGTGCAGCGTGCAGTCTCTTCTGGTTTCCCAGGCGTGTCCGCCTCTCTGAAGGTTTAGCTCTCCCTCCCACGGGATTTGGGTGCAGAGAACTGTTTATCCGGTTGGTCCGTTCAGGTGTGGTGTCTCAGACGAGGTGGGCCTGCTGCTCCTGGGCCCTCCTCTGCACGGGTACCCAGAGGTTAACAGTTTCCTCCTGGGCCAGGGATGGGGGAGGGGTGGGCAGCGGTGGTCTCCTCTGCTCTGCTGCCTCAGGAGTGCCCGCCCGACCAGGCGTTGAGAACTCCCCTCCAGGGGGCCTGGGAGCAGAGAGCTGCTGAGGGCAGGGATCCGCCGGCCCCCGGAGTCTGGCCAAACACCGGAAGTCTCTAGTACTATTAAATTATGGTATGTGGCACAAGTCCTTAATTGTGTACTAAATAACTGATGGTGGCAAGGCGTCTCACATTCTGAAGTGTTGTATGTCAGCAGTTTCTGTTGAGGCCTATTCTGTAAGTCTAACAGCATGCCACTAAGGTACAGGATTCACCCCCCACCTCCAGCTGTGGCTCACAATAGACCCACATGAAACATGTTAACACATCCTGCCAGGCACTGCGATGCTGGTTTGCCTCAGATCCCATTAAATACATTTTCTTCTACTTCTATCTCTGCCCCTCTGGCCCAGGCAAATCTCACTCTTTATCTCTGTCTGATCTCGACAGACCATTTAATGTCTCAAGGCATTGCTCTTGCGGTCTTGTCATCAAGACAGCCATTCTTCTCTTATTACGAGTAGCAGCAGGCTGTTATTTCCACTGCTCATTCTAACTCTTTTATGTTGACTCTCCAGTCTCTTCACAAAGAATTATGCTTTTTGCTTCTTTTGCCTTCTTGGAGTACTTAATCCCTTTTACTGACAGCAGTTTTGTTTAGACATATACAAATTACTTTATCCATCCATTACATTCACCCATACATGTGCCTGTTCATTCTTATTTGTTTTTTTGTTTGTTTGTTTTGTAGCAAATGTTTGCTCTGGAGTGAGAAGCAGGGGAGGCTGAATGTAAAAGTGTCAGTTCATGATTTCATAGGCAAGTGTCATGCTCTTAGCTAGAAAAACCACACTAAACTTGGTAATGTATGAATCAAAATCTCACCACTGTTCTCTACCTATAATGTCCACAGGTTCATATGGATAATGATTTACTTGGCTTCCTTGCAAACACTGATATTTTGTCTTGCTTTTTAACAACCTTGCTGGAATATAATTGTCATACACTATTTCCATATGATTAAAGGGTATAGCTAGATCAATTAACATAAATGTATATCTGCAAATCTATGTTCATAAGAAAGCCTCTACACATCAACAGAAGTATCCTAGGAACCTCCTGATTTTCTAATCTCTTCCTCCACAGTCATCTAAAGCACTGGTTTCTCTGTACATAAATCATGTTGAATCATCTAAAATTTCATACACATTGATTATAACACTTTACTTATCTTCTTGTATAATTTTTTTGATGTATGTATGGCATAATTTCAATGTGTGAATAATGAAATCATTAGGAAAGCAGGGCTGTACTGCACTGAGCATATAATTTTCAGGAACAAACTCATGAAGCAACTGGATCATCTCTCACACCACAGGAATCTTCTGAAAAAAAATTCAGTCTCTATGATAGGACTTGGTATGCTTGCATTAGCCTATGTGCACGATTTGAATGCATGTATCGAGTTAAGGTCTATTTCTATTTTTTATAAAATTATTTTACTTATTTACATTCCAAATGTTGCCCCCCCCGTTCCTGAGTACTTAAACTTTGTTTTCATTTTTAGTTATAGGTCCAACAGACAGCACCAGAAACCCTAGATTTGGAGTTACAAAGAGTTGTGATTCCCTAAAACTCTGTGAAGAGAACCACTCTTGGCTACTCCAGAAAAGTGTAGTAAATACTGAGTTTTCTCTCTAGTTCTAAATCTGAATCATTTAATAAGACTTTGCTGAAAATATTTTTCTATAATCATCTGTATCACAACTTGGAAAATGCTCATGTTAAATTGCTGTAAAAAGCTGTATATTTCATCTTCCTGGATATTAAAATATTTTAATATTACTATTTGACATTAATCATATTCAGGCTCCTTCCTTTACATTTTCAGGGTTGTCAATAATTTTTGCATGTATAGGATGCATCAGGAACATATTTGTTACCATCTTTCATATTGTTCTAAACTTTCTGCTCCTTTCTTCCTAATGAGTCACCTACTCATTATATGGTGGGGGCATCATATCAGCTGGTGTATGCTGCCTGGTTGGTGGTCCAGTTTCTGAGAACTCATGAGGATCTGTTTAATTGAGACAGCAGGTCCTCTTACATGACCACCCTCCTCCTCAGCTTCTTCGAGCTTTTCCCTAATTCAACCACAGTTGTCAGTAGCTATGTCCATTAGTTGAGTATAAATATCTGTATCTGACTCTTTTAGCTCCTTCTTGGGTATTTCGGAGGGTAGTCTTGGTAAGCCCCTTTTTGTGAGCACCCCTAGCCTTAGTAATAGTGTCAAACTTTGGGGTCTTCCCTGGAGCTGGATCTCACTTTGGGCTTGTCACTGGACAACCTTTTCCTCAGGTACTTCTCCATTTTGTCCCTAAAGTTCTTTCAGACAGGAGCAATTATGGGTCAGAGTTTTGACTGTGGGATGGATGGCAACACCATGTCTCACATGATACCCTGTCTGCTGTAGATGGTCTGTACATATTGCCTCTCCCCACTGTAAGGATTTTCATCTAAGGTCCCTTCCCTTTGAGTCTGGAGATTCTCTCATTTTCCAGGTCTCTGGTACATTCAGGAGGTTACCCCCCCCATCCTATCTCTTAAGGTTGCCCATGCCCATTCTTTCTGCTGGCCTTCAGGACTTTAGCCCTTTCCCCCTATTCAATACCTGATCACGTTCTTTTCCTCCTCTGCCTGTTCTCTTTCCCAACCAAGTCCCTCTGTCCACACCCCCTTCTGTGATAGCTTTCTTCTCCCTCCCTAGTGTGATTAAGGTGAACTCACTTGGGCCCCTCAGCTTGTTAAACGTTTTGAATTCTGTAGACTGTACATTGGGTACTCTGTAGGGATTGTTTGACTAATATCCACTTATTAGTGGTTACATACCATGCATGTCTTTTTGGGTCAGAGTTCCCTCACTCAGGATGACATTTTCTTGTTCCATTTGCCTGCAAATCTCAGGATGTCCTCATTCTTAATAACTGAGTAGTATCCCATTGTGTAAATGAACTGCATTTTCTGTATCCATTTTTCTGTTGTAGGTCATCTGGTTGTTTCCAGCTTCTGGCTATCACAAACAAGGCCACTATGAACATAGTAGAACACATGCCCCTGTGACATGGTGGGGCATATTTTGGGTGTACTTCCAAGAATGTTATATCTGGGTCTTCAGATAGATCTATTTCCAATTTTCTGAGGAACCAAATTGGTTATACCAGTTTGTAATCCCACCCACAAAAGAGAAGTGTTCCTATTTTTCCACATCCTCACCAATATTTCCTGTCACCTTTTGATTTGCATTTCCCTGATCACAAAGGACTTTGAACATTTGTTTAGGTATTCCTCAGCCATTCAAGATTCCTCTGTTGTGAATTCTCTGTTCAGTACTAACACCATTTTTTGATTGGGTTCTCTGTTTGTTGGTGGTTAACTTCTTGATTTCTTTGTATATTTTGGATATTAGCCTTCTATCAGGTAGTGGGTTAGTAAGACTTTTCCCAATCTGTAGGTTACTGATTTGTCCTATTGGCTATGTCCTGTGCCTTACAGAATCCAATATCAGATTAAATTTTGAGATATTTGAAGCAATCCCACTAAAATCAGGGCCAAGGAAAAGATGCCCCCTCTCCCCATACCTATTCAATTTAATACAGAAAGTGCTAGCTATTACAATAAGACAACAAAATGAGTTCAAGGGGATACAAATTGGGAAGGAAGAAGTCAAAAGATGACTATTTGCAGATGATATGATAGTATACTTGTGACCCCCAAAATTTTGTCAGAGAACTTCTCTAGCTTTTAAACAACGTCAGTAAAATGACTGGATATAAAATCAACTCAATTAAATCAGTAGCCTTCCTCTATACAAATGACAAACAGGCTGAGAAAAAATTATGGAAATAACTCGCTTCACAATAGTCACAAATAATATAAACATCTTGTGGTAACTCTAACCAAACAAATGAAAGATCTGTATGATAAGAACTTAAAATCTCTCAAGAAAGAAATTGAAGATCTCAGAAAATGGAGAGATCTTCCATGCTATTTGATTGGTAGAATTAACATAGTAAACATAACCATCCTACTAAATACAATCTACAGATTCAATGCAATACCCATCAAATCCCAACAGAATTCTTCAAAGACATGGAAATACAAAAAAATCCCAGATTAGCAAAATAATAATAATAATAATAATAATAATAATAATAATAATAATTCTTAAAAATAAAAGAACTGCTTGGGGAATCACCATCCCCGACCTTATGCTATCTATATACTACACAGTAATTGTGACAAAAAACCACATGATATTGGTACAGAGACAGACAGATTGATCAATGGAATAGAATTGAAGACACAGAAATAAAGCCACACATTTAGAGACACTTAATCTTTGACAAAGAAGCCAAACTTATACAATGGAAAAGACAATGTATCTTCAATAAATGGTGCTGGTCTAACTGTCTGTCTAAATGTAGAAGAATAAAAATAGATCCATATTTGTCACCTTTCACAAAGCTCTAGTATAAGCAGATCAAGGATTGGAACGTAAAATTCAGATACACTGAATCTAACAGAAGAGAAAGTGGAAAAGAGCCTTGAACTCACTGGCACAGGAGGCAATTTCCTAAACAGAACTCCAATGGCTCATGCTCTAAGATCAAGAATTGATGAATGGGACCTCATGAAACTGGGAAGCTTCTGTAAGGCAAAAGATATAGTCAATAGGAAAAAATCAGGAACCTACAGATTGAGAAATAATCTTCACTAACTCCATGTCTGATAGAGGGCTAATATCGAAAACATATAAAGAACTCAAGAAGGTAACCACCAAAAACCCAAACAACCGAATCAAAAAAAAAAAAAAAATCTGGTATAGACCTAAATGGAAGTTCTTGATATAAGTACATCCGCCGTTGATGCATGACTGTAACCATCAGGATCACTACACTTCTACTTATACTTTGCTGATATCAGCATTCTAAACATCCATATATTTTTCTTTTCACTCTTTCTGGAACTTCTGAGTTTTATGTAGACATTTGCATCAGGAATTACGAACAAGTTTGATTAGTTACATTCCAGAGTCATATTTTATCAGTCTATTTTCCGTCTTCTTGAGCTGGCTGGAACTTATTGAGCAATGTTCAAGAGGAGAGAGGTCATGGGTATCTTGTGCCTGAATTGAGAAATAAACACATTTTTCCAATTTAGTGAGATGTCACTTGTAGCTACCCATGTTTACTTTCGTTAATTCCTTTCATAAGGTTTAATATATTTCATATCACCTCCTAGCTTTCTGTAGAATTTCTTTTTATCATCAGTGGTCATTTGTATTTCTCTCTCTCTCTCTCTCTCTCTCTCTCTCTCTCTCTTTCTCTCTCTCTCTCTCTTTCCATTTGCTGTTTTATCACTGTGTTGGTTATGTTTTTATCATTAATCAATTAAACTGCTGTGTTACTGGAAAGGCACCTTCTGATCTTTACCTAGATGTCTTTGTAGAATCAGTTTCCTTTGCTTAATGTGTTGGAGACATTAAGTATCATCTTATACCTTATTGTATATTTTGTGTCTTGGATTTTTCTGAATGTATTAAATGTGCTAAAATATACCTTTCTCCAAATTAAGGAACTTGTCAGCTCCATGTCTCTACTTGTTTATCTTCTCCATTCCATCTTCTACATTATAAAATCTTGCAATGTCTACAGGAGGTCTTTTAAGTTTCCATACATCTCAGTCACTTTATGAGAATGCCTCAGTGTCGTACACTAGGAAAAAATAGTTGCTCTCAGCCCTTGCCCTTCATATTTTAGGCTTATTATTATTACTATAAGTCTAGTATTTCAACTCACATTGTTTACACATGTACATACATACATATAAGTCCATCTACTATATTTAAACACAAGCAAATAAATACAGTAATATTTCTCCATCTTAACACACACAAAGTTTGTGACCGATTTTAAACAAATTGATAGTTCATAATTTTCTGATCAAGATTGAGTAGTGACATCTACATCTTTCAGGGGAAATTTATACTATTAATAAAGCAATAGAGTGTCTATGAAATGTGCCCTCATCGTGATTCATAAAATCTTTTTTTTTTTTTTTTTTTTTTTTTGGTTCTTTTTTTCAGAGCTGGGGACCAAACCCAGGGCCTTGCGCTTCCTAGGCAAGCACTCTACCGCTGAGCTAAATCCCCAACCCCGATTCATAAAATCTTATGTATTCACACTGTTATCTATGTTTATGCTGAGCTTTCTACTATTTCTCAAACATTTACAGAACTTCAAATCCCCAGTGTTTGTACTGAACCATAGTAGAAAATAGAATGGATTTGTAGGAAAATAGGAAGAAAGCTAGGGAGAATATTAGGCAGGGAGTTTGATGTTAAAGGCAGGTATGTCGCACACAGGACATCAGAATACCCAGTTTTTTAAAAAAAGCAAAATGCTTACTGAGCTCACATTAATGATAAATACCACAGAATGGGTTAGCATTCACAGAGTTTGATGAATTCGGGAACAAGTTCTGAACAGTTAGCTGGACTAGCAGTCTTACTTTGCTCCTGTAGGTCAGGTTAGCATGCCCTGACTCACTGTGCCTGAGGAGACACAGTTTTTTCTAAGGTCCAGTATTGCACAGAAATGTTTTAGAGACCACTGTACCACTTGCATCTCTTTGGGTAGACCTGTGTAAAGAAATAGCAATCATGCATGCTCATTTCTCTATCTAAGTTTTGTCACCCTGAACAATTGTAAATGCTAGATCATTAGATGAGTTTTGGTATTTGTTTGTTTGTTTTTATTGTACTAAGGATTAAACCAAGGGCCTTGTACCTGCTAAGCAAATGTTCCAGATACTAAGTTGCATCTCTAGACCTATATGCTAACATAGTTTTAGAAGCAATGGTTTTATCTGTAAAACACATTTCATTCATAACGAAAAGCTGTGAAATCAGGCTGGTTTATGAGCCAGCTCTGCATCTCAATACTCTTTGAGTATTTCCTGGACTACATCATTCAGAAAACAGCCTTCAAATGCAATCAAGATAGGTGTCATAGTGTCAGGTGTCCCAAATTTCTCTGATTAGTTTGGTGACTAGGAGTTTGAAAAGAAAAGTAAAACAAACAAACAAATAAAAACAAAAAACAAACCAAAAGTGCAAGTTTAAATAAAAGACATGAAAGAGAAAAAAATAACAAGAATGTCAGTATTTCTGTGGGTTCGTTAAGTAGGAGATAATAAATGAAGGACTTGAAGTTCCTTTTATTTATTAAATTCCTAATTGCCAACACACCTCAATAAAGTGTAATTTGTTTACAATTCCATGGCATAGCTGAATAAAAAGCTAGGCAGCTAGACGCAAATATTCCCAGGTTTCACAGGCATGAATTGAAACACTTGGATATAGACCTCCATTTATAGCCTATAGGCGAGGTGTGGTGTATGGTTTCAGCAATCAAAGTGTTCATTGTAGTTTGTAGAAAGAAGATAGATGAGTTTTTTTTTACCTAAAATGACCATGAACGGCATGAGTGATGACATTGTTAACATAAGTAAGTGTAGACTATCATTCTTCTACGCCTCTGGCTCCTTTCTGTTTCTCATTTCAAATGAAATATTTACATTGGAGTCCGTTTTTCAATGTCATCTGTTTTATAATCTCTACATTAGCTACTCTTTAATGTTGCTCTGCAATTGCTCAGACAATTACGGGCTAGAAAGCTACAATAGAAATGCTCAATAAACAAGCTGGAAACTGGCCTTCTGTGAGGACTACTGCCATTTACATGAGCATTTCTCATCAGTTCCCAGAGGACAATACATATGATTTTCTTCCCAGAAGGCAATGTGGTTCATTTGACTACAAGAGCAGAGATTGATGTAGCCAAGGTCTATATATACGTTATTACCGATCATATTATAGGTAAAACTTTGCCCAAGTTTTTCATTCTCAGTCATTGTTTGCAGAGAGATAGTACCATGACTTTCATTACTCGATTATACTGGGGATAAATAAAGCTGTGTTCTGGATACACTTTTGCTGTAAGATAATTTTGAAAGGCCATGTTGATAATTGCTCTATCAATTAACTTGTTTAGAAGCAGGCCACCAGAGAGTAGAATGGAAATATATACGACTCTAGCAAACTACCTTTTTAATACAACAGTCATGTTTGTTTTCAAGTTTGATAGTGTGATTGATAAGCTTGTATTCACATACTAACAAGTAAAATTTAAAAATACCTAAAAGGTATAGTTACACAATGCTAACCTGTGTTTTACAGAAATACGTTTTATGTCTTTTTACTATTTATTTATTTATTTATTTTTATTAACTTGAGTATTTTTTATTTACATTTCAAATGTTATTCCCTTTCCCGGTTTCCAGGCCAACATCCCCCTAACTCCTCCCCCTCCCCTTCTTTTTGGGTGTTCCCCTCCCCATCCTCCCCACATTACCGCCCTCTCCCCAACAATCACGTTCACTGGGGGTTCAGTCTTAGCAGGACCAAGGGCTTCCCCTTCCACTGGTGATCTTAATAGGTTGTTCATTGCTACCTATGAGGTTGGAGCCCAGGGTCAGTCCATGTATAGTCTTTGGGTAGTGGCTTAGTCCCTGGAAGCTCTGGTTGGTTGGCATTGTTGTGAATATGGGGTCTCGAGCCCCTTCAAGCTCTTCCAGTCCTTTCTCTGATTCCTTCAATGGGGGTCCCGTTCTCAGTTCAGTGGTTTGCTGCTGGCATTCGCCTATGTATTTACTGTATTCTGGTTGTGTCTCTCGGGAGAGTTCTACATCTGGTTCCTGTTGGTCTGCACTTCTTTGCTTCATCCATCTTGTCTAATTGGGTGGCTGTATATGTATGGGCCACACGTGGGACAGGCTCTGAATGGGTGTTCCTTCTGCCTCTGTTTTAATATTTGCCTCCCTATTCCCTGCCAAGGGTATTCTTGTTCCCCTTTTAAAGAAGGAATGAAGCATTCACATTTTGGTCATCTTTCTTGAGTTTCATGTGTTCTGTGCATCTAGGGTATTCAAGCATTTGGGCTAATAGCCACTTATCAATGAGTGCATACCATGTGTGTTTTTCTGTGATTCGGTCACCTCACTCAGGATGATATTTTCCAGTTCCCTCCATTTGCCTATGAATTTCATAAAGTCATTGTTTTTTTAGCTGAGTAATATTCCATTGTGTAGATGTACCACATTTTCTGTTGGCTCAGCCATTAAAGGCTAGGCTCACAACCAAAAATATAAGAGTCTTTTTACTTTTTAAAAATTTTTATATTATTTTTAAATGTGTTTAGAATGCCCTAGTGTATGTATGTGCAACACATGAATTCATGGTATCTTCAGAGATTAGTAAATGATGTTGAATACCGTTCATCTTAAGGTATATGAGGTTGTGAACCATTACAGTGCTACGAACTTAAGAGCTCTTTATCACAGAGTCATCTCCCCAGCATTTTATTTCTTACATGAATTATATTTTATTGAATATTCACAAATATAACATGCATATGTTTTAACCATTCCCTGCAAGCCGAAAAGTTGTTTTATCTCAGAGGCTGCCAACTTTACTAAATGGCTTCAAAGTCATACCTTTTTCTCTTTCCTTATGATTTTATGCCAACCTCCTACAAAGAGGTGAATTTTTCAGTGTTGTTTCCTAATTTGGGCTACCTTCATCTAGCACCAATTCAACCACCATCAAAAGAGTCTCAAAATTCATTCCAAAGGAAATATTTTCAAGTGTGCAACAGGGAAAGGATATTGGAGTTATAAAAAAAAAACACTAGTGTGAAGATATAGAGAATCCTAGTTAAGGAAGGACAGATGTTAATTTCTCTGGAAATAAGAATGAAAACATCTAGCATCTAGCAGATTTAAAGGGAAAGTTCAGGAAACCGAGAAGGAGAACAATTAACCCTTGGATTTTACTTGCAGATTTCTTTTGATAATGTGAAACATTTGAATAACTTCAATTAATATATATGCCTAATGGTAATTTTGCTCCCACAAGCATAGTTTTCAACTAGTATTCAGAAACTTTTTCATATGTATTAGGTCCATAATGCTGGAGTTAAATTGTTAGGTAATTTTATTGATTTAAGCTCATCAATTAAATTCAAAAGATAGTTATATAAATCACTAATTTAACAATTTAAAACCCCATAAAGAGAATATTCTCAATGGACCAAATATTCATTAAGGTATATTAGACATCTGCTCTATGTAAGCCATGAACCTTGGTCATTGAGGAAACAATTTTGTTAAGTGCAGTCACATATAGTTCTTTGAGCAACTTTGATTTCTCAAAGTATGCCACCAAAAGTCTAATGTAGAAGACGGTCCTTCTGCAACCCACATGGCATTTATTATAAGCTTCTAAAACTAGAAATTCTTAGAAAATAGACAGGAGTTAGTCAGAGAGCCAAATCGGTACAGTGGCTCTAAGAATCTTAAACCTAAATGTATAGTTACTTAGCCAAATATTCAACGCTTTTCATGACTGGGATTAAGATAACCCTCTAGATGATGGTGATGATGTGTGCTTTATATATGCTTGCAATTTAAAATCGCAGTCAATAGAGATGGAGACAGGTAGGGAAAAACTGACACTTATATAGAGAAGACAGAGTCAAAGATTCTTTTTAATAGAGCAATGGTTTCATGTTTGCATTGCATGGAGTACATTGGAGGGTTGAAATTGGGAGCCTATAATTGCTAGTGATAAATCAAAACATTGTCTCTATTATATTTGTCAGAAATGTCACATTCATTTCCAATTAAGGGAAAAATTGGGCTTATTCTACAACAAAAAGCAAATATCTATGTGCAGGTGGACTTAGGAGTTAGTGATTGTAAATTCTACTTTTTGTCTTCAGTGCTGCTTAATGCTTCAGATTTATATGAGTATCCCAGGCACCCAAGTCACAGTATCTAAAATTTCATTACTTATGTAGCTTCTGATGATGTCCATCAAAAAGAGGTTCAGCTGAGCTGGCCATATTCCATTTCAGTTGACCTGTGGCCACCATTCTGTTCATACTCAGCAGTATGGTTTTATGCCTTGGAAATTTTAGGCTATCATTGAAGGCTACAGAAATAAGTCTATAATGTATGTCATAGTCTCAGAAAGGTCAAACCTGGGGCTGATCAAAAGGTACTGCTAAAATTGCATGAAGCCAAAGCATGGAGAACATGAGATTTAGGCTTGAAAATAAACCAAGCACTTTTGCTTCATTTCATTGATCAAATAAATTACACACATAGCATAATTTAATAACATCTATTGGATTAACAGTAATTTTTATTTGCTTTCACATTTGTTGAATTGGTTGTTGAAGTCTAACTGAAAGTCTTATGTAAATGAGGAGTGAAAAGTAGAATATTTTTGTTTCTCTCTAGATGAAATGTTTTATGTTCACATTCTTCCAATTGACTTTGACTGAATAAGTCAGCATCAGTTAATTTTATTAAATGAAATATATGTAAAGTACCCTAGATCAAATTTTAGAGATGAAGTGTATGATAAATATTGAAACTTTACACAGGAAAGCACAGAATCTACCCACCTGTTCAAGAATTTAAGCTAAAAATACAACAATAGAAAAAAACACGACACAAAACAAAACAGGAACGACCAAAAATAACCAAATCAATCAAACAAACAAACAAAAAACACCAAAACCAAAACAATCCACAAAGAAATTGGGCAGGGAAATGTTTATTTGTCCCATCTTATATTTCAGTAAGTCCTTTCTATTTTACATTTTTTTACTTCATTGTATTTTCTATTTTCTTCCTTCAAAATCTCACATTTACCTCACTGCCCCCTTCCAAATTCATGACCTTTTTTGTTAATTGTTTACTCACACACACAGGCACATACACACACACACACACACACACACACACACAAACACACACACATGCATATATACACATGTATACATTCACACACATACTCATGTGCATGTGCACAGGAACACATGTCTATGTATGTGTATGTATATGTATTCCTAATACTTGAATAAAACCTAATCAATTTGTAAAATGTCATTTGTATGCTCTTTCCTGGGTAACACTATTTCTCCTTCTCACAGAAATTTTTTAGTTGCCAGTGCCTCTATGAGTAGCCCCATCCCTACCCCTGTATAGCTTAGCGAGTCTATGGTTGTTGTTTGAACATTACCTTAGTAAGACTTTATGAGTATAACTTTGATATTCCTAGGAGACACAATTTTATAACAAACTCTCTAATCTTCTGGGTTTCACAATCTGTCAACCCCCACCTCCACAATATTCCCCAAGACTTAGTTGTAGGAGTTGTTTTATAAACCTATCCGTTAAGACTGTTTTCACATTTCTGATATTTTATTGCAGTTTTCTCTAATTCTTATCCCCTAGTGATGTAAACAACATATATGCACAATGTAAGTTAATAATTGATACTGGTAGGGTCATTCTTAGAAATTGTCAAAAGCAAATTCAATAAGCTAGGGGAGTGCCAAAAGGAATGCTATATGCTAATTATGGGATGAAGTATGATATAACAAAGGAATCACTATGGTTAATAATGATAACATGGATGACACTTGCATGATGCCAAATCGGTGTTACTTACATCATACATTCACCTGATTCCGTTTTCTCCACGTATCAAAATCTACTTCCAATGTTGAAATGGAGAACAAATAATCCATTGATGATTTCTGAATTTTTAACTATACAGGAAATGTGTTCATAGTGTTCACAGTGAATCCATCTTGAAAAATAAGTGGAGAAACACATCTGAACCTTCAATATTATAACATATTTCTTTCTCAATTAAGAGATAAGAGCTGGAAACCAGGTGAGACTTGGTAATATAATCGATGAGGGAAAAACTTGTTCTATCTGCTAATGATAGAAAGCACATGAAGAACAAAATAACCTGTTTGTTGTAGCAAGCATCGATCTGTATGGACTGGAAATTCAGACAGCACTGACAGTGTGTGAATAGGTTGGCTGTTCATTTTGGCTTTGTTAATTCAGGTATCTGCCTTGAACTGATGGATTACATATTTATGTATACATCTCTCAGTGGCTGGCACTTAGCTCACTTTTGACGATGGTAGAGCCAAGATATGATAAATATTCCTCAACCTGTATCAGACAATCCTAGACTCATACACACAAAGTTCCCAGCAGAATGAAGATTTTGCTCCCTTGAGGGTATATATTATAACTTTGTTTTCTATTTGCCAAAGAAATTGGTGACCCTGACTTTTTTGAATAATAGACACAACATTTTAATGGGAGAAATTTAAATTTTTTTAACTGCTTAAAGAATTATCACACAAAGTTAAAAGATTCAGAAAGCTTCCAAAAGACTGAAAAAAGAATTACTCTATGGACTCTATTCTTCATCTAAGTGCAGTAAAATAATCAAACTCAATCTAATTTCTTAGTAATTAACACAAATTCACACTATAAATCCAATGAAAACAAACTTGTATTTCTGGACAAAAATATGGGAAAAATATTTATGGTGCATCTATAGCCTTATAATGTATGCTCAACAAATAATACATTATAGGAAATACTTATCAGGTCTTTTTTGCAAGTACAGCAATATGTACTATGATGTTTAACATACCTTTCTTCTAATTTAGGTAAGAAAACAATACCCACATTGCAAGTTCTAGAAAATACACTATGGAAATAGAAGAAAAAGTCAGGGCAGAGCGTAGCGTGGATACTATAAAACAAGAGCCAAGCTCTCAAATTATATATAGATTGCAAGTGTTCAATATATAAAATATATGTCTGTCACCTGCAGAATACATCTCAGAATAAAGAAAAGAACATGAGAGAAAATTAAAGTTTTGGGGAAAATCTAATTGTGTAACAACTATGAACAAATCTAACTGTAAATGAAACGATTCATTTGAAGGGATATGAGGGAGCCAAGACTGAGCCTAAACAACATTACAAAGGAAAGTTTTGTTAAACTACACATACTTAAATACATAAATGCCCAAATATACTTTAAATTTACTTATGATGGGAGCACAGTATAGGAATATAGAGCGAATTTTTATATTCATTCTAGAGGAAGGAATTCAATATCCCCAGTGAGTGCTGTTTCCTGTTGTCAGAGGCAGTCATTAAAAGTGATAGGAACACTCTTATTTATGTCCCCATTTTATGCCAGCCAATTAGATGCCTCTTTGGAAGTACATCAAGAACAGTTTCTACTTAAAAACAAACCAAGTAAAATCCTTCCTCTATGGTTGTTTTCGATCAACTATAACTGGACTGAAAGTTAGTCTTTCTTTCACAAATCCAGAGTTTCAACGACATTTTGAAGTTTAATCTAAACAATTTTAAGTGCTGGTGATCATTTTATTGAATATTCACACATGCATTTATTTCACTGTTATTTTGTTAGCAGAGGTGAATAGAAGTCACTCAAAATATGCATTTCTCTCATCGGTATTGTTTAATATTTAGATCAGGCTAATAGTGTCATGGAACTTATAATCTATAGTGTAAAGGACATGAGTAAGAAGTGTATATAAAAAATAAAATAAATGAAAAAATAAATTAGTGAAAGATTTTATTCTTTTTATTTTAATTATTTATGGTTTATGTTCCATAAGTGTATATGACTTTACAATAAAGTAGCTCATGTGAAGGTAAAAAAAATAAACAGAAGCAAAAGAAAGCAATAGGAACATGAGACAGTAACGTGTGGTTTCTATATTTGAGCCGGATAAACGGTATTGACTTGTGAGCTGTATACAAAGAGGTACGAGATCATAGATTCAGGCACTGCGCATGCATCTTTTTCTAACTTTTTTATGGAGGATGCAGCAGCAGTGACATTCTGACAACAATAAACACACTTGGTGGCAAGATCATCTTCCGGTGAAAAGAGAGAATAGAGCCAACCTTACAAACATTACTGATAAAGTACAGGGATGTGAAGTGCAGACAGCTGGAGCCTGAATCATCTTGTAGTGCAAGAAACACTGCAGCTTCTTGTCTATCTCTATAAAGGTATAGCTCTAGGCCACAGCAGCCAACATAACCCAAATCGCAAGCAAAATGAAGAATGATAATGCTGTCCTATGCCTAGATAGCAGCAATAATGTATGAGTCAGTAGTTATATAAATGATGGGACAGTTTTGATCTATTATTGAAAACTAGATAATTTGAGAAACATCAAGAATAGTAAAAAAAAAAAAATCTGTTAGTTATCTCAATGTTCTCTGCTATCTGTCTGTAACAAGAAGATAGACAGGAAAAAGCACAGCACCGTGAGAGAAGTACAAATCCTTTTCACATTTTTGTTATAAAGTGTACAACTCCTTCCTTTAAGTTTGGATCTATGGGGGTTTACAGTAGAAACAAGAAGGTGGGGTTAGACAAGATCCCAAAAATATTTATCAACAAGACCGTCTTTGGGAGTGTTCCTCCTCCCTTTTTTTCTTCTTTTGATTTTATTTAATTATTTATTTTTATTCTTATTGAATCTTTTTCTACAGTCCAGAATTTAACCCCGTCTAGGTCTACCCTTTGACTGTTCCTCATCCCATACCTCCCCACCTCCCCTTATCTCCACGAGAGTGTCCCAACCCTCACCCTACCAGACCTCCCCACTCCTAGTATACAGCAAAGAACTGCCAGATCTGGACTCAGTCAGATTTTCTTTTCATTTTTTAAAACTTATTACTTAGGTGGTATAAAAATTGTTAGCAATTAAAGTCAGGAAGGCAATGACCCCTATGGTATTTCTCAAATCACCCAGTGATTTATAAGACCACAAAAACCAAGAGCGAAGGAACAAAGCCTAGCACTTGTGTGTGTGTGTGTGTGTGTGTGTGTGTGTGTGTGTGTGTGTGTGTGTGTGATCATTCTCTGGAAGAAAGAAAACTATTTTAAAATAAATGCTACAACATGGCTTTCATTTCCCCAAGCTTCCAGCGATTTGTATCACTGTGATGCCTGTAATTCCACAGAGGACACTGAAGTTTTATATTGTATTTGACTATAGTCTTGACTACCTTTGAAAATAATACATATTTGATGTTGAAAACATCTATATATGAGTCCTTCATCACTCTTTATGTTTTTTCTTATGTGCAGAAAAATACATTATTGTGTTACTTGACATCCACCAATCCAATAAATTTTAATAATCAGACTAACATAATATAACTAGATTTAAATCATTGGTGTAACATAATAATCAGAATAAGTAATATAGCCAGGGCAATACCACTGTACTCACAAAGCTCATTGGGCATGACAGAAAGCATTTGTATTAAAATGCAATTTTCTATGAACAATAAGTTATTTCAATCTTTTAGAAAAAGAAAATTGCTTGTCTGACTTAATCAATGGCTTTTTGTAAGACAAACATGGGCTTCTAATGATATTAGGCCTGCTTCTCATTTAGACTAAAGTCATTAGAGACATGAGTACCTTAGACAGCCTAGAAATGAGGTGTGTGGGATACAGAGATGGGATTCTTAGAAAATCATTCAGCCATTCAAAGGTGACAAGAGCTTGGCAGCCATATTTAAAAGTGCTATCTTACATCATATCTCACCTTGATGCTGATAGATTTTTGGTCCAATAGACTCTTGCAGCACTTATGTGTATCATATCCTTCCTCCGGAAACTCAAAACCAACAATGTCAGAACACATTGAAGTAACGGAGGCAAGCAAAGTTGATATTTACTAACATACAACCATTTTATACGTAAGTGATAAAATCTAGACCATGCTGCTCATATTGCCCTGCTTCAGTAGCTGTCTCCTCTCTCCCTACCTTTAAACCTAGCCATATCCATATTAAAATCCTACTGTCATGAATCTCAACTCCCCATAGCCCAGATTTACATATTAGATGGATGTCCAAATGAATTGATCAAAAAGACAATGATTGTAACTTGATTAGCACCATTTCGGGTGGGAGAGAACATGGGTTGCCTAATTAAGCCGCAGGGGCCAGCAGCTTCTGTCCATTAGTTTGGTGTAAATATCTGCATCTGACACTTTCAGCTGCTTGTTGGGCAGTCATGAGAGGCCCCTGGTTGTAAGCATACTATAGCATCAGTAATAGTATCAGGCCTTGGGACCTTGGCCTAAGCTAGATCTCAATTTGGGCCTGTCACTGAAACTCTTTTTCCTCAGGTTCTCCTTCATTTTTGTTCCTGCAGTTTTTTCAGACAGCAAAAATTATGGGTCAGTGTTTTTGACTTTAGGGTGGCAATCCCATCCCTCCACTTGATGCCCTGTCTTTCTACTGGAGGTAGACTCTACAAGTTCCCTCTTATCACTGTAGGGCATCTCATCTAAGGTCCTTCTCTTTCAGTCCTGTGAGTTTCTTACCTCCCTGGTCTCTGGTACATTTTAGAGGGTGGCACCACCTCCTACCTCCAAAGGTTCCCTGCTTCAATTATTTTTGCTGGTCCTCAGGGCTTCAGTCCTGTTCCCCCAACCCAATACATGATCATGATCCCCTCGTACACTCCCTGTCCTCTTTCCCACCTAGTTCCCTCCTTCCCTTCCCCCTTCTGTGGTTGCTTTCTTCTCTCTCCCAAATGGAATTGAAGCTTCCTCTCTAGAGCCCTTCAGCTTGTTAGCTTTCTTGAGTTGTGTGGATTGTATCCTAGGAATTTTGTACATTTTTGGCTAATAATATCCACTTATTCATGAGCACATAGCATGCATATCTTCTTGTGTCTGAGTTACCCCACTCAGGATGATATTTTTAGTTCTAACATTTGCCTGCAAACCCCACAATGGCCTCGTTCTTAATAGCTGAATAGTATCTCATTTTGTAAATGAACCACATTTTATATATCCATTCTCCTGTTTTGGGATATCTGGGTTGTTTCCAGCCTCCATATATCAAAAATAAGGCTGCTATGAACACAGTGGAACACGTCCCCTGTGGTACATTAGAGCATGTTTTGGGTTTATGCCCAAGAGCAGTATACCTGAGTCTTTAAGTAGATTTATTTCCAATTTTTTGAGAATCCAGATTGGTTTGAAGAGTGGTTCTATCAGTTTTCAATCCCACCAGAAATGGAGGAGTGTTTTGCTTTCTCCACATCCTTGCCAACATATGTTGTAATGCCCAAGGTTTTCATTTTAGCCATTCTGATTGGTGTAAGGTGAAATTACAAGGTCATTTCCTTGATAACTAAGGAATCTGAAGAGTTCTTTAAGTGCTTCTCACAAATTCAAGATCCTTCTATTAAGAATTCTCGGTTTAGTTCTATATACCATTTTTATTGTTTCTTTATGGTTAGAAGGAGCTGAGGATGAGGGTGACCCTAGAGGGAAACCAGTAGTGTCAACTAACCTGGACCCCCCCAAGATCTCTCAGACACTGAGCCACCAACCAATCAGTGTACACCAGCTCATGTAAGGCCCTCAACAAATAGAGAAAGCCTCTCTTGATAAATAATAACAATTGTTTTAAATTTTTTGACTGTTTTAATTCATCAAAATGTAGGTGGTTATAAGATTGAAGGTTAAAATCAATTTACAGAATACTCCAGGGTCTGGACTCAGTCATAGAAGATGTACCTAACCCTAAGGAGGCGTGGGTCCCCAGGAAATGAGGAGGTCTGGTTGCATGGGCAGTGGAGATATCCTCTTGGAGAATGGGATGGAGGAGGAGGTGTGGAGGGAGAAGGGATAAATATATATATATATATATATATATATATATATATATAAATCTAAATATAAATCTATATGGATAAATATAAATATATATAACAATCTGAGAAAATTGAGGAGGAAATATGAATATATAAATCATAAAGATAATTAATATTTTTACCAATATACAAATATTTGTATCAATGTAAAAATATAAAATTTCAAGATATATCTATCCATGATCAGGAAAAAACAATGTAGGTTCGACAAAACAAAGCAAAGTAAACGAAACAAAATAAAATCCTTTAAGAATGGCCTACTGCAAGATCCAGCCCCATTTCCAGCAGAAATATAGTCAGAATAGGAAAGAGATAGATACACATCAATGTTTACTAATGCATTGTTGACAGTACTAAAAATGTTCAATCTAGACGCAAAGGTCAGATAAGAAAACTACAGCTACATACATAAAAGTATATATAATTTAACCACAAAAGAGTAACAGTCAGTCATTTGTAATGAAATGTATAATATGTACTACACCATAGTATAATATGATTTTAAGTATAATATGTACTACACCATAATCTCTGATTTCTACGTGGAAGTTAAAAATAAAAATAAAACTATATATGAGCACATAATAGTGATTGCTAAACACTGGAAAAAGGAGACAGAAGGTGGTAGGAATCAAGCTAGATGAGATCAGAGAATGTTATACACATGTACTGAAATTTCATACTAAGACAATACTTTCATCAAAATTTATGAATAGTGTAATTTTGTAATATTTACTAGGTTGGACCAGAGAATTAATTCCAAGCTCACTTAAAAATGATCTATCTGTAGGTCTTGTAATAGTAGCAATGCCAATGAGGGAACTGGTAAATGTATAATTCAAGAAAAGATGGAATTTAATATGGTCAGATCTAAAAAATATATTACACAGAACTTTTAACTTTACATAATCATTCCTTTCTGACTAAGCCTGCACACAAATAGGAGTCTGATACATCTTTCAATATTATGACTTTCTATTCATTTCTCTTGAGGTTACACTTAGTCCTTTTACAGAATTATTCCTTGAAAATATTTATGTTTAAATCAGATTTCTAAGCAAAATTATCAATCTGAGAAAATTGAAGAGGAAATATGAATATATAAATCATAAAGATAATTAAAAGAAGTTAAATATTTTTACCAATATACAAAGATTTGTATCAATGTAAAAATATAAAATTTCAGTTCTTCTTTAAAATGTAAAGATTTCTACTACTATATGATCATTGCTAAAACATGCTTTTGTTTAAGAGGAGATGTAATACTCCATTTCTGTTCATCTATTTTATTATAATGTAACTATACAACCCCATTTTCTTTTCAACATTTTCCCTTTACCTAAAAAACAAAAGGATAGAGAAGAGGAAAGATCCTTATTAATTTGGAAGGTGTCCAAAACCTTTTATTTTCTTCTGTTAACACAAACACAGAGCCTCTTTCCCAAATGCCCTTGGTCCAGCAACTCAAAGTCATCAAAAGTATAGGTTGATTTAATTTAGCAGTCTTTGTTCATTAGATCTGCTATGCTTCCACCTGTCTCATAAAGACTTGGAACCATTTTGGATTTGGATCATTTTAAGCATCAATCTTATCACCTCCTACATTTTGATAAATTAAAACAATTTAAATAATTAAAAACAATTAAAAACAATTATTATTATTTATCAAGACAGAATTTCTCTATGCAGCCAAGACTGACTCGAATTTACTCTAAATTAGACTGGCCTCAGATTCACAAGCACCCTATCTGTCCCTGCATTTGTTTCCGAAGTATGGAAATCAAAGGTCTGGATATATTTATTTTTCTATGTATCCTTGAAAATATCTTAATTTTCATTTCCTTCTCCCCTTTTAAAGATGAATATCTCTGTGGGTAAATATATTTATAGCCTCTATCTCTTTATATTTAAATTCACATGAATTCCCTTTTATTTACTGTATAAGCACATTCTCAAGCCGTCATGTATGGGTCCTGTGCAAGGCCAAACAGTGCCAGTATAACTGTGGAGGCCATGTTGAAGAAAACCAGCTGCTTCAGCCAGCATTGGCGTCTTAATTTACGTTATTCTCTATAATGTTTTAGATTGTAGGAGGCATGTGGCCTTGCTTTCTGCTCTCTGAGTAGCAGCACTTTGACTGCTTCAATGTACGACGGGGGCTTTTAACATCCACACAATTAACCTATTTCCCCAAGACAGCACAGAACAGCACTTGGCATGACACCAACTGGAGTTTGAGCCTACTACTTGGCATCTTGATTGGTTTGGTTTGGGAGGGCATGGCTATATCTTCCTCATGCTATGAATTCAGAATCATGTGGTTCAAATCAGTGCTTATTTCTGCCCTTGTTCAGACAAAACAGCTTGGGGACAGGGGAGAGACTTTGCTAAGGAACCAATTCTCCCCACCTCTATAATCTTAAAGGGTCAGTAATTTTTTTATTCAAGGATCTGAAATTTATAATTTTAAAAGGGAGTTTTTAAGGAGGGTGAGTGCCAATATGTTGTACAAATATTTAGTCCTAATCTGGATTTTCTACCTCATCTTTGATCATTCGATTCCCAGATAAAAGAGATAACTTGCATTATTTACCATAAGCCTTAATCAGCACCAGAGCTGGAAAGATACCTACTCTCTGAGATACCAGAATCTACTTTCCTATCAATTATCCTGAGTTATTACTTACTAGGCTAGTCTTATCCCCAATTGCCCAGACTTTCTTGACTCTTAACCTATGGCATCTTTCTCCTGTCCCACCTTCTTCTCTCTGCCCTCAAGGAGAAAAGAACCCGAAAAGCTGAGAACACCATACCCTACCTATCTCAATTCTGCCCAGGTATAGACTGTAGGCATCTTTATTTATAAATCAGAAATAATTTGGGGACAAGGTCACAAAGCAAAACTTATGACTTTCTGGTCTCTGGGCAACCAGGTCTTGGGGAGTCACACTTAGTATTACAATACATAGCATCAGACCTAACCTTAACAATTATTTCCTTTAATGTCCAATAACTGTATTATATCATTCACTGGATATACAGCTCACTGTTTTCGACTATTGTTTGCTTTGATTTTTCTCAAAACATTTTTATTTATTTATTTTTTTCATAGTTTCCCCATCCTCTCTCTTCACAGGTTCCTGCCTCCTCCCTCTTTATCCATTCCTCCTCTGTTTCCCTTCAGAAAATCACAGTCTTCCCAGGGATATCTACTAATATACCAAGTTTTAGAACGGTTGGGCAGCTCCCCTCATATTAAGACTGAACAAGGCAACCCAGTAGCAGAACAAGAGTCCAAGAAGTGGGCAAAATCTATAGAAACAGCCCTGATCCTTCTGTTAAATTCCACAAAACCACCAAGCAACATAACTATAACATATATGCAGAGGGACCAGGTTAGACACAATCAGGTTCTCTGATTGTTGAGTCAGCTTCAGTAAGCTCCGGTGAGTCCAGGCTTGTTCATTGTATGGAGTTCCTTATGGGGTCCTTGGTGCTAGAATCTATCTTTTTCCTCTTCAGAAAGATTCTCTGAAATCGGTGTAATGGTTGGTTCTGGGTGTCTGCATCTGTATCCGTTAGTTGCTGGATGAAGCTGTTCTGATGACAATTTTCTAGGTACCAATCTATAAGTATAGCAGAATATCATCAGACATAATTTCTTTGGCCTTTCAAGTCCAAGTTCCTCAAAGAGCTTAATATAAAATCAGATACATT
Organism: Rattus rattus; assembly: GCF_011064425.1. Classification (NCBI taxonomy): domain Eukaryota; kingdom Metazoa; phylum Chordata; class Mammalia; order Rodentia; family Muridae; genus Rattus; species Rattus rattus. The sequence continues at coordinate 9,366,171 of NC_046170.1, read as the reverse complement.
ACATTTAGAAGAAGAGAAAGGTGGGAGGTGCTGTGAGCATATGGCAGAAGAGACAACTTTGGGAACAAAACAGCAATTGGGCAGGCAATAAGGAGACATCTTGAAGACAACACCAATTGTGCAGGCACTAAGATCAACAGCTAATAAATGGGACCTCATGAAACTGAAAAGCTTCAGCAAGACAAAAGACACTGTCCATAGGACAAAAGAGCAGCCTGCAGAATGGTAAAAGATTTCTCCAACTCTACATCTGACAGAGGGCTATTTTCCAAATTATGTTCAGAACTCAAGACGTTAGTATCAACAAACCAAAAAAAAAAAATCGAATTTAAAATCAGGGTACAGAACTAAACAGAATACTCAGCAGAGTAATCTCGAAAAACTGAGAAATCCTTGAAGAAATTTTCAACAACTTTAGTCATCGGGGAAGTACAAATCGAATGACTGAGAATTCATTTTACACATGTCAAAATGGCTAACTTCAAAAACACTAATCATGGTCCATGATGGTGAGAATATGGATCAAAGGGACCAATTTATTGCTGGTGGGACTGCAAACTTCTACTACAACTTCGGGATTTAATATGACAGTGACTTAGAAAATTTGGAATTAGTCTACCCAAAAACCCAGCGCCATCACTCCTAGACATATACACAAACCATGCTGGTTCAACTAAATTCATAGCATCTTTATTTGTAGTAGCCAGAAATTGTTATTGAACTTACAATAAACTCTTAGAGAATTACAAATCTGGTTACAGGGAAATTCTGCAAACCATTAATACTTGTAGTACAGATTACAGAATGCCAGTGAATTATCAAAACAAGGAAATTAATATGAGTGCACGCTAGAGATATGACTTAGTCTTTTGGAATGTGAAGATTCATGTGTGGAGAGACTCAGTCATGTTATAGGTTTATTTGGTCATGAATAATCATTTGCTTTTATGGCATATCATGCATAGATGATAGATTATGTCTAATTGTTTCTTCTGTTGGCTGAAAGGTTCAAGAAATTTTATGGTTTTAAATTTAGTGATATTTTCTAATTTATAATTGGTATTTTACAATAACATTTGTGTTATTATAAATACAAGGATGGGTTTACTTGTATATATTTAGAAAATTTTGTGTGCCGATTTGCAAACCGCCAAATAATTTTAAATGAGATACCTTATTCTCAAAATAAAACTGAAGTTCGAATCAAACCCTTATATGTGTTCTGAACAAATATTTATGGGTTTGGAAAATTTCCCATGGGGTATGACTATTGTATTCAGATGAAAAGAAGGTACTCATGGATGGGATGTTAATATAAATATCTTTTACCAACAGGCTTCTCTGTTTGCAACACAGGAAGTACAGCACAGAAGGAAAAATTGTACGTTTCCAGTGAGCATAAAGTTATCCACGAAAAGTGACTCTTTTCGAATTTAAATAACTTGAATTGACTCAGTGGCTGTGATAACTTTTTTAACCTTAGTCGTGGTATTATAGCAAATGTATAGATATTGTAAAGCATTGAATACACAGCAAGATTAATGGGCTGTGCAATGCTTTTTCCTAGTGAAGGTTTGGATATTTCATATGAGCACCTCAACTGTAAATAAAGTGTATCAATAAAGTGTAATGGCCTGTCAAGTGTCCTGGGAACACATAAAAATCACTAAAAGTCCAAATATGCAGACTATACTAGAATTATGTTTCTAATAGAAATTCTCTTTAAGTTAATATGATGAGCTAGCAAACTGTTTGCTGTGCCTGCCTCCTCAGCCATGGCCTACACACAAACTGTAGAATGCCCTATACGTTTTATTTTCATGGTTCAAATGAAGCTTTCATAAAAGAAAAAAGAAGTGCCGGTTAACAAAAGTCAAACATCCCTAAAAATATGTGTTATAAACTTGGTGAAAATTGGAGCTGAAGAAAATTATTACCTGTCAAGGAATAACGGTTTTCTTGTTTGCTTGTGTTTGTTTGTATATTGAAAAGACCGCACAGAGAAGAGCAGAGGACCGTTATCTCCATGTGTAATATCCAACAGTCTTCTCTTCATTCTATTATTATAAAGCATATGAAGAAAATAGCTGGCAAAGAAAGAGGTTGCTTGAGCTCATGCTCGTGCAGGTTCAAAGCTGAAACATGGCCTCCAAGCCATCATAACAGATGCAGGTATCAGCGAGAGTGTTTATACCTTGAACCAGTCAGAGAGTTATTTAATGCAGTTCAAAAGCATATGCCAAAGGTAGTAAGAGGCTCCCATAAGACCTCATCTCCTCTCATATAAATACACCCATGTATGGGCACTAGCCGGTAACATAAAGTACCTTCTGTCCACTTTTGAGACTCAAACCACTGTACACATCAAATTGATATCAGGGAGAACCTTTCCCTTTTACTAATTCTTTGAGAATTTAATGTAATTTCAAATTTCTCCTTTCCACATCCTTCCTCTAACTTTCTTGGGTTTTATTTACTTTATGGTATTTATATTAACACAGACCTATGGAGATTTGTTTTATGTATTGCTTTTACTTAAAATATTCAAACTTTAGTCATTAGGGACACCTCGTCATTTTAACATCTGTTAGTTTGGATATGGACTATCTACCAAAAGCCTACCTGCTGAATTCCTGGTCCATAGCTCATGGTGTTATCTCTTATTAGCATGTAAAGGATATAGAAGACATTCTTCATGAAATGGCCTAGACACTAGAAGACCTTTACAAGAACTGTAAGAAAATGATCTCAGTCATTCTTTTCATCTTAATATCAGAAAGGGAGAATATGAATATATATATATATATATATATATATATATATATATCCTGAAGCAAATCTTCGATGGCTAGCCAACTTAAATGTTTCCTGTTTTTAGTTAATCATCTTAATAAATGTGATATCAATAGAAGGATGGCTAATGCACACATGAGGGTTTTCTTATTTGTCACCTTTGTTTCATTTGTTTTTCAAAAGTTTCTGCTTTAGATCCCATGGCAAACACATCAGAATATTATTTTATACACTAACACTCCATTTGTGTGTCTCAACTAATGGTAATTATTCATCTTAGAGAATTAAATCAATATATATATATATATATATGTATGTATACGTATATGTTGTTATGGTTATAAGATCTTATAAGATGCCATTATGTGAGAAGGCATTTAATAACTTACGTACCCAACAACCTATGAATAGAATGTGTGATAAAGTGATGAATGAATATATTTGTGTGTATATATATATTTGTATATGTATAGGTAAAAGTATGATACATGAATATGTAACATGCATGAATATATATGCGTGTATATATATTTGTACATGTATAGATGTAGATGTATGCATGATACATGAATATGCAACATGCATAAATATGTGTGTATATATGTATCTATTTTATATGTGTATTTATACGTTGATATGATAATACACATATATCCACACATGATATATATTATATACATACATGTATATATTATATACTAATACTTGTCTATTTTAATGGATGAATACTTATTTGAGTGCATTCAACTGTATCTACTATAGACTAACAAGTTTTCATTGCAGAACTTAAACTTTTTATCTATAAGAAATTATTCTCCCATCCCCTAAAAATGTTTAGCAATTTGTTCAGTCTCACACATGATTTCATAGTTTTGGTCCTCATAACAATGATAAATTAACTTCATCAAAAGCATTAACACAAGGCACTCTTTTTTTAACTTTGAGGCTTGTACTTTCATTCTTAGCGCATTTTATGTCATCAACTGTTTGTCAGCCATATATCTTTATCTATTTGTGACAAGTTGCCCACTGCTCTAAAGGTGAGAGCAAATGCTGGCAAGGATGTAGAGAAAGAGGAACACTCCTCCATTGTTGGTGGAATTGCAGACTGGTACAACCATTCTGGAAATCAGTCTGGAGGTTCCTCAGAAAATTGGACATTGAACTACCTGAGGACCCAGCTATACCTCTCTTAGGCATATACCCAAAAGATGCCCCAACATATAAAAAAGACACGTGATCCACTATGTTCATAGCAGCTATTTATAATAGCCAGAAGCTGTTGTGAAGTTAGGTATAATTATGATAGGTCTACCTTTGTATGTTACTTGGCATTTTTGCCACTTTTAATATTCTTTCATTGTTCTGTAGATTTTATAGTTTGAATATTATGAGAATTTTCTTTTCTGGTCCAATTGATTGGTGTTCTACAATCTGACTGTATGTTTATAGGTATCTCTTTCTTTAGGTTTGAGAAAGTTTTCTTCTAAGATTTTGTTGAGAATATTTTCTGGGCCTTAGATCTGAAACTTCATTTTTCTCTATTCCCATTATTCTTAGGATAGGTCTTTTCATGATATCCCTGCTTTCCTGATGATGTTTGTCAGAAATTTTTCAGCGCTAACATTTTTTTAACTGATGTATAAATTTCTTCTATTAGATTTTCTACACATGAGATTCTTCCATCTCCTTTTGCTGGTTATGCTTGCATCAGTTGTTCTTGTTCTCTTCCCTACGTATTCCATCTCCAAGATTTTTTCAGTTTGTGTTTCCTTTATTGCTTCTATTTCCACTTACAGGTCTTGCACAGTTTTACATATTTCCTTCATTTCTTTGATTATATTTTCTGGGGTGCCTTTAAAGGATGTATTTGTTTCCTCTTTAAAGAACTGTTTGATGGTATTTTCCCATATTTCTTTAAGGGATTTATTCCTTTCCTCTTAAAAGCCTCAATAATCTTTATTGGGTTTAAGTTCATTTTCTTGTGTTTTGGTTGGGATAGGCTATTCAGGACTTACTGTAGTGGGGTAGCTGTGCTTTGGACATGCCATATTGCTTTGACTCTTGATTGTGTTATTTTGAACACCTTTACCCATCTGGATGGTTTTGTTCCCTATATGTTCTTGATGTTAAGATATTGGGAGGAGTGTGAACTTGGGTGGTCTTTGTGTGGTAGGTCTATGATGATTATCCTTGGGCTGTACAGTTTAGGACCCTCAGGTCTGTTGAAGGTGGGGTAGATAGATATCAGGAGAATGAAAAGTCCATTAGGAATGGCAGGCTACTCTGGGCAGCTTGGCTTGGCCCAGAAGGCTCAGAAAACAGGGGATATGTGTTTGGGAAGGGAAGCCTACTTGTTTGATTCAGGAGTCTGATGGAGGTAGAGGAGAGATGTACCCCTGGGTTCAGGAGATCAGGGTTATTCCTTGGATAGCAGGCTGCTCAAAGCAGCTTGGCTTGGCCCAGAGGGCTCAACAAACATGAAAGATGTGTGTGTGTGTGTGTGTGTGTGTGTGTGTGTGTGTGTGTGTATGTGTGTGTGTGTGTGTGTGTATTGGGTGGTGCCAGGAATCTTATCGGTATGGTTCACGAGTCTAATGGATCTGCTTATATCTTAAATTCATTTTTGTAATCAATTAATGTTTTGTATTTTCTGCTTATAATGTTGAATTTCTATCACTTACTGATTGCGTACATACCTTTAAAACATGTATTTGTCAAATAGCCATATAACATTTACCATGTATATTTTATTTTTCTCATAATTTTAATTGTAGGTAATATCCCTTTTTATATTACTAACTACCACAAATAATTAAGATAAATAAATCCCTTTTCCTATGAATATAACCTCTTAACCATTTCCATGATAATCTAACCACATGAAATTTATGATGTAAGATCGTATTTTTTAGTTGTTTATTATTTATGGTTTTATAATTATATCTTAATTTGAAGTAATTATTAATTCTTTTTATTAGTTAATTTATTTACATTAAATCCTTTCTGGTCCCCCCCCCTCTCAGAGGTCAGAACCCCATCCCCTTCTCCTTTGAGAGAGTTGGGGCACACTGGGTATCCTGACCCTGGCATATCAAGTCAAAATAGGTTAGGATAACACACTCTCACTGAGGACAGACAAGAAAATTCTGTTGGGGAATCGATACCATAGTCAGGTTACAGCAGTAGAGAGAGTCTCCATTTGTTGGGAACCCATATGGAGTTTGAGTTGCATGTCTGATACATATGTGATGGGGGCCTTGTTTCACCCCATGTGTATCCTTTGGTTGGTAGCTCAGTCTCTGAAATTTCCAAGAAGTCCAGAATGGTTGACACTGTTGGTCCTCCTGCGGGATTCCATCCATTTCAAGGGCTTCAATCCTTCCCCAACTCTTCCATAAAGACCACAACCTCCATCAAAAGTTTGGCTATGCGTATCTTCTTCTGTTACAGTCTGCAGCTGAGTAGAGCCTTTTATTAGATAGTTATGCTAGGCTCCTATCAGCAAGCATAACAGAGTATTATTAATAATGGCAGGGACTTGTGTTTTTCCATGGGATGAGTTTCAAGTTGGGCCAGTTACTGGTTAGATATTCCTTCAGTCTCTGCTCCATCATTGTCCCTACATTTTCTTTGAACAGGACAACTTCAACCTCCATAGTTTGTGGGTTGCATACAGAAAATGTGGCTCATTTACAAAATGTAATACTTTTCAGCTATTAAAAACTAGGACATCATGAATTGGGGGGGTCAAAGGAATTCTAAAATATCAAACCGAGTATGGTAACCCAGACCCAAAAGGGCATGTATAATATGTACTCATTGATAAGTGTCTATTAGACATAAAGTATAGAATACCTATGATGTAACCCACAGGCCCAAAGAAGTTAAACAAGAAGGAAAACCCAATCAAGGATGGCTGAGTTACACTTAGAAGAGGAAAAAATAGTAATAGGCTGCAGAGAGAGGTTGGCAAGTAGATGGGACAGGGGATGGTGAAGGGAATGAGGGGCAGGACAGGTATGCAGACAGGACAGAGACCTAGAGTACCAGGAAAATGGATGGAAATCTGCAACTGCTGGAGATAAAGAGGTAAAGGGAATCTTTAGGAAGTTCTAGAGACCTGAGATAGGGGAGGATATCAGGAGTGAATGACAGTGACTTTAACCAAGATGCCTAACAGTGGGGACATTGAACTTGTGAAGGCTGCCTCCTATAGCCAGACAGGTCCCCCAGTTGAGGCATTATTATTTCTCTTTTTTTCAATTATTTTATTTATTTACATTCCAGTCGTCCCCCTATCAGGTTCCCCCTCAGAGAGTTTCTCATACCATTGTTCCCCCACCTTGGCTCCAAGAGGATGTTTCCCTCCTCTACCAGACCTCCCTTTCCCTGTAAACTCAAGTCTTTCCAGGATGGGGCACATCTTATCCAACTGATGTCAGAAGAGGAAGTACTCAGCCATATATGTGCTAGGGTTCTAGGAGCAGTCAAGGTATGCTGCCTGGTTGGTGCTTCATGCTCTGGAAGCTCTGTGGCATCCATATTAGTTGAGAATTATGGTTTTCCAATGGGGTCAGCTTCTCCTTTAGTTTCTTCAATCCTTCTCCTAATTCAGTCATAGCAGTTCCTGACTTCAGTCCAATGGTTGGGTATAAGTATCTGTGTTTGTCTTAGTCAGCTGCTGGTAGGGCCTCTTCAAGGACAGGTATGCTAGGGTCGGAAGCACAGCATAGCATCAGTAATCATGTCAGGTCTTGGAGCCTCCCCATGACAAGGATCCCAAGTCAGGCCAGTCATTGGCCCACATTTCCTTTAGTTTCTTCTCCATTTTTATAACTTCAGTTCATTTATACAAGAACAATTCTGGGTCATAAATTTTGACTGTGGTTTGGTAACCACATCCCTCCACTTGAAGGCTTGTCTATCTACTGGAGGTGAACTCGAGTTTTCTCTCCCCACTCTTGGACATTTTGGTTAAGCTCCTCCCAACTGAGTCTTGAGAATCTCTCACCTCCTGGATTTCCGGTATATTCTAAAGGGACCCCCCCACCTCCCATCCCCTGAGACTGCATATTTCCTTTCATCTTCCTGGCATTCTTGGCTTCTTTCCTGTCCCCTCCCCATGATCCTGATCCTCTCCTCCTTTTCCCCCTGTTCTTCCCTTCTCCCACCCAGCTACCTCCCTCCCTTTGCCTCCAATTTTTATTTTCTTCCCCCTCCTAAGTATGGTTAAAGCATCCTCACTTGGGCCATTCTACTTGTTAAACGTCTTATGATCTCTGGGATATATCTTAGATATTCTGAACTTTTTGGCTAATAGCCATTTTTCATTAAATATAAACCATGAATATATTTTGTGTCTGGGTTACCTCACTTAGTATATTTTCTTGTTCCATCCATTCACCTGCAAAATCTATGATGTCCTCATTTTTTAATACCTGCATAATGTTTCATTATATAAATGAACCACATTTTCTGCATCCATTCTTTGCTTAAGGTACATCTGGGTTGTTTCCTCCTTCTGGTTGTTACAAATAAAGTTGCTATGAACATAGTGGAGCACATATCCTTATGATATAATGGGGCCTCTTTTGGATATATGCCCAAGAGTGGGTCTTTAGGAGAACTATTTTCAATTAAAAGAATTGAGTATCTTTTCACTGATATTTAATGGTCTGAGCACTTTGGAAAAATCAGAATGAATCACAACACTCTAATTCTCAAGATTAGTAATATAACCACTGTATTTAAAATATGGACTTCTTGGCTATGCCTAACAGAATTAAAAGTCAGTGTTCCATGGTGCTATATTTTCATTATGCATCTGCTGTTCTCAGAGTGAGCAAGGAAGTACCTATGGGAATAGAACTGATGGCTCTCACGGTTTTGAGATGCTCAGATGATGACTCAGCTAAATTTTTCACAGCTTCAGAGAAAAAGAGTACATGTAAATCTCCATACAAATCACACTTGGGACAATTTGTGGAGAAAGGCTGGAACTAGTGTGAAATATGTTCCACAATGCCATGCCTTGAACAGGGGATTCATTAGATTTTTTGTAAATGCTGAAAATTACATTATCAATACTGTCATGAATATTTAGGCACAAATGAACAAAATAAAGCACAGGTACATTAATTTTCTGAAACTAAAATCAAATAGTAGCTAGTACAAATGACAGAATTTAACAGCTGTTTAATTGCAGTTTTCTTTAAAAAATTAGTCTTTCGATAAAATAGCAGCACAATAGCTTTTATCTGTTTCATGAATTGATATTTGATTGCATAGAAAATTTCTCCTATGTGAGAGTAAAATGTAAAAATTGTCATCTTATATAATTTTTTCATATGCTAAAATTAGAAAAATGATATGTTTATTTTATAGGTGTTCCTTATCAACATATAAGGATTTGTACATATAAGTTGATTTGATTTACTAGTTGTTATATATCATATTACATTGTCTTTCTGTATTTTAATTTACACAAAGATGGGGAAGCATATTTCAAAATGGATTTAAGGAAACATGATTCTTTAAGTGAAATTATATTAAATAGTTACAGGAAAATGGAATAAACTTATTTAAATGATACATATGTATACAATGATAGATGGCAGACAGACCTTGTTGTCTCCAAGATTTCCAACAAAGTTTGGCTCCAACTGGGCCAAAATATTTTACATGCCACATGCATAAGATTTTAAGGCACAAAGTTTTACCACAAAGATAGTACTCTTCATAAATTGCCTCAATTCCAAAAATTGTGATTTTTAAGAGGTTCTTCTTATGCCTAATTGAGTCTACATATTTCTGAAGAAAAAATCAGACTCTGGATTCTTCTTTCATTCAAATGGGGAACTATCTCTAAACAGTCCTGATTAGGAGTGTAAAGGGAAGAGAGAGGAAGGGAAAGAAAGAGAGTGAGAAAGTGAGAGAGGAAGAGATATAAAGAGAGAAAGGAAGAGAGTAAAAAGAAGAGAAGGGGAGAGGAGAGAGGAAGCAAAACAGCAATGAGCTTATGTTTTTGTTTCCCACTATGTTAATAATAGCAGAATGCATTTTCTAGGTCCATGATAAATTTATAAAATGCATATTTTACTAGACAATTTTGATTGCTTTTTTATAAACTCCCTAAATTAGTGGATAAAAAATAGAATGGAGAAGAAATATCTTGATCATAATAATACTAGTTGATAGCAATTCACAAACACTTATTCAAATAGATTCTGCTTGAAAATTTAATTCAAATCACCTTAGTTGCAAGTATTTCACATAGATTGAAAACTGAATGAAGAATAGCTATAAAGAAAAGATAATGAAAAATGCTCACAAAGAAATCTATCATGGGAACTTAAAGTATTAATGAATATTATATAAAAGAGGCTAAACAGTTTGGCTTTAATTTCTCACTTTGCCTACTCAATTGAGAAGGTTATGGATCACCAAAAGAATTTGTTCATTGCACTATTTAGAGGAATTGCTTCTCTGGGGTTCAGCAGACTGTACATATTAATTTGCTTCCACATAATTTCAGGCATATTAAATTCTAAGGAAGTCCTGAGAGCTGCAAGAAACACTTTAGTCATGTTCACTGTGTTTTTGAATATTAAATGTGGGGGAAAGTGGGGGTGCTTATCAAGTCGATCTGTCATAGGTGCAATATCTAGTATTCTAATTTAAGACAAAATATTACAACAGTACAGTTTATTATGCAGCTTACTCTCCACCTGAATTGTAGGGATCACCTTTGAAGATTAAGGTGCTTCGGTTCTCTAATGGAATATCAAGGTCCTGGTGTCCAAAAAAGCATGACACATAGTCACAAACTGTATTTAGAAGCAGTTTTAAAGCTTATACCTTAACACTTTGGAGGATAGGATAGGAGAAGAACAAATGCAAGGCTATTATGATCAGAAGCCAGGAAAACAAGAGGCTCCCTGGACCCAACAGAGATGTCCTTGGCTGAAATACACAAAAAAGGAGAGGGAGAACCTGTAGAGACCATATCCAGAGGTTAGGCACAGCCCCCAATTGAGGGATGGGGTCACCTACCCATCTCAAAAATATTAACCCAAAATTGCTCCTTTTTAAAGGAAATACAAGGAACAAGAGAAGAGCAGAGACTGAAGGAAAGGCCAGCCAGAGACGGTCATACCTAGGGATCCATCCCATCTGCAGACAACAAACACAGACACTATTGCTGATGTCAAGAAGCACGTGATGACAGGAGCCTGATATAGCTGTCCCCTGAGAGGCTGTGCCTGATCCTGACCAATACAGATGAGAATACTAGTAGCCAACCATAGGACTGAGCACAATGACCTCAATGCAGGAGTTAGGGGAAGAACTAATGGAGCTGAAGGAGTTTGAAACTGCATAGGAAGAGCAATAATATCATCCAACCAGATCCCCCACAGCTCCCAGGGACTAAACCACCATCCAAAGAGTATATATGGAGTGTCCCATGGCTCCAGCTGCAGAGGATTGCCTTATCTGGCATCAATGAGAAGGGAGGCACCTGTTCCTGTGGAGGCTCGATGCCTCAGTGCAGGGGAATTCTAGGCAGGAGTGGATGGGCACTCTCATAGAAGTGGGGGGAAGGGAAATGCAATAAGGGGTTTGCAAGGGAAAACCAGGAAGGGGGATAACATTTGAAATGAACATGAATAAAATAACCAATAGAAAACATAAATCATTTTTTCAGCCACAGAGAATAATAGATTAGCATATACATGGTATGTTTATATTTTACCACATGCAAAAATAGGTATTGGATTACAGATGAATATAATGGTTATGATAATGTGTCTGTTACTGAGAGTGTTGCTACTTGACTCAGAACCTGATTGTCTTTTCCTTTCTTCTCAGCAGAAAGACAAATGCTGTCACCACTCCCCTTAACGCTAAACTAACCTCTATTAATTGTGGGAATTCTGACTTTCTGATATTGAAGTCTGTTGACTCTTTCAATTGATTTGATTATATACTTGGAAAGTCTTTTTACTTTTTTTAATCTGTTTATTTACATTTCAAATGTAATTCCCTTTCCTGGTTTCCTGTCCATAAGCCCCCTATGCCTTTTCTCTCCACCATAAGGGTGTTCCCCTCTATCCATACCCTTTTCCCCCACACTGACATTCCCCTGCACCGGGAGTTCAACCTTGGTAATATCAAGGCCTTCCCTTTCCACTGGTGCCCCAACAAGACTATTTTCTACTACATATGCAGTTGGACCCCTGGGTCAGTTCATGTATAGTCTTTGTATAGTAGTGGATTAGTCAATGGAAGCTCTGGTTGGCAAGCACCATCAGCTCTTTCAATCCTTCCTCTAATTCACCCGAAGTGGGTCCCATTCTCAGTTCAGTGGTTTGTTGCTAATATTCACCTCTGTATTTGACGTGCTCTTTTTGTGTATCTCAGGAGAGATCTAAATCTGGTCCCTTTCATCATGTGCTTTTTAGCTTCATCAATCTTATCTAGTTTTGGTGGCCCCATATATATGGGCCACAGTTGGGGCAGGCTCTGAAAGTCTGTTCTTTCAGTCTCTGATATAAGTTTTGCCTCAATATCCTCTCCTGTGGCTATTTTTCTTCCCCCTTTTAAGGAGTTGAAACATGTGCATTTTGGTCATCCTTCTTTAGCTTCCTGTGACCCAGGATTGCTTCTTGGGTAATTCGAGCTTTTGGGCTAATATCCGCTTATCAATGAGTGTATACCATGTGTGTTTTTCTGAGATTAGGTTACCTCACTCAGCATGATATTTTATAGTTCACTCCACTTGCCTAAATTTCTTGAAGTCATTGTTTTTGATTGCTGAGTTACTATAATGGCAGTACACCATTGTATAGATGTACCAATATTTTTTAATCCATTCCTCTGTTGAAGGGCATCTGGGCTCTTACTAGTTTCTGGCTACTATAAATAGGGCTTCTATGAACATAGTGGAGCATGTGTGTTTGTTGCATGTTGGAGCATCTTTTGGGTATATGCCCAGGAGAGGTATAGCTGGGTTCTCAGGTAGTGAAATGTTCAATTTTGTGAGGAACCTCTAGACTCATTTCCAGAGTGGTTGTACCAGATTGCAGTCCCAACAACAATGGAGGAGTGTTCTTCTTTGTCCACATCCTCGCCAGCATCTGCTGTTACTTGAGTTTTTGATCTTAGCCATTCTGACTGGTGTAAGGTGGAATCTCAGGGTTGTTTTGATTTGCACTTCCCTGCTGGCTAAGGATGTTGAACATTTCTTTAGATGCTTCTTGGCCATTCAATATTCCTCAGCTGAGAACTTTTTGTTTAGCTTTGTATCCCATTTTTAATAGGGTTATTTGGCTCTCTAGAATCTAACTTCTTGAGGTCTTCGTAAATTTTCAATATTAGCCATGTATCAGATGTAGGATGGGTAAAGATCTTTTCCCAATCTGTTGGTTGCCATTTTGTCCTAAAGACAGTGCCCTTTGCCTTAAAGAAGCTTTGCCATTTTATGAGGTCTCATTTGTTAATTCTTGATCTTAGAGCATAAGCTATTGGTGTTTTGTTCAGGAAATTGTCTACACTGCCCATGTGTTCGAGACTCCTCTCTACTTTTTCTTGTATTAGTTTGAGTGTATCTAGTTTGATGTGGAATTCCATGATCCACTTGGACTTAAGCTTTCTACACACTGATAAGAAAAGATCGATTTGCAGTATTCTACATGCTGACCTTCAGTTGAACCAGCACCATTTGTTGAAAATGCTCTCCTTTTTCCATTGGATGGTTTTAGTTCCATTATCAGAGATCAAGTGACCGAAGGTGTGTGGATTCATTTCTGGATCTTCAATTCTGTTCCACTGATCTATCTGCCTGTCTCTGTACCAATGCCATACAGTTTTTAGGACTATTGCTCTGTAATACTGCTTGAGGTCAGGGTTGGTGATTCCCCCAGAAGTTCTTTTATTGTTTAGTATAGTTTTCACTATGATGGGTTTTTTTGTTATTCCAAATGAATTTGCAAATGCTCTTTCTATGTCTATAGAAAATTGAGTAGGAATTTTGATAGGGATTGCATTGAATTTGTAGATTGCTTTTGGCATAATGGCCATTTTTATAATATTAGTTTTGCCAACCCATGAGCATAGATCTTTCCATCTTGTGAGATCTTCTTCAATTTCTTTCTTCAGAGACTTGAAGTTCTTGTCATACAAATCTTTCACTTGCTTGGTTAAAGTCACACCAAGATATTTTATATTATTTGGGACTGTTGTGAAGAGTGTCATCTCCCTAATTTCTTTCTCAGTCTGTTTATCCTTTGAGTAGAGGAAGGCTACTGATTTGTTTGAGTTAATTTTATACCCCGACAATTTGCTGAATTTGTTTATCAGGTAAGTAGTTCTCTGGTGGACCTTTTGGGGTCATTAAGTACACTATCATATCATCTCCAATTTTGACTACTTCCCTTCCAATTTGGATTGCTTTGACTTTCTTTCATTCTCTGATTCCTCTGGCTATAACTTTGAGATCTATATTGAATAAGTAGGGAAAGAGTGGGCAGACTTGTCTAGTCCCTGATTTTAGTGGGTTGCTTCAAGTTTCTCTCCATTTACATTGATGTTGGCTACTGGTTTGCTGCATACTGCTTTTACTATGTTTATGTATGGGCCTTGAATTCCTGATTTTCCATGACTTTTTATCATGAAGGGGTGTTGAATTTTGTCAAATGCTTTCTCAGCATCTAATGAAATGATCATGTGGTTTTTATCTTTGAGTTTGTTTATATAGTGCATTACATTGATGGATTTCTGTACATTAAATGATCCCTGCATCCCTCGCATGAAGCCTACCTGATCATGATGGATGATTGTTTTGATGTGTGCTTTGATTTAGTTTGCAAGAATTTTATTGAGTATTTTTGTGTCAATATTCATAAGGGAAATTGGTCTGAAGTTCCCTTTGTTGGGTCTTTGTATGGTTTATCTATAAGATTAATTTTGGCTTCATAGAAGGAATTTGGTAGTGTTCCATGGTTTCTATTTTGTGGAATAGTTTGGACCGTATTGTTATGAGGTCTTCTATGAAGGTCTGATAGAATTCTACACTAAACCCACTTGGTCCTGGGCTTTTTGGTTGGAAGACTTTTAATGACTGCTTCTATTTCTTTAGAAGGTATGGGGTTGTTTAGATGGTTTATTTGTTCCTGATTTAATTTTGGCACCTAGTATCTGCTTAGAAAATTGTCCATTTCCTCCAGATTTTCCAGTTTTGTTGAACATAGGCTTTTGTAGTAGGATCTCATGATTTTTGAACGTCCTCAGATTCTGTTGTTATGTCTATCTTTTCATTTTAGATTTTCTTAATTTGGACTCTGTGACCACTGGTTAGTGTGGCTAAGGGTTTATCTATCTTGTTGATTTTCTCAAAGAACTAGTTCCTGGTTTCATTGATTCTTTGTACAGTGCTTTTGGTTTCTACTTCGTTGATTTTGGCCCTGAGTGTGATTATTTCCTGCCTTCCACTACTCTTGGGTGTGTTTCTTTTTGTTCTAGAGTTTTTAGGTGTGCTGTCAAACTGCTTATGTATGTTCTCTCCTGTTTCTTTTCGCAGGCACTCTGAGCTATGTGTTTTCCTCTTAGCACTGCTTTCATTGTGTCCCATAAGTTTGGGTGTGTTGTGTCTTCATTTTCATTAAATTCTAAGAAGTCTTTAATTTCTTTCTTTATTTCTTCCTTGACCAATTTGGCATTGAGTAGAGCATTGTCCAACTTCCATGCATATGTGCGCTTTCTGTCATTATTGGTTTTATTGAAGAGAAGCCTTAGTCCGTGGGGATCTGATAGGATGCATGGGATTATTTCTTTCTTATCTGTGAGGCTGGTTTTGTGACTGATTATATGGTCAATTTTAGAGAAGGTACCATGAGGTGCTCAGAAGAAGGTATATCCTTTTGTTCTAGGGTGGAATGTTCTATAATTATCTGTTAGATTCATTTGATTCATAATTTCTGTTAGTTTCTCTATGTCTCTGTTCAATTTCTGTTTCCATGTTCTGTCAATTGATGAAAATAGGGTGTTGAAATCTCCTATTATTATTGTGTGAGGTGCAATGTGTGATTTGAGCTTTAGTAAGGTCTCTTTTATGAATGTAGGTGCCCTTGCATTTGAAGTATGGATATTTAGGATTGACAGTTCATCTTGGTGGATTTTTCCTTTGATGAATATGATGTATCCTTCTTTATATTTTTAATGACTTTTGGTTGAAAGTCAATTTTAATCAATATTAGAATGACAACTCCATCTTGTTTCTGCAGACCATTTGTTTGGAAAGTTGTTTTCCAGTCTTTTACTCTGAGTTAGTTTCTGTTTTGTCTCTGAGGTGTGTTTCCTGTATGCAGCAAAATGCTGGAACCTCTTTATGTATCCAATCTGTTAGTCTATGTCTTTTTATTGGGGAATTGAGTCTGCCGATGTTGAGAGATATTAAGGAATAGAGATTGTCACTTCTTGTTATTTTCAATGTTAGAAGTGGAATTATGGTTGTGTGTCCCTTTGGTTTCATTGTAAGGAGATTACATTCTTGCTTTTTGTATGGTGTGGTTTCTTTCCTTGTGTTGGAGTTTTCCATCTATTATCCTTTGTTGGACTGTCTTTGTAGAAAGATATGGTGTGAATTTAGTTTTGTTATAGAACATTTTGGTTTCTCCATCTATGGTAATTGAGAGTTTTGCTGGATATAGTAGCTTGGGCTGGCATTTGTGTTCTCTTAGGCTCTGTATGACATCTGCTCAGGTTCTTCTGGCTTTTATAGTCTCTGATGCGAAGTCTAATGTAATTCTTATAGGTCTGCCTTTATATATCACTTGACCTTTTTTCCTTACTGCTTTTAATATTCTTTCTTTGTTTTGTGCATTAGGTGTTTTGACTATTATGTGATGGGAGGAATTTCTCTTCTGGTCCAATCTATTTGGAGTTCTGTAGGCTTCTTGTATGTTTATGGGCATCTCTTTCTTTAGGTTAGAGATGTTTTCTTCTATAATTTTGTTGAATATATTTACTGGCCCTTTAAGTTGTGCATTTTCATTCTCTTCTATACCTATTATCGTTAGGTTTGATCTCCTTGTGCTCTGGACTTCCAGGATGTTTTAGGCTAGGAGCTTTTTCCGTTTTACTTTATCTTTGACAGTGGTGTTGATGTTTTCTATGGTAACTTCTGCCCCTCAGATTCTCTCTTCTATCTCTTGTATTCTGCTGGTGATCTATGACTACTGGTCTCTTCCTTAGGTTTTCTATCTCCAGGACTATTTCCCTTCCTGTTTTCTTTATTGTTTCTATCTATTTACATTTTTAAATCCTGGATGGTTTTGTTCAATTCCTTCACCTGTTTGGTTGTTTTTTCCTGTAATTCTGTCAGGGATTTTCTTCTTTCAGGGCTTCTACTTGTTTACGTGTGTTGCCCTGCATTTCTTTAAGGGAGTTATTTATGTCCTTCTTAAAGGCCTCCATCATTATCATAAACTGTGATTTTAAATCTAAATCTTGCTTTTCTGATTGTTTGGATATCTAGTATTTTCTTTGGTGGGAGGACTGGGCTCTAATGATGCCAAGTAGTCTTGGTTTCTGTTGCTTAGTTTCCTGTGCTTTCCTCTCACCATCAGATTGTCTCTGGTGTTAGTTTGTCTTGCTGTTTCTGACAGTGGTTTGACCCTCCTGTAGGCCTCTGTGTCAGCACTCATACAGAATTGTTTTTTTTTCAGCCATTTCTGGGAACACTTGCCCTGCTCTCAGGTATATAGGTGCTCACGGTGACAGTTTTTCAGCTGTTGGTGAAGGCAGGAATCATATGGGTCCTGTGCCTGACTGTTCTTATGTCCTTGCACCCAGGGGTCACAGCTGGCTGATTCCATCTTGGGTTGGGAATGTGGGCAGAGGGTAGTCTCCTCTGATTTCTCAGGAGTGTCTGCACTTCTGAGGGTCAAGATCTCTCCCACACAGGATTTGGGTACAGGTTGTTTGACCAGTTCAGTTCAGGTTAATTCTGGACACAGGTACTGGCTAGTGACTGTTCCTATATTCCTGTGTCTAGAGGCACTATGCAGTTTCCTGTTGGACAAGGGATGTGGGCAGAGGTGGACAGAAGTGACAGTCTGTCCTGGAGCCCCAGGATTGTCTGTACTTCTGGGTGTTCAGCTCTCTTCCTCATGGGATTTGGGTGCAGTGAACTCGTACTTGGATATTCTACACATTGATGATTTCCCTGAAAAACTTTTGTGTGTCCTAAAAAAAAAAAAAAAGAAAGAAAAAGAAAAACCCTTTCATGGCCATGCCCTAGTCTCACCTCTTTCCCCTTTCCTGTGTGCTGCACTAGTGAGGTTCTATTGATCCTTTCCTCAATTCCATCACAAATGAAACAATGATTTACAAGTAGACAAAGCTAAACAGTGTCATATCAAAATCAAGTAGAAGACAGAAAGACAGACAGAATCAGTAATTTTGAATATATAAAGTTGATTTATACCACCACTATTTTTGATACCCTAAAAGTGTCTCCAAACTTTGATAATTTCCCTAGATCATCTGAGTATTGCTTTCCACATCTGCAAAATGGGAATGCTAAGCCCCTCATTGCATATAACACAGTACTCTTAGGAGTATCGAGTTATTATTGAAAGTTCTCTGCATCCCCTAAGTACTGTAGAACATTGAGAAAGATATTAAGTGAATCATTTGTGGAATAGAAAAGAGAAACCTCATCTCTCATTATCTCTTTATAGCATATAAACAGATATTTTTAGAGATGATGAAATCTTTATTTGTATCACCAGTAGTTTCATTTCATAATATTCATGATCAAATACTTTGCAAGATAATTTTGAAATGAATATTATAGGCTAAATATATTTTGAGTGATAAGATTTTGGAACATTAACTTTTTATTGCAAGTTCTATCATTTTTTTTCATGCTCTACATATCTATACGTATCTACCTGCATTAAAGTAAGTTTCTCAAATATTAAATCATAAGTGTTAGTAGAACTGTCTTAAATTAAGTTTTCAAACTTTAAAGGTAAATTAGGACAGATAAAACCAGTACTGATTCCACATTTTTTGTTTTGTATTTCTTCTTTTTATTGGATATTTTTGTTCACATTTCAAATGTTATCCCCTTTCCTTTTTTTGTTCATAAACCTCTTATCTCCTCCTTCCTCACTCTCCTCCTTCTTCTATGAGCGTGTTCCCCCACCCACCCTCCAACCCCTTCCTGCCTCCCTGCCCTGACATTCCCCTACAATGGGGGATTGAACCTTGGCAGGACCAAGGGCTTCTCCTCCCATTGGTGCCCAATAAGGCCATCCTCTGCTACATATGCAGCTGGAGCCATGGGTCCGATTCCACATTTTTTAAATGACTAGCTATGAAAGATTAAACAACAGCAACAACAACAACAACAACAACAACAACAACAGGACACTGAATATCCCCCGGTCTTGTTGTATTTTTATCTACTATTGGAATTCATAGAAATATACTTTTTTAAATTTAGGTGACATATTAATTTGTACTTGCTTTGTTTGAACTTAATATTAAAAGGTAATAGAGTTTAACAATTTGTTTTATGCATAAAATCTGTAATTTTTTATGCTGATACTTACAAATATTATGGCCAGAGAGTATGGTAATCTATGTTAGAAATAATACTCAGTAATAAAACTAATATGGTTGTCCAATGAAGATAATGTACCCTAGTATCCATAAGATCAAACCTTCAGAGCTTTTGTTAGTAAACATAAGTATAGAAACTATACCCAGCAGAATGGTGAATTGCTAGATGAGTAGAAATGCTACTGGCTTTCAGATGTCTTTGCCTGCTTCAGAGATCTGAATTCCTAGTCTAACAGTGGTGAACTGCCTGTGCAGCTCAAGTTGGCATTGGACTCAGAGTCTTCCCGGGACTGCATTCCAAGTGCTGATATCATGTAACATCCTTTTAAATCTGAAGCCCTGCTTAGGAAAGAGCATAGAACTTTACTAAGCCTTGAACATTTAATTGTGAATGCCTGTGAAGTATTTTCATCTTTAATGTTCAATTACCAAGTTTGCTATAAAGGAG
The DNA here is from genome assembly GCF_011064425.1 of Rattus rattus. Taxonomy (NCBI): domain Eukaryota; kingdom Metazoa; phylum Chordata; class Mammalia; order Rodentia; family Muridae; genus Rattus; species Rattus rattus. Next base: position 9,346,298 of record NC_046170.1, on the reverse strand, counting down.
TAATGGAATTATCCTATAACATTCTGAGGACCTGATTAAATAAGGTATGCCAGTTTCAAAAATAAGATCATGACATATGAGCTCTCAATACATATGCCTTAGGTTGGTGTGACCTTTTGGTTGCTAACTAGGCTGAAGACCTCTATGAACACTTAGTTTGGGAAAACTCTACTGGGGACAGAGAGTGAGTAATGAGAAAGTGTGAGTAGGGAAGAGATGAACCACTATGCTGGGCCACTGTGAAGCTAGGTAATGCTTCTGTCAATGTAGACACATTGACACATTGTAAAGGCTGTTGAGGAGCAATGAGAGTGAGAAGCCAACTTCACAGTCATCCTCCTGCTAGTCCGAAGTTGTTTATAGTCACTACATGGCATCAATCCTCCTTCTCTTTTCAGTCACTTGAGAGCTTTCTCAGCATCCTGTGCTTCCATTTTAGTGAGTGATGTGAATTCTGAATGGTGGGTACATGTCTAATAGTCCAGGTTGCAGAGGCCTTGAGGCTGCACTCCTGGTTTAGCCAAGATGCATAGGTGCAAAGCTGTCTGTCTACTTAAGAATAACAGTGCAATACAAAGGGTGTCAGGTATGAACACATTTAGACACCATTCAAATAATAAGTTACATACCTATCAGCATTCCCCTTTATTTCAGTGAAACTCTCTATGATTAGGCCAGCCTGATGAACTTATGGAGAAACTCACTGATATTTTCTGTCTTTATTTCTTTTAAAACGTGATATAACTCAAAACATCAGGCAGCAAAGGAACCTATTCCTTGTGGGCAAGAGGCAAGAGATTATTTAAAACTGAAGAAATAGCCTTAAATACTAAAATTAGGAAAGGATATATGGGTTTTCTGTGAATTATTGCTTGCCTTTGTGGAAAGATGTTCATACTTAAACTGTCTCTGTAAATTAAGTAAGGTAGTTAAGCAATGCAGTTTTGAAAAGAGTGAATATCCACATCTGTTATACAACTGACCTGCTTGGAACTGTGGAAGATACTTCAATGTAAGTGGGGAAAGAATCACTGATGACTACAGCTCCATTATAACTAGGACAGGTTCATGGACTTCTATCTACACAAAGAACCAAAACCTGAAAGTGTGTGGTATTCTTGCCATCAGCAAAGACAAACCATTCATTCACATCAAAGTTTTAAAGAAAATGGCTGTCCACGTTTCCAAATGAATTGATATAGTTAGGAGCCATATCTGGAACATATATGGTTCCAGAAAAAAAAAGACGAAGGAAATGTAGGTTAAATTTTTGTTTTGTTGTTTTGTTTTTGACAGCAGTTAACCATGACTCTTGGCCTTTATATTTAATTAACATGGCTAAAAACTTTAATGCAAGTGACACTTTCACACGAGCTTATCACTATACTCAATAATTAAGAGAAGGAACACAGGTCATCATTGGTAACATCAGATTATTGCCCTCTTGTTCATTGTGAAAGATTTATGTGATATTTTAGGTTGGGATTTATGAAGTACACACCCAAGTTTAGGTATTATAGTCTTTCAGTATAAACTCTGCTTTCAAAATTTAAACTTGAAAATTTGGAAAGCAACTCAGGACAGTATTGAGCCCATAGAATTTTGAACAGAAATGCTCCACAAAAAAATCCATATACACATTGTGTCTCTTTACAGAGTGATAATGAATAAAATAGCAGAAATGGCTTAAGTGTTCAGAGGTTTTCCAGGACATTAGCATAATGCCAGTGCTTCAGAGATGTCAACTTCTTATGATTACATGTTAGAGATATTTAACTGCATGGCCATTAAAAGACCCATAAATCTCTGCTCTAAGTATTTAAGTTAGAAGAAATTATAATACCACTTTTAAGTAACACAGAGAGGTTACTGCCTTTACATTCACATGATGCTGTATGTGAAACCTCTACCTGTATTTATTCTCCCTCATATGATATTTTAATATTCTCAGAAGGAAAATGGAATAGAAATTGGAGAAATTCTCACTTGAGTTTTTTTTTTTGTTCGTTTTTGTTTTTAAAGGGAAGAATAATTTTAAAAGAACATTCCCTTTATCTGGAAAAGAAATAAATGATCTCAGGTTAGCAAAAGTAAAAGCCATATTGAAAATGTCATTGGTAGAAATAAAACAAAGAGACAAGGAAATATAAACAAACTAAATCCATTCCCAATGGCGGACTAATTTTGAAACAGATGGCCTAATTAGAGACTGAAAGAACAAGAGAAAAACAAGTGCCAAAGGGGAAATAAGATGCTTTACATCTGGATTGAAAAAAAAAAGAAAAGAAAGGAATTGTATTAAAAAGATAACAACCATTGCTTTGATGGCTTTGCACAGTCACCTTACAGAAATCTGAACATGGAAATGCAAATTACACAAGGTGTTTCCATTATTCCACTGAGCCATACAGGACCTGAAACTGTGGGTTGATGAGCTTTCTTGCCACCCAGCTTTTAAATTCTCTCTTTTTAAAACTGGAATGACATTTTTCAAAGGTCATGTTGGCTAGAAACAAAACTTGTGAGCACCTAGATGCCCATGCTATCACAGGCACATGAAATGTCCATATGGCCTTTATAAGTTAGCAATGCTCTTTAAAGACTGATACAGGTAACAAAAGAAAAAGAAAACAACAAAAAGAAGTGTATGTGTGTGTTTGTTTCTGTTTTGTTCTGTTTTGTCAGCAGACATGAACTAAAATATTTTGAATTGGAAGTCAGTGGATTGTAACTGCCTGAAAAGATATAAAACGGTGTGTGTGAGAGGGATGAGGTATTAGGGAGAATTCTTATCAAAAGTGCCCAATAAACTAGAATTGTGGGATGTTATGAAAGCACTGCCATGTGACTGTGGAACTTCTTTCCGTGGATAGGGAGAACACAGATGTCTACAATGATCCTGTTAGGGTCTGTGAATCACTGAAGAATGATACTCCCAGACTCAAATAATATGCGAAAGCAAAGACCATGTATTCCTGCATGCAGGGCCCCAATTCATTTGGGATGAAAGGACACCGACTGAATTTGAGATTCAGTGTTAAAGCCAAAAAGAAGATTAGGGACAGGAAGCTGATTTATATCTTGATGGGTGTGTTCTATGTCTGTGACTCTGGGTGATGCTATGATTGGTTAGGGGCTTCAAACATACTTGACTAAATATTCTTGCTTCATGCCAAGTAGGAGTAGCTGTTGACTTCTCAGCTGGACTGGGGTACCACTTGACCTAACCCTATGGTTGTTCCAGTAACTTACTTGCACAGTCCTAGGAAGTCGAAACTCAGGCCTGGTCTCCTGAAGTGGTAGTTTGCAGTTTGTAGTGGAGTCAGCCTGGCTCTGGCCAATTCACTCCTTTCATTCCTCACTAAAGTAAGGACCCATCTTGGATCCTTGAGACATTTTGACAGACTGATGGGATTGTCTGAGAATCATTTGTGGAACACTGGAAATGCATTCCTTGATAAACCTAAATGAAGCATTACCTATATAGGATCTACATGTCAGATATAGTAAAATGGTGAAGGGGCCAGTTATGGCTGAGATAAGGGGGGTCAACCAATTAAAGAGGGATGTGGAGTAGCCCTCCATTGTTCTTGAGGTGATTTGTCTGGAGCTCTCTCTACACAGGACCTCAGCTTCTAGGTCATTTCTTTTCTAGCAGGCATTCGGTGGAAGTGATTTATCCACTTTCAGAACCCATTCACATTTACAACCTTGGGAATCATCAAGTTTGTAGTGTGAGGTAGCTTCTATTGAGGCTCTAGAACCTTATGGTGATATCTCTTGACCCAGATGTTGTCAGCAGCTCAAAGCAATGGGGGTTAGGGAGAGGAGCAGATTCATAAATCTAGCGAATGGTAGGCCAGAGCTGCTCTGGACCCTTAGAGAACTTCCAGAAATTCCAAATTTGTAATGGTCATATTCAGCAAGAATATCAGATTGGAGATTAGGTAACATGGGGGGGGGGCTCCGATATAGCATCTCCAAGGGTAAGACCAAAAGCGTTATATAAGGGATAATGTAGGAGAGACACCCAGTCACTACCAGTTTCAAAGGTTAATTTGGTCAGGGCCTCTTTCAGAGTCCAATTTAGTCTCTCTCCCTGACCTGAACATTTGGGTCTATAGAAACAGTGTAAGTTTCAATTAGTCCCCAAGCTCTGAACTAATGATTGGGTTACCTGAGAGACCTATGTTGGTCCATTGTCTGACCCAAACAGGGTGGGTAGGACACATCTTGGTATGATTTCTTCCAAAATCGTCTTTGTCACAACACTGGCAGTCTGCTTCTTTATCAGGTAGGTTTCTAACCATCCTAAAAAGGTATCTGTAAAGACCAACAGATATTCTTACCCATACTTCCTGGTTTTACCTCTATGTAGTATATTTCCCGTTGGCTCCAGTCTGTTGGCCTCTGATTCTAGTTCCTGTTGTTTCTTGACCAGGACTGGAAGGATTCACAGTCTGGCAGGTCGAGCAATTTGAGATTGCCTGGTCAACCAAGTGTCCTGCTGAGCACTTCATTCAGCTTTTGGTATCCCAGAGGTGAGGCTTGGGATTTGGTAAATAAAGCTGTCTGGTGAATTCCGTGGAGAGAGTGTTTTGACCTTCATTGGTATGCAACCATCCATCTTTCTGTAGATACCTTTTCATTTAGCCTGAGTCTTTTTGTCCTCTGAAATGGGACAGCTAGGGGTGTAGAGGGTGGCAAGGCTACCAGAATGTGAGCATTAGAAGCCATGAAGGATTCCTTGGGAACCTTATCAGTCATCATCTTTCCCCTGATTGTCTCCATGGGTCCATTTTGATGCCCTGGGCAACAGGCTATAGCCACCTTGAGGGGGAGCCATAATTCCTCCAGTAGAGCCAATATCTCTTCTTTATTTTTGTTTCCCTTCTGCCGTCAATAATCCCCTCCCTTGGTATACGGACCCAGGCATATGTGCCATGGCAAAGGCATGCCTGCTATAAATGTAGATGTTCACTATGACCCCTTCTGCCAACTTCAGAGCCTTGGTCAAGGCTATCAGGACAGTTTTTGGGGTCTATGTTCCTAGTGGCATACCAGATGACCAAACAACAGTGTCCCATACCAAATCCACTACTGCTGTGCCCAAATTCCTTGTTCCATTATGAATGAAACTGTGAAGTAAATGTGTTAAACATCTGGCCAGTGTATATCAGTCACATCCAGTCTAATGTTCTGTACCTGGCCCAAAGCTATGGAACAGTCATATGGACTATCTGAGGGCAGGTCAAGTAGCAGCGTTGTAGGGTTCAGGGCAGATGCTTATGATAGGGGGTGGGGGTTTAACACATATTAGATGTGTTATGCCTGGCATTGGACATCCAGTGTCTGGACAGCTTCTTCAGGGTTCCCTTAATAGCATGAAGGGTGGTGATAATGAGTTCCTACCCCATTGTTATCTTGTCGGCATCCTTAACCAGAAGGGCTATGGCAATTATAATCATTAGACAGGCTCGCCATTCTTGAGCCACTTCTTAGTTAAGAAAACAACAGGTCTTTTCCATTGTCCTAAGGTTTGAGTAAGCACTCTCTTTGCTATGCCTTTTCTTTTTTCCACACATAGGTGGAAGGGTTTGTGATTGTCCTGGAAGGCCAGGGTCAATGCCTCTCATAAGGCCTTCATTAAAATTTTAAAGACCATGTTCATTCCAGTTGTCCATTATAGTTTGTCTTCTTGCCCCTTAATATCCTCATGTAACGTTCAAAATATTTCTGCAAATCCTGGCACCCAGAGTCTACAAAACCTGGCAAATTCCAAAAATTCCGATCCTTGCCTTCTAGTAGATGGGACTAGGATCCTGATGATGGTGTGTTTCTAGGCATCTGAAAACACAGTATCACCTGCTTGTGTATATACCCCAGATAGGTGACCTCAGGTTGACATAGGTAGGGCTTTTGAGCAGAGTGTAGTAGCCTAGTTGATTCAGTCCTTGTAGCAGGTCCTATGTTGCTTCTTGGCAGGTCTTCATATCTGGGGCAGCTATCAGGAGGTTATCTACACATTGGAGTAGAATTATTTGAGTTGGGCCCTCTGGTATTTACCCAAGTACTGGCACCGTGCCTCCTTGAAGGTGGTAGAAGAGTTCTTGAATCCCTCAAGCAGGCATGATCAAGTCAACTGTGAGTTAGACTACCTTTCTCAGTTCTCTTCCTCTTTTCAGAGCCATGTTTCCCAGTTCCCTGTTGTCCTTGTTGTCAAGGATGGTGGCCATTCCTTGTTTTATCTCCTCAGGGGTCTCTCTATTTTTAGGCTTTTTCTGCTATAGCTACCAGCCGGGTCAATTATTTGCCTTTAAACTCCTTGAAGTTTTGGAGGGGCTACTGGTTTAACAAAAAGACATGTTTACAACTGATTGGTTTGCTCTAGCTTCAGATTCAAAGAGGGTATAGGTTCTATAGGCTTCCATGAGTCTTTTGAGAAAACTCCTAGGGCTTTCATCTTTTCCTTGAGTTAACCTGGCTTACCTAGCTCAGGCCAATTCACTTCTTCCAATGCCATTTAATAACTAAGTCTCTGAACCATACGTGAAAAATGTGCCTACTCTGAGTTAATATATCTATAAAGAAATTATTTTTCATGCCCTCTTTGTATAATAAAATGACTGTCCTGAGAGACATTTCATTCTCTTAGGTTAGACATCACCTCTGATTGATGACATCTGATAAAGCAACAGATATTTACATGTTAGCATCTGATTTCCATTCCTCTTTTGACTATATAAGGAACTAAAGTCATAAACAATGTTGTTAAAATGGCTTTGATGTATGTTGGTTACTTGCTTTTATTAGGTTACCATTAAAGTTTTATATTATTTATATTGCATATTCAAGATGCTGCAATGAAGAAATGAATGCACATGTGTATAACAAATAAAGTAAATATTACTTGTGATGCAGTAAAGAAATCTATATTTACTAGTGGGTCTTCCCAATCATAAGAGCTCTACTTTATATCACAATCTTCAAAAACAATTTTAAAATTATTATAATGGATAGTTGAGAGATATCTCAGTCACTCACACACACACACACACACACACATACACACACACACACACACACACATACATATT